>NC_056732.1:651894928-652169928 GCF_019279795.1 Protopterus annectens
ATCTATATCTATATATATATATATATATATATATATATATATATATATATATATATATATATATATAAACTGTAGTACCGCAAGAAATACACATATGGCGTATCAGTGTCAGAAGGAATAAGGCACTAGTAAGCAGGTGTAAGCACAAATAAGCAATAGTAAGCATATGTACACACTAGTAAGTGGTCTTAAGGCCTTACAGCTGCTTTAAAGTGTCTTAATCACTATGTATCCAACGGGCCATTGTCAGCCCAGCAACAAAATAAACAGCCATGCAGGTCAGGAACCCAGGACCCTATACACCATAGTCCCAGTAGCTATCCACCATGCCATCACAGAAGTACAGAAGAATGAGGTAGTAGTAAACATGTCCTCACCATAGTATAGCCAAACTTAACCTGTGAAAGGCATCAGTAGACAGTCATATGTGCCATAACTGACTACAGAACATACATACGTGAACTGGAGTAATGCAGTAAGTCCAGATGTGAGGTGTTATTGTAATTAAGTGGAGAACTTCCCAGGACCCCATACAGTGTATGTACACATGTCTCAAGGATATAAGACACATATATAACAAGTGATGAAGGGGAAATCAATGCCAAAAGGCAAATATCATGCATACAAATAATACGCACCACTAAGCATAGTGTAGCACTGCCTCCCAGACTACTGGCAGGATACTACCAGTGGGAGACACAGTGTCAACCTGCTAAGTCTAATCTTAAACAAATGCATGTTCACCCCTGGTGGGACAACCCCAAAAATTCTGCTAAAAAGAGTCCTCGGGATAACATACCATGCCTCAAAGGTAAGCAAAGACTGTAATGTATGTTCGCGGACTACATGTGTGGGAAGCCTGAAGATACATGGGTTGGGACAACTCACACGAAGGGTCCCAAGAGGTGGAGAGTGGGCAATGTGTAGTGGTGTGGTTAGATTCAGCTGGAACCTGTAGGAAGGATGATTGATGAGGAGGAGAAACTGGGGGGAGGGAATGATGGGTATGACATTATGGACTGAGGCGTGCCAGGGTTGGATGAACCCGTACTAATGGGACCGGCCCATGGACGTCAGCGAGAAAGGAGGGAGGGACACAGGGAAGGTACTGAGACATACTATTTCTCATGCCAAACCACATTATGGGTAATATGTATGTTGCATAACCCACGGAATAACATATATCTATGAACTGGAGTACTGCAGCCAGAAAATAACATATATATATATATATATATATATATATATATATATATATATATATATATATATGTATATAAAACCTGGAGTACTGCAGGAAATGCACATGTGAGATGTCAGTATCATAATGCATAAAGCAGTAGTTAGGTTAAGCATATGTCAGCACTGGTAAGTGAGTTTAAGTGTACAGGCTTAGCAAATCTGACACAAACTATCTGTAGGCAGATGTAACTGGATGTTTGTGTGAGTTTATGTTTACAGGCTCAGCAAATCTGATGCAAACTATCTGCAGGCAGATGTCACTGGAGGTTTGTGTCTGTGTGATGGTAAGCACTGAATACACAAAGTAAGCAAATTCAAGGCTAACCTACAAATATGTAGCTGTCCTGAGTGTGCCTGTTCTCCTGTAAGAGTTATTGCTACTTGCTGTCTGTAACACTGATGCCCAAACACAGGAAGGACTGTACAGACATCCACAGAATGTCCAGGTTATTTCATCACATATAACCCCTACTGTACATAACGTGAAGCAGTCTGATATCTCACTGGCTTGTTATCAGATATGATGACACTAATTATGGTGTACAGCACATATGCACCACATCATGCACAACATATGTACACAGGTTGACAGAGTTGTGGCTGGCAGAACATACACATGGCCAGTAATGACATTTTGCTGTGATAAACTAATACATTTACTGTTGTAACAGGGTTTGCGGCAACATATGTCCTATGAGGGATAAAAAGCCAGTAACTGTCACAGCTTTCACCATCTACAGACTGCAATCCTCACACTACCATCTGCAGTCCACAGATAGATGCTCCATTAGTAACACATGAAACCACAGGCACAACACACTGCCCTGTCTGCAGCTGACCCTACAGATGGGGATTCCACATAAACATGGAACTGACATGGCAGGTATGGAGACATAGGAAAGTCATATCCACACACACACTGTTCAACCAACAGTACTCCACATGCAGTATAGCAGCACTTACAGTCTGTAGTCAGATCAGGCACATCCTCCTCCTGTGTGTTGCCCTGTTTCCACAGTGTATGTTGTTAGAGGTAAATTCCTAATCCATCTCAGATGCTGTTTTCCAACCAACAGATCTACTTCCTGCTCACAGTGAATGACAAAGCCAACACCAACATGATGTTCCTAGATATTGGAGTGTGTTTCCATGCAATTGGCTATGGGAATGTTACTACAACTGTTCCACATGCAATTAGCTAGGGGAGGGCTGCAATTCATACAGAGGCCAGCAGCTGATCCTGAGCATCACTTAAAATACACATGCTGCTGCCTAAAGCAAAGCAGGTGTAGGTCTCCACATCCACCAGAGAGGGAGTGGGAGAGGCAGATAGAGGCAAAGATATGTCAGGGCGGGGTGGGAGAGTAAAGCTGCAGCTTGTTTGTGTCACACACCTACCAGCATAGGATATCAAATGCCTGACAACTATGTAGTGCTATCACAGTTTGATGCAGTTATTGGATGCACCATATGGGTTACCTGTTGTGGAGCCCTCAGAACATATATGTGCTGGTGAGTGACATCTGCAACAGGGATATGGTAGCAATAAGGTAGGTGACGTGCAAGTGTCTGTCCACATGAGCAGGTGCCAGCATCAACACAGCCACACTCTCACAGGGAGACACACACAGTGACACACTTGGCAGGGCCAGGAGTACAACTCATTTGTAGCGGGATTGCCACAACACATCACTGTGCAGATATCACATGCACCACACGGGTCATACAGAGGTTGTATGGGCAAAGGATATGAGGAGGTGTCTGACATCAGACATCATGCTTCAGTATGCCCATGGAGGTTGTAGTGAGTGTGGATGTGAATATGTGCACCGTACAACACACAGACAGACAGGGTGCCAGTACTGACATGCATGGGTGCATGTCTGCACGTGTGTGTGGTGGTTAACTGTGGCAGCAGGCTATACAAGGCTAGGCGATGGGTATATCTTGGCATCAGGCCATATGACAATGGTCTGCATTGTGTCTCAGGGCTGTAATGCCCGCATTTGCACACACAGGTGGGTATTGTATCCCCTATCCAGTCACCTGGGTGACTATTGTGTGTGGCCAATGCTGTGCATTGCTTGCCATGTATGTGTACATCAGTCCATGACATGGACGGTGTCTGGGAAGTGCACACCTCCCACATGCATGTACAGTGACATGTGAAACTGTACTTGGGGTGGCTGGCCCATGTCGTGAACACAGATTAGCATCATATGTGCCAGTCTTGCCCACCTGTGGCGGGGACTGGTAATGGGCAACAGGTTTACTCTGCACTTCTATTGACAGCATGCTAGCATCATTCCCTGGTGTCAGTGGCATCTTTCCATACAGGGCATGTTGTCAGGCATGGTATGCCCTTTGTGGGTCACATGTGATGGCACCACAGGTGGTGCAGGTGTCCATTGGAGAACATGGAGGAGGTGCAATGTCAGCATGTACGTACATATTGGACAGATGGACAGGATAACATGCCCTCTGTAGCCCACTGCTATCACTCCATAGTTACTAGTAGTGGCCAATATGCAGTATACTACCCACATATTGGCTGTTGCCTAGGCATGTGTGTGTGTGTGAGACATGGGTTGAGAATGTGCTGTGGGTAATACTGGGGTATGCTAATTGTGATTGCCTGACCTTGATGTCACATGTATGGGTATGGCTTTGCATCCCAGCCTCTCAGCTATTTCACACATGGCATTCCTGTACTGTGGACATTGAGATATATAGTAGGGCCACCATGTAAGAAATATGCAAAACCCACTCCACATTGGCCACAAGTGTCACACATTCATAACCACCTCTACACAGGATACGAGTTACAAACACACACACACACTGACACACACACACACACACACACACACACACACACACACACACACACACACACACACACACACACACACACACCTGTCATGTTTGGGAGGAGAACAGCTACCTAACTAGTTTATTACACCACAGCACTACACAGTTATAGTACGCACCACACACATTACTGAAGTACTCATTTTCCCAAAGGAGTATTTCACAATGAATGACATCAGCAGGATTGCTAAAGTAGGCCATTTGAAATGTACTGCAGGTGACTAGCCTAAAATGCATTGCTCCCTACACAGACAGTGAGACACACACACACAAAACATCCACATCTGACATGCGTGGGTATAGAACCCCTGACAGAGGACTATATCACACTACAGCATGGAGGTGTTATAGGATACACCATGGGGATTACTAGAGAGCCCTGTCCCCAAAGCTGTATTTCACAATGAATGACATCAGCAGGATTGCCAAAGTAGGCCATGTGAAATGTACTGACTGTGACTAGCCTATAATGCATTGCTCCATATACAGACATTGGAACACACACAAAGCATCCAGAACTGCCATGGGTGTGGATGGAAACCTGCTATAGTTCTAAATCACAATCCAGTAGTACGCAGTTACAGGACCCACTAAGGAGAGTACTGGGCTACAACCTTCCCAGAGGTGTATTTCTAGGTGGGTGACATCAGCAGCCTTGCCTAAGTTGAGTATTTTAATCATAAGGAGTGTGAGTACCCTAAAAAACATTGCACTCTACACAGTCAGAGACAGACAGACACTCACACAAACTCACAAAGTCTGGGGTTAGAACACCTACCTAGCTACTTTATCACACTACAGCAGCAGTACGAATTTATGGGATGTGCCACGGAGATAACCGGGCTACAACTTTCCTGAAGGTGTATTTCACATTGGATTACCTCAGCAGGCTTGTCATAGTAGCGCTATGGGGAGGGCGGTGTGTGCATGGACCATAACCCATTCATGTACGGGTTGACACGCCACATGTGGGCACACATGGGGTCATATGTTCATAGGTTCATAGGTAGGTACTAGGCTATCTGCCCAAAGGCATTTATAAGCCTAGCCAGAATGTGTTGGCTTTCGACGCTCCTTAGATTATTTCCCTGTGCCTCTGTCCAGCAGAGCCATTGAAGTGATCCCTGGGGTAAACTTTCTGTTTCCCATCCACTCGTCAAGGTTTCTCTTGAAGAGGGTTAGTGAGGAGCTCTGCCTAATGTAGATTGGAATCTTGTTCCAGAGTATGGGAAGTCTCTGGGACAGGAATCTACCCCTCTAGCACATCCTATTTATTGTTGTGGTGAGATTTAGATCCCTGGAGCGTGTGGCTCGAGGGGATATGGTTTTCTTTAGGTGGAGCATGTCCATCAATTCTGGATTGGACATGGCCTTGTATGTCAGGTAGAGATCACCTCTAAGTAGGTGGTATGCAACCGAGTACAGCTGGAGTTTCTTCAGTTGAGCTGCACAGGGCATCTGCTTGAGGCCAGTGATCCTCTTGGTGAGGTACTTCTGTGGTCTTTCCAGTTATTGCAGGTGTCGTGTAAGGTACATCCCAAATGGGGCATTGTATTCTATGATGGCTCTGATGAGTGATATGTCACAGATATGTGTATACCGCTTCTAGATTACTATTTCCTTGTACAGTCATGTTGCACATCTGGCACATGCACCACATAGTCTGTAATGCTGACAGATACTGGTGGCTAGTACCTGCAGTGAGTGACACATGCACCTCATATGTCTGTGGCCCATTGGCTTAATGCTGGGTGGGACAGGCCTGGATGGGTCCTTGTCACAGTCACCCTCTTCCACACATCTATGTACAGCTACCTTTGGCTTATTATAGTGTGTCACCCTGACATATATGTCTGTATTCCTATCCACTGTGTGTGCAAGGCATGAGTGGTGCATACTGACGAGTGTCTGCACTAACATCTGCAAATGCCAGATATGTCTGGTCCACTGGTGTTTGCAGTCATGACCTTCATGTGTTTGTGTGAGCATGCCAAGTATGACCTTTCAGTATGTTGTTCAGTGACATTGCCTTCATTTCTCTAAGTGTGTGAGCATGCCCAGTATGGCTATCTGTAGTGGATGTGTGGATCGTGTTCAGGTAGTTTGTGCTACAGTGCTGACCTTTGTGTTGTACACCAACAGGTAGCATGCTCTGTTCTGCTGGGTATCCATTGATCAGTTGGCTTTGACTGTTACTACATTTCTGCATAGCAGGGGGGAGTGCACATGACTGTTTCTATATTTATACACAGGAGTGGGGAGGCACACCTGACTGTTATTACATCACTATGTAGGATGGAGGGGCACACCTAACTATTTCTACATAGAGTTGGGCGGGCACACCTGACTGTTATTACATTGCTATGTAGGATGGGGGGCACAAGTGACTCTTGTACACATTTTCTATGACTGTACTAGTATGTCATGTACTCCATTTCATTCTGTGTTGCTAACTATCATGCTGACTAGAGGCACACCAGTGTACTACAGATCGTGGCTTTGGTTGCCGTACATATTATTGTCTGACTTCCTACCCTTCAGAACTAACATCCCACTGCCTGCCCTACTGTGGTCTGTCTGTGTAGGCCTAGGGGTGGGATTAACCATAGCCATCATTCTGGGGCCATGGCAAAGGCCCTGTTTGGGTTTGTCTACACCTGTCCTGCTGGCTGCGACAGTTGTTGGGTATGTGAACTGTCCTGACTGGCATGTGTGAGTCATATGGACACACATGTCACTCAGCACAATACCTGTAGTGGGTTTTGTCATCCTGTGTAGTACTGGCTACTTTGGTGACTCCAGTATGTGTTACACATGTCAGGGTGTCACTATGGGTGTCTACTGTCTGCTGCCATAACATTCAGCCACCCAATTCCCTTGCATGCTCACATCCATACCATAGCTACAGGTAACAACACATTCTACTCCATTTGGCAATTGGTAGGTTGATTGACTTACCTTGTGGGTGTGCCAGACTTGTGGATGGTGCTGGAGGGCTGCCTATGTCGGATGCACATAGTACACTCCCTTTACATGGTTGAGCACAGTTGGTGTCATGTTTGGCATTCCTTTTACTGTATGTGCGAGTCAGAGAGAGGTGTCATTCCCTGGGACCCTACTGTGTCAATGCATGGGTTTTGCATTGCCTCTTTGCCAAGGCCACGGCATACTGGGCATGCCTCCTTCTGCCTACTGGGGCAGGCTCAGGTTCGTCCTCCTCCAGGTCACTCTCTGCCTGTGCAGGCCTTGACATTGGTGGGGGGCTGTGTGGCCCTGCCCCATGCTGTTCCTGCTGCAGCTGTTTCCACAGGATCATATTGTGTAGCATAGCACATACCATAACAATTTAGGTACATGTAGATTAGATGGTGAATACTGCAAGTTTCCACCAGATGTGTCCAGACACCGAAACCGTGACCTGAGCATCCCAAACACACACTCTATTATAAGTCTGGCCTGTGTGTGTGTGTGCCTCATTATGGCATTCTTGTTCAGGTGTGTGTGCATTTCTGATGGGTGTCATCAGCCACGGCTCCAGTGTGTACCCAGCATCTCCCACCCGGTGACCATAGGGGATGTCCCCATTGGCAAATCTTTGGTACAGCTGTGTCAGATGCCATATGTAGGAATTGTCATAGCTTCCAGGGCAGCTAGCATACACATTCATTATAAGCCCTAGGCATCACATACAACCTGGCAGTTGATGGAGGGGATGCCCCTGTGGTTGATGTAGGCCCTTCCCTGATCTCCAGGTGGTCCTTTGATGCATATGTGCATGCAGTCTATAGCACCCACTACCCCAGGGTATTCTGCTATTTGGTGGAAGAGACACATATTGCTGGTCAACACCACACGGGTGTTGAGGAAATATACATGCTCACTGGCATGTGCTGACATGCATCCAAGAACTGGTGGAATACTCTGGATGCTGATGCCTGTGAGATCCCCATGATATCTTCCAGTTGTGCTCTGGGAGGAACCTGTGGCTAGTATACCTAGGCCTACACATACCTTGGTATCCACTGGGATGGGTTCCCCTTGGTCTGTTTGGTGTGGCCAGCACAGCTCAACTATTTGCTGTAGGAGGTCTCTGTCCACCCTATTGTGCTCCACTATCTTCAGCTCATGTAGCCCCTGGTAGGTTACCATGGGTCTGTACACTCTTCTCCTTCTCCTCACGGTGGGCTGTTCAGCAGCATTCACATCCTCAACACTCTCAGCCTCTTGCACATGTTGCTCTATTTTGCCTGCTGCAGCCCTTCTCATTTTGTAGGTTTGTTTGTTAACATTTCCCCACTTGTATACACCAGTGGTGTAGAGTGTGGAAAACACCAGTGGGGAAGGTGTTTGCTTAGTTTATAGTAGTGTTCTGGGCTGGGCTGCTGCCTGTGTAATTAGCTGTTTCTGATACATTTCACCTGCCAGCTATGCTAGTTCTCCTTGATTACCTTCCTACTGCTGTTTTCCCTACCCATTGCCTCCCTGTTTGAGCCCGTGTGCATGCCGCACAAATGGAGTGCTCAAATGTGCACATTGCTGCTATTTCCTGGTTTAACTTCATTTTTCTTCCTGTAGACCCCAGTGCACGGTGCACACACCCACTTATACTTTGTAGAGAGTGCTAGGCAGGTTTTGACACACCCCCTAGGTTACCTGTGCTATGCTAGGAGCACACCCAAGCCACAGGTCTCCAATCTGCTTACCATATGCTGACACACCCACCCATGATGTCACCTACCTCCTAGTCTTGCACTCAGCTATTCATACTCTTACACTGTTGGAACCTGCCTCACATGCCGGGGAAAACTGGGATTCACTATCCTTCCCCTCATTTGCATGGGATTGTCTGCTAATGCATAGTTACATGTGTCACACTGTGCCTCCCTCCTTAGCAACCACTATTCACTGGCCAGGTTGTCTTTTGCCTGCCATTGACTTGCATGGCAGAATACTGATTTTAGTTAGACTGCTTGTTTTACGTTTATTTTCTTATTTTCCCAGCGATCCCATTTGTGCGCTGCTGCCCTATGCTTAAATAGCCGAGATCGGCAGAAATACAGTAAAGGTTGCATTTTTTACTTTTTTGTATTGTTTGCAATGCCAATGGCCTTATACTTGGCCATTGGCATGCTTCCTCAATGATATGCAGCCTTTATTTGGAGCTGGCATGTCTCCATTTTGGATTTTGCAGAACTGTACTCGGTTACTAACCGAGTACATTTCTACAGATTACACTAGTCCTGCATGGCCTGATTCCAGCTTACTGGATAGCAGATTTACCTCATTTGTATGGTTTTCACCTTCAAATGGGGTAATTTGCATACAGGGGTTGGGAACGTGCAGGACTAGTGCAAGAGCACTCATGCACGTCAAACGGGCACGTACGTGGATCGCTCGGCCACCATATTGCCAACATTATCTCTTACACTAATCATGCACACCGTACAGGGCTTGCTGAATCCTGGGGATAGTAACATATTTTAACCTGCTGTTGTCAGACATATGTAAACAGCATAGCACCTTAACCATAGCTCCACAAGACCTTTGTTGGCATTAAGTTTGGTTGCAAGAAAAGTGAAAAAATAATTAACACAATAATGTATTCCAGCCTGTTGCTCCTAAATGGCACATTTCCACTTCACAAGCTATAGTGACCTTCTGTGCATACTCCTGAAGTTTGTGAGGAAAAGGTAAATAAATAAAAAACATACCGTACCCAGACTCAACAGAAGCGTAACAATTTTCTGTGCACACCACTGAGGATTGATTTTGAGGAAAATTAAGGAAACAGTGGCCATATTGTTACAGGTACCCACATATACTATAACAATCTTCTGTGCATGCCACCAAGCTAGGCTGGTCTTAGGACAAGTGAAGTTCAAGTCAGAGGCTACTAATAAGTCCATGTCAAAATCTCCTTATACAATATGGAATGTGTGACCACCAGAATCCAGTGAAATGTAAGTTTCTGGATTTCTATGATACATTTCTGCCTTTTTTTCAATGCTAACCACTATTATATACAAATACTGTCAATACAATAATGTGTTCAAATAACTTTCAACCTCTTAGTGCAAGAATTGGGGACATAGGCACAAAATCAGGACCAGTTTTTAAAATATCCCTCCTATATACATTTTCTGAAGGGTACAAAGTCTGAAACTCAGATGTCTGTCATTATTTAATGACTGTTAATTTCGATTATTTACCAGAAAAAAGCAAATTTACATGGAACCAACCTAAAATATGAGGCAAAATCAGGAATGCTCAGTGAAATCTGGTATAGATGAGATGTATGAATATTTGTTTGCCTTACATGCCTGGGATTAAAAAACATCTTGCCTGCAACAAGCTACATTATGCTGCATAGATTCATGCCACCCACATCATTCTTTTGAAGACCCTTAGCAGACCCTCACAGTACCAGTGGCTACAAACTCCTGATATTGCTGCTACAGCCATTAATCTCTATCATTCATTTTCTTGGATTCCTGTTTGCTTGCATCCAACATGATCTATGCAACAAATTGATATTTATATCTTTGTATAGATGTCAGGACAAAGCAGAAGACCAAGAAATTGGAGCTTTGCTTGTATGCATATGGTACTGCTACAGCAAACAGCCATAGTGCTAATTTAGCTTGATGAAAAAAATAGTGAAAGAGAAGTCAAAAATGCACTCTTGAACAAGTGGTGACCCATATTCATGCCTATGTTCCACTATGTAGCCAGGTCCCAAAGAGGGGCCAGTATCGCCTACACAGACTGGCATTTAGCCCATTTAGTTGCAGTGTTGTTACACCACGAGAAGCCTCTACATTGTATCAAGGTAGCCAGCTGCATCAGGTGAGTTATTCACACCAACACAGTACCTGGCATGAAGAAACAGTACTGATGCAGCAAGCCTGTGTACTCCATTGAGTTGCAAGTTCCATAGGGAACCACTAACAAATAGCCAAAGACACTGACTTTTATGTTTTGTATTAATGTTTTTATATGACAAGACTGTATACTCATCTAGGTAGCCAGTCCCAAAGTGGACCACAGCAATATTCAGTCAGTTCCACACGCAGCCATAAGCACCAGCATACAAATCCTCACACAATCACACATGACCACCTACTAACCCACACAGCCTCATGCATCCACATGAAGGCCTACACAGCTACATTCAGAGATATATCTAAAACACAGAAGGAAACATAGACCCACACAGAGGTACAGACTCAGACATACACGGACTCCCATCCCAGACATTTATGCATCCATTTTCACAGGCATACAAACCCACAGAGGCATAGATCCCTTATAGATAGGTTAGACCATTAGAGAGAAAAAAGTCACAGTATGCTAGCACTTAATGGTTTGAAATGAGACAAAAATGGTTACCTATTACCAAAGAAGCACAACTTAGAATTTTCCATCACTAAAATGTAGAATAGTATCTCTCATATTGTGGAACAAATGCATAAAGTATGGAACACTTACTAATGCATTTAACTAGGAAGCTGACAGTATAGTTAATAATTGTTTTATCATACTTACAAAAACACAGTATAGAACATTATGGAATTTAAAATGTAGAACAGCGTGACTATAAGAGTTAAAATGACAAACTTTTTCATAAATAGGTACACTTAAAAGATAAACAAATGATCACCCTCACAAATCTCTCAGACAATTTAACCTTTCTTTACCAGCTCACATACAACTTAGGTTATGAATACATATGTTTGATAGTCAGTTTGAATAACAATTACTTGTAAAATTTATTGGAGAGTGTTATCTGGTCAGCTGCAGAATGTGCAGCAGGAACAGAAAGTATATGAACTGCAGTATGACAGGAGCCACAGTGCCTGATTAAATCCAGGATAGTGTTCCTATGGATGCAGTTGTTGTGGTATACCCTTTTGTTGTAATACTTTAACAGATCTTTTTTTTTCCCACTCCACTTGAAGTACAATGCATAGATTGATTATAGTGCTATTTTGTTCCAGCTTGGCTCTTAAAAAGTCAATTGTTTGTAATGGGTTCTTTACAGATTTTTAAACATGTTGTTGGGATTACCACCTTCTTTCAGTTAATATATTGGCGCTGAGAAGAAATCTTGTCATTTAAAAATGCAACATGTTTCAGGTACTAAATGTGCAGGAAAGCACAGAAAACAATGATGGTAGGGGGACTACCCAAAATCAAATCTTTTATTTAAAGATCATTCTAAGTCACTTAGCAATGTTATTAGAATGGCATTTTTGCAAGATAATTAATTTTCTGTGCAATAGAAATCATGAAACTAATGTCTAGTGTTACTGACTGGCTGTAATCCTCAATGGTTTTCCAGAAAATTAAAACTGTTATGAGTGAGAGTACAAAAATATGGGTCAAAAATCAGTGAGAGTTGTTATGTATTTCCCCATTGCCTCATTTTTATTTCAAAAGTTAAAAAAAAAAAGGAAGAGGGAGGCAGCAAAATGCTACAACCGATGAGGTGCTTAATTTTGCATTAAGCTCACTTGAAAGATTGTAGTATTACAACATGATCGCTCTGTTTTCATTTTTGAGAAAAAAAAAAGAAGCGGAAGTGGAAGGTGAGGAAATGCTGCAAACAGTCAGGACTGCTTCTTCAAGGAATGGACCTTAAAGATTGCAGTCCTAGAATGATGTCTGCTCCATTACTGGCAAACAAGAAAAAAAAAAAAAAGCAGAATTTGCTTGCTAATCTGACAGTGCAAGGAGTTACAGAAAGCACCTGTTAGTTACCTTCCCATGGCCTATCATTACTCTTGATTTTCTCAGGGCTCTACAAGCACTAATTCAGCCTGGGGGCCCTTGAGGCTAATGGTTTTGTTGTAGCCTAAAGCCAGCTATGCTTGCTTTGTTTTGCGCAGTTGCAATAAGTAGGTGACATTTGCTGTCATTAGCTCTCTGTTGCACTGCAGCTAGTATATGTACACCTGGCACAGATGCATTATAGCATATAATTGGATTGCAATAGCCATACCTTTCTTAAAGCTCAAAATATTAAGAAGTTCAGAATAGACACTCTCTTCAAGCATCATATCTGATGTTCTCAAAACTTAATGAGATCATTCAGTTTTGGAAGATAAAGCTGCCTTACTCCAACCCTTTCATAATAATCCTAATACAGGTTCATAGGTAAGTACTAGGCTATCTGCCCAAGGGCATCTATAAGCCTAGCCAGAGTGTGTTGGTTTTCACCACCTCCTTAGATTAGTTCCCTGTGCCTCAGTCCAGCAGAGCCATTAGTTCAGTGTGCCATTGTCCAGCAGAGCCACTGCAGTGATCCCTGGGGTAAAATTTCTGTTTCCCATCCACTCATCAAGGTTTTTCTTGAAGAGTATTAGTGAGGGGCTCTGCCTAATGTAGATTGGAATCCTGTTCCAAAGCATGGGGAGTCTCTGGGACAGGAATATATCCCTCCAGCACATCTTATTTATCGTTGTGGTGAGGTTTAGATCCATAGAGCGCGTGGCTCTTGGGGATTTGTTTTTTTTTTTAGGTGGAGCATGTCCATCAATTCTGGGTTGGACATGGCCTTGTATGTCAGGCAGAGATCACCTCTGAGTAAGTGGTATGCATCCAGGTACAGCTGGAGTTTCTTCAGTCGGGCTGCATAGGGAATATGTTTGAGGCCAGTGATCCTCTTGGTGAGGTACTTCTGTGGTCTTTCCAGCTGTTGCAGGTTTCTTGTAAGGTACATCCCAAATGGGGCATTGTACTCTATGATGAGTCTGATGAGTATAGGGGCACAACAACCTCTTTTGTTCTAGATGCGAACCCTTTTGTGATTAGGTGGGCCACATAGAAGGATTTTCTAACTACCTTGGCAATATGATTATCAAACGAGAGATTACTATCTACTTGGGTCACCAGATCCCTTGTTACATTTTCTGTATTTAGGGGACTACCACGTATGTGGTAGTTCGCGGGTACTTTGTTTTTTCCAAAGGGGATGACTATGCTCTTTTTGGCATTTAGCTTGAGGCCATGATTTTTACACCAGGTATCTGTCTCAGTGAGACCCTTCTGGAGGATGTCTGTATCAGCTGGAGAGTCAGTTATTATGACCCCCAGTTTGCAGTCGTCTGCGAACTTGGTCAGCCATAGTCCTCCTGTGCTTGCCTGTACCTCTGAGAAGTATATACCGAACAGGATGGGTCCCAGGACTGAGCCCTGGGGGACGCCACTTGTAACTGGTTTAGAGTCGAACCTAGAGCCTGCAGCTCTCACAATGTGGGTTCCATCCATGAGCCAATTGGCAACCCATCTCGTGACATACGGGTTTATGTTCAGGCTGGTGAGCTTGTCTATAAAACCAGAATGAGGAATGGTATTGAAAGCCTTTGCGAGGTCTAGGTAGGCTGTGTGGACCTCCTTTCCCTTGTCTAAAGCCTTGGTAACTGTCTCAAAAAAGTACACCAGGTTTAAAAAGCATGATCTGCCCTTAACAAAGCCAAACTGGGTAGGGTCTTATGTTTGAAGGTTCCCAATGTCTCTGTTAATGAATTCTATGATGATGCACTTCATAGCCTTGCAGACCAGGCTAGTCAAGCTTATAGGGCAATAATTCCCGGGGTCCGTTGTTGCTCCACCTTTGTGGAGTGGGATAACTGTTGCTGTGCGCCACTCTATGGGTACATAGCCTGTAGAGAGGCTGAGTTTGAACAGTGTGTTTAGGTGAGGGGTTAGTTCATTCTGGAGCTCATGTAAGACACGGCCTGGGACACCAACTGGTCCCATTGAAGCTGTATTTTGGCTTTGGATAGGGCTGTTTTAACCTGTGTGTCAGTGATTGCCGGAGTACTACATTCTTCTGGTATGGTTATGGGCCCTTTAGGGGTGAGAGGGGGTGAAGTTTGCATTAAACCTGTCTGCCAGAATGTTGGCAATAT
This sequence comes from Protopterus annectens, assembly GCF_019279795.1. Taxonomy (NCBI): domain Eukaryota; kingdom Metazoa; phylum Chordata; order Ceratodontiformes; family Protopteridae; genus Protopterus; species Protopterus annectens. Next base: position 651,909,955 of record NC_056732.1, read on the forward strand.
CAGTTGGTTCAGTGTATTTTGTGCCATTCTGCACTAACTCAGAGCAGATCTGAGAGTTTCCACTTAGGTTCTTGACATAGCTAAAGAACGCTTTGTGGTTATCTTTGGAGTCCTTGGCAATTTTTCTTTCGAAGCTAGCCTTGGATGATTTTATGAGGGATCATAGTTTCTTGCTGATACTGATCAGGGATGTCTTTCCTTCTTGGGATTTTACTCATTTCTGCACCAGTTTCCTCCTTCTATTGTATAGCTTATTTATGGCAGGAGTCCACCAGACTGGTTTCCTTTTCTTAGAGGAGTGAGTCCTGGCTTTGCATGAGATAGCACAATCCATGCATTCTTGCAGGTGCTCATAGAGTGCCTTTGTAAGAGATTCAGCAGCTTGGACAGCATTGTTCTTTAGCATGGGGGCTGTGAAGTTTTCCACCTCGGTGTTAAGTAACGTGAAGTTTGCTTTTGAAAAGTTTTTCATGGTGGGTTCCTTGATTGGGGGTGGGGGCGGAATGTGGATATCCAGAGTGATTAGTCTATGGTCTGATCTAACTAGCGAGGGTTTGACCTCTGGTGTAGAACACCAGTCGCCAATGTTGGTGATGATCAGGTCCAATATGTTGTCACCTCTGGTGGGGGTGTTGACCAGCTGATCCAGGGTGTTTGAGTTTATAAATTCTTGGAAGCGTTGGGCAAGGGAATTAGTACTTGAGTAGTTCTCCCAGTTAATATTTGGGTAATTGAAATCACCCAATATTAAGGCATTTGGCAGGACCTTCATATTTTATAGTGTCTCCAGAAACACAGAATGGGGGTTCTTGGTCATGGTGGGTGATCTGTAGCAAGCTACAATTTGAATTACAGTTTTGCCCATTGTTAGTTGCACATGGATGATCTTTGAGGCATTGCACTGTGCCACTAACCTGGAGGTGTGGGTATCCTTGATGAATATGGATACACCCCCACCTTTTGTGTTTCAGTCCGGGTTCTGTGGCTGGAAAGTATGGTATGAGTTATAGCCTGGTAGTGCTGGGGTGCTCTCTGGAGCCTTAAACCAGGTTTCTGTTACTGCACAGATATCGATGTCCTCCATACTGAGGAGTGCCTCGAGTGCATGCATTTTGAGGTTTAGACTTCTGGCGTTGAGTAGCATTACCCTCAGTTTTTGGATACTTGTGCTATTTACGGTGGTGGGTTTGTCTTTCTTAATGATTCAATGATCTTACTTTTTTCCCTTTACTAAAACAAAATAAAACAGTTTGATTTGGTTTTGGACTACCTAAAAGTTGCATATCTAATTTAACACTAGCCTAAAATACATTCAAATCCCATTTTCATCTGAAGAAAGAATATTTGAGTAAAACTGATCTCTACCAAAATTTAGCTTCTGGCTCCTATTATCCAAAGCAATATCCTCATCTTATAACGTATATACTAAAATAAAATTTTATGAGGTATATATGCTAAAATCTGGACTAATAATGATCAATCCTTTTACAATAATGATAACAAATAATAGCTTTAAACATTAAAAAGATCCCTCTAAAAATATATCATACCTGTTCATGATAGTTAACAATGCATGGCCGGGATTCAGTAATCCTCCGAGTAAGATTAACCAAGCCTTACTCGGAGACTGCCATTTAGGACTATGATGTCAGCACATCATGCATATGCATGAGGGCGCTGACTAAATTGGAAGGCTTACATGGAGCGTGTAAGACTGCAGGGGGCATGTCGGACTGCCGAGCAGTCCAAATATCCACGCCCCTGCAACCATATAAAGTGAAAAAGACAAATGCAATGAGCGAGTCCGATGAAATGTACACATAGCAAACAGTACACATCCCCACATACTAAACCCCTTTGTAAATGTAAAATGTAAACTAATTTTTTTTTCTAATTCCCGATATAGCTGCCCGTATTTGCGCGGGTGTGCCCATTGCTTAGCTGCAGTTAGCAATTTCAACATCGAAGAGCATAATAAGAAATGTTTATGCAAATCAAGCCAAATAGCAATAGCGTAGTGGTAGAGCGTTCGCACAAAGAGGAGGCATTCCCAGTTCTAGTCCCACCAATCCCTTGTCTGTTTTATGTTTTAAATCAGTATACAAAATAATTCCTGACATATATGAATGAAATTTTAGTAAAAAGCATTGAAATGGCCTATGTATTAGTGAGCAAAATGTATCTAGATAAATATAAGAAGGTGGGAAGCATTAAGGATATTGACATATAATTGCCCATAGCTAAGCAACGTTTTACCTAGCGCAATATAATGCAGCATTTTACCTAGTGCAATATAATTGCCCATAGCTAAGCAGCGCTTTACGTAGTGCAATATAATTGCCCATAGCTAAGCAGTGCTTTACCTAGCGCAATATAATTGCACATAGCTAAGCAGCATTTTACCTAGTGCAATATAATTGCCCATAGCTAAGCAGCGCTTTACCTAGCACAATATAATTGCCCATAGCTAAGCAGTGCTTTACCTAGCGCAATAGGTTTGCGCGAAGCTGTGCACCGCTCTAACCAGCGCACTGCTGGGCAATGTGGAGCAACGTAGAGCAAAGTTGCCTAAACACAGCCACACTCCCTAGCCTGTCTGGACAGTAGTAAAATAAAAAGCAATGACAAAGTATGAACCCGGGACACTGTGCACCATAATCAAAGTACTGAACCACTAAACCATGACAGCTTAACATAAACATGCACTGTTAACATACACATACTTATAAATGGAAGATTAACCATTGCTAAGCAGGTTTGCTGTTAGCCGAGAATTTTCAAAAATGGCCAATCACAAATAAGTGCGGGAAATGTGGCATATTTAAGCTCCATAGGTGGGAATATTCACCATAACTGATTGCAGCTCCCATATGCAGTCAGAATGGCTGGTGCTGGAGAGGGTACTCACTTTCGAGCGCAACGCTGGGGCATCGAGGAGTCAAAATACATGGTTTGGCTCCTTGTCCACCATCATGAGTCAAGACTCCTGCAGAGCCAGTTCCAAGGGACGGAGTACAAAGCAAAGGCTTGGAACCGGTTAGCTCATGATCTCACCAGTGCCACAGGCGTCCCTCGGACTGGTGAGCAGGTCCGTCACCACCATGCAGACCTGAAGAGATGGAAGCAGGACCTACTGAACCGATGGATACAGGAGGCCCGTGACATGCAAGATGCACCACTACTGAGTAGGTAGCCATGGAATGAATATGTAAGATATGCTAATTTAGTCTATATAATGGATAGGTATGTCTCAATATCCCTTCATTTACTTCACAGTTGCAGGTGTCCATGCTGCGAATCAGCAAGCCTATGCAGATAGGCTGCTAAGGCTGCACCACCAGGCAGGTTAGTAATTATTCTGCATGTATTGTTATATAAAATAGGTGAGAGAGCCTGAAAAAAAAGTGTTGTAGCCCAATAATAAAGCCATAAAATGCCCTGAATAATTTCTCTGCATGTACTGTTATATAAAATAAGTCAGGGAGACAGAAAAAGAGTGTAGTAACCCATTAATAAAGGTAAAATAAGTCTGGAATAATATCTCTGCATGTACTGTTATATAAAATAAGTGAGTGAGCCTGAAAAAGAGTGTTGTAACCTATTAATAAAGGTATAATACATCTTGAATAAGTCTTCTGTATGCACTGTAATATCAAATAAATGAGAGAGCCTGTAGAAAAGTGTGTAATGTAATTAATAAAGGTATAATACTTGGAGTGTGTCTGTGTCACTTACTTTGAAATGTTGTTGTACCCTTGCATTATATAAATAGTACTGTTGTATTAAGTGCTGTCAACCCACAGTTGGACAGTCCCATATAAAGTGGATGAAGAAAGTGCCAGTAGCTGTGAAGCATATATACAGTCCTCAACAGTTGGTTAATGGCTGGCATGCATAGGTAAATCTGGCACACGAGTAGCTTGTTAATGTGTTCCCCAGAAATGTGAGTGTGCTACATGAAATGTAGGGTTCTGTAGAAATATAACTGAAAATGTCACGTGAACGCATCCAGATATGTAGATATATAAATATAAATAAAATATATAACTATGTAGCAGTAACATCTGCATCTTGGACAGTTAGTATGTCAGATATAGGTCAGGTATATAATGATCTAGCCAAACCCATTACACAACCTAATGCACGTTGCCTAGTGTAATAATACATGTAGGGGATATACACCTGCAGTCAATAGGAATGTAGTGTAAACTATAAGTACTTATAAGATGTTAATGGAGATATCTTTTTACACCCTACTGTATGTGCATAAACAATGCAATTCCACACCTCAATGGGTATGTCTAATCTCAAAACATTTGTTGGGACATATGTCCTATTGTTCTATAAATATCTGCATTTATTTTCATGCATGTGCCCTGTTCAAACACCATAATCTTGGTAGCCTGTTGCCACCAATCATCCCTGCATGCTGTTGGAATGTCCACTGTCGTTCAATATATGCATGTGTTATGCTTGCTGTTCAACTGTTGGAACCCTGGTGTGTTGGGTTAATGGGAATATTACTGCATGCTGTTACAACTAATTTGGAATGCTGTTGTCTATGCTGTAATTAAACACACCTAATCACAGAATGTATGGTAAGGCCAGTCCCAGCGGACCCACCTGTTCCTCCTCAGCTGGCGATTGCACCTGGCACCAGCAGGTCCAGTGCCCAGCCCGGGTTCCCCTCCTCCGTTGGTCCTGTGCCACCTTCGGGTGGAAGCGCTGCATGGGGATGGGGCTCATCCCCCCTATGCAAGCATGGGCAGAGAAGGGCCGCCTGTCACCCTCCTGAAGGGTCCAGGCTGTGGTGCGTAGGGAGATCCAGCGTTCAGTCGCTGATCCCCTATGCCAGCTCAAGGCAAGAGTGGCACGACTCACGGGTGAGCCTGCCCCTCCTATGCAGCCCCCAGCACAGCCACCCTTGGGGGCTGTGAAGGTGCAGTGGTGACAGCCCATGGGTGGGGATCTCAGTTTCACTGTTACCATCTGTGGGCTCATGGGCTTGCGATTTCCAAACATCCGTTCCCATCAATTGTGTTCACCCACCCCCATGTGTCATATTCCGCCCCTGTATGCGTCTTGTTTGTCTTGTCTGTTTACCTCCCCAACCTACCTTCCCAAATATACCTACTTCCTCTACCTCACATTCCACTCTCACTTGAAAAAAAAAAAAAGGGCAATCTGTTCCCACAAAAAAATTAAGCCCCATACATAGCTGCCCATTTCGCACACATGTCCACTGGACATGTAAACTGATAATTATAATTGGCAGTACAACATACTTTGTTGTCCTCACCCCTCTCTAAGGGGTGGAAGGTTTCAAATTTCACTCCAAATTTCTAACATATGCACAGCTGTTTCTGGTAAAGAAATGGGCAGCTATGGACCTTCCCTACACCCATCCTGCACATCACGAGCTGATTTCCCTACTATCTTTCCCCTTTGTGCCCCCTTTTTCACCACTTTCCTATCTCCCCATTTTCTTTTCTTTCAAAAAAATTAGCGCGGGGGTTAGCGGGAGTAAGCACTTTTAAGCAGTAGTTAGCAGGTTTGAGTGAGTGTGCACATGTGTGCGCTTAACTAAGCATCGCGCAAACCCGCGCAGACCCGCTTACAACTGCTTAAAAGTGCCTTAGTCGCTCTGCATGGCAGGGCCCTTGTTCTGCTGAGCAGAAAAATAAAACACCTCTGTCAGTCTCGACCCAGACCTTGGACACAATACACTGCATGAAGTACCACTAAGCCACAGTAGACATACAAGTTGGTGCTGTAACAAATATATCATGCATTACAATGAGTGAATGTAAATGGAAAATAGGAATGCCATAACACAAATCTTGTTCTGTGGATCTTTACCAGCAGTTGTTGTGGAATAGCATGACATGACTGTGAAAAGAGAACCAGACATTCTAGCAGGAAATAAAGTTACAATAGCACTTTACAAACCTCACACAGTATCAGAGCAGAATAAACGCTGGCATATTTGAATAGGGCAGATGCCATACTTCCCAGCTGTGACTGCTTTTCAGGGATGTCTCTGATTCGTAAACAAATGTTAGCTGTGTCCCTCAGAATCCCTCTGAAAAGTACTGACGTTAGGCCGAAAAGTGGGGAATTACACTTAATGAATAATGTCAATAAGTAAGAGTACACACTGCATGCATGTCATAAAAGGTGTATTAATACATATGCTCTGATTCTCTCACAGTCTCAACTTAATGTCTGTAATATGTTACAGGTGTACCTCACTTATATGTGCCCTTCCCTGAGGCTGTTCAGATATATACCTGAGTGTATCAGTGGCCTGGCAGAGGCAGAAACATACAGGCATTTCAGCTTTTCTGCTGTTACACACTCTGCAAATAGCTTTGGAATGAGTCCCACAAGCATACCCTTATGTAGGAGTACAACACAGAAATATCAAAGGATGTAGCCATGTACTGGTAGCAACCAACTGTGACAATGCCATTGTTCCAGTGCAGAAAAGACCAGTGTGGTGCACAGACAAAGAATAATAGGCTAACCTCTGGCTACCATCTGGATATGTCCACAAGTGGGAGCTATGCACACAGATTATTTGCCTTGTTAGACTAACAGGTACACAGCAACCCTGTATGTTCAGCAAGATAAACATTACACAATAATATATAATGCTCTCTGTACTTCTGCGCCCCTACCCAAAAGAACAATATATTTGTGTATTCAGGCTCTACCAAGGATGTAGGTAGGCATAGTCAGTACTGAAATGTGTCCAGCTGTCTTGAGCAGCCTGTGCTAATGTCAACACAAATAAACAATAAACTGTTCAGAAGTGAGGTAATTAATATTTACAGTATAGTAGTTCACAAACAGTTCATGTGCAAGAGGAATACATTGCAATAACTACTTTTTTATGGCAGTTAATTGTCTAATTAGAAAAGAAAGTACATACTCCCATGTATCTTGTGTAAGCATTTGGAGGGGTGAGTAAAATTCTACACTGACAAGTGTGTACTAGAAGCAGCAACATTCAGGTTTGAGTACAACATGCAAATCACTGGCTACAACCCTAGCTTCAGATATAAGAAGTATACCAACCTTCTGATTGACACAACGGTGTCCACAGCAAACAAGCATGGGCCCCACTTTGGAAAGCTGAAAGGGCTATGCCTACCTAACTTAGCATTTTATTGCAGTGGGCTGCTATGACAGTGAGTACTGCAATTACCAGACAACAGGCTGCATGCAGTTAGTAAATGGTTGGCACCAATTGGTGCAGAGGCCATCACATGCACATGTGCAGATACCTAGAAAAGCAGGCTGTACTTGCTGTCCACACATGCAATAATCTCATTGCAGCAAGAGAGAGAGAGCGAGAGAGAGACAGAGACAGAGGTAGAGACACAGACACAGACAAAGAGACAGAAACAGAGAGACACAGAAAAAGAAAGAGCAACAGCAACAGACACACAAAAAATAAATAAATAAATAAGTAAATTATTTCCTTTAAAAACAGACAGAACAGAGCAATACAAAGGAAATGTATGTAACACATATGTATCTGCTGGCATGTAGTAGATGTTTTTGAAGAGCACTCTACATACTGTGAATCATTCATATGTGGCAGCAGTACGTATCTATATGTATCTGTACATGTGCATAGGGCAACGGACATACTGCAACTGTTTGTGAAGGGTGTGTGTGTGTGTGTATATATATATATATATATATATATATATATATATATATATATATATATATCTATATACGTTATTGAAGGTTGTTATGTGCATATTTCTATGTAGTATAAAAGCAAAGGTCTTTGTAGGTTAGACTTCTCAATTACACAGAAGTTAGATTTCAGATAGAGCTTACATGGATCCAGATGCTCTACAATTCAGATTAACTAATTTATGCCAAAAGTTACCAGTCGCTACTCCACCGAACCATAACTTGAATTCAAATCTCGTTACAAAGGAAACAAGCGTAGGGTGGAGCTGTGTAAAACAGGTTTATTTAATTCCCAACGGCAAGCGCTTTCAACCTCAGTCTTCCTCAGGCCAATACAATTAACGCTAAAATACATGTATTTATATACTAAAAGGTCCATAGTAAATGTGATGTCACATCCTCTCAAAATGAGCAATTAATACATATATTAAAATTTTAATTAAACTCTCATATTTGAGTATTAAAAATATATCATACGCTATACACTTCAAGGCTGTGCATTTATATGTAAAAACATTTGCGTATACAGTTCATTAAAAACTAAAATTCTATAAACTTACAGGTAATGCCAGGAAACATATGCCGTAACTACTTGCTACAGCAACTGAAACACACCTGTATTCAAAAATACTAGTATATCAAATCGCTAGTTTACAACTCATAAATAATACTAGCGACTTCATACTATAATTCTATGCTACTACTATTTATCGAATCTAGATTTAAAAAAGATTTGTACAAAAAATCGCTAATTTGCAGAAGACGCATGCCCAAATCTAAGGCATTAATTGCCTTTAACAATGTATATACAATGTATATTCATGTCGTCTTTCATACACAAATACTCTAAATTATTCTTAAATTTCATTATTCTATACTTAAAATTCACAAAACGCTTGTTTCCTTTGTAACGAGATTTGAATTCAAGTTATGGTTCGGTGGAGTAGCGACTGGTAACTTTTGGTATAAATTAGTTAATCTGAATTGTAGAGCATCTGGATCCATGTAAGCTCTATCTGAAATCTAACTTCTGTGTAATTGAGAAGTCACAAAGACCTTTGCTTTTATACTGACTTCTGCCTTAACTGCGCCCGCTTTTTTTGGATTGTGTCTCGATTACTTAGTTCCAGGGCACAGTGGTGTGTATATGAGACAAGACCTTTGTTGCTTTAATCATTTACTTATCTGCACTCATCTCAAATCACACTAATGGCAGACAAAAGTCCAAACAGCGTATCCATTGAACTTCCATATAAACCGGAAGTTCAGTATAACAAACCAGAGACTCTATTCAACAGTAAGGCGAGATTTGAAGATGCCGTTGCAGGCGAAATAAACCCTCTACTAGCATATAGCGTCTCAATTGAATCTAGTAAAGATGGAAGTCGTATAGCAGAGCACCAAGGATTATCAACATTATTACAAGAAATGGAGGCGGATTTTCTAAAGCTTAAGCATTTACAACTACAGCGACAGCACTTCGAGGTGTGCATTAACCGGAAGATCATCCCGAGGGGGCTGAGAATATTAAAAATGCCCACAACAGGTACTGTGTACTTAGACTTGCTATGTATGTGGCAGCAAATTAATTTGGATACTAGCATTAAATATATGGAACTGCTTAACAGATACTTTTTGCCACAGGAGGTTCTGTTAAGAGAACGTATTCAAAAACAACAGCATAACATGCATGAAATATACCCCAGTCAAGTGTTAGATACCCTAATGGAAAAATTGCTGGACAATGTGTTTATTTATGAGAAGAAGTTGCTCCAGCAAAAACAAGACAAAATTAAAAGAGACACAGAAGATTTTATGAGGGGTAACGTCTTCACTTGGCCTAAAGTGGAGAATAAAATAAAAAATTGAAATGATACATTACATGTAAATAAAATTAATGAGTCTCAGAAAGATATTGTTGTAATTAATTCTGAAACAGTCAGTAATGACTTGTGTAATGTTGGAAAAAGAAATGTTGTTGTGACCACAGCTATGATCCATAATGATGGGGCAAATGAATATGGTGCATCCCCTGTGAGTAATGTACACAACATTTCAGTTTATGAAGATGCCAACACTAGAATCGATATCTGTGAACACGTAGATGAAAGCAATAGTGTGACTAGAGATAAATCTAAGAGTAAGAGTGGAGTAGTCAGTGAAACTATAGATGGTACACCCACAATTAGTTTTAATCAATCTACCCCTTTCCCAATTGCAGATCAATGGAGGGGTGGAGGGGTGAGGGCACGCTCCATGAGCAGGGGGTGACAAAAGAAAAGACCAGCAGATCATAAACAAATAGGGCCCATGCTCAAGAAAATATGGCAAGGGACCAAAAATCCCTGATATGGAATATTTCTAAGAGAGAATTATCTACAGATGAATGTTATGTATTAGAAAAGGAACTAACATTTATTCCGTCCACTAAAAGTGACATTACAGAAAGTGGGACTGACCTGAAGTTATTTGCACGGAATTTACAGATTAAGGTTGATTTTGGTAACCATGAATTGGAACAACATAAATTTAGAAAACCTAGTACATACATGCCTAACTTACATCCATTAGTAGAGGCTTTTTCCAAACTAGTGGAACAAGAATTATATGAGAATGAAAGAGTTAATAAAGGGAAGAAATGGTATGGAAACCTTAGACCTGCACAAAGAAAAGCTCTTAAAAATTTAAAAAATGACAGAAGTATTATGATTAGACCAGCGGATAAAGGGGGTCCAACAGTAATAATGGATATGGATCATTACATCACTAGCATGTGTACGATGTTAAATTATGGTAGTTTTTATAAAAGGATCAATACAACTATAGTAAATAGAATAATAGAGTTATGGATAGATTGAAAACCATGTTTAATGAAGGTAAAATCAATGAAGAACTTTATAAATATTTTATTGTTGAAAATCCTACCGTTTCATGTATACAAGGTATTCCAAAAATCCACAAACATGAAATTGACCCCCCAATGAGACCTATAGTCGCTGGAAATGGATGGATCACGGAAGCCATTTCATTATATCTTGAATATTTGTTGAGACCAATTGTAAATAAATATGATTATATATTGAAAGATACTAAACAGTTCCTGATCATGCTATATGATAAGGTTTCAAAACATATGAGAGTCATACAGATTATTTGGTTACCCTTGACGTACAATCACTTTTTACCGTGATTCCAAATAATGAGGGTATACATTGTATTAGTAGGTGTTTAGAAAGGGATGGTACATATACCCAGAGTAAGATTCAAGTTATTTGTGAACTAATGGAGATAGTGCTCATTAATAACGTGTTTACATTTAATGGCCAGACATATATACAGAGAGATGGCATAGCTATGGGCACATCTTGTGCCAATAGCTACGCCAATCTAGTTATGGCAGACTGGGAGGAGAGATATTTGTTCCAAACATGTGACTTCCAAGAAAAAGTATTATTTTATACACGTTTCGTGGATGATTTGTTCCTAGTTTGGAAGGGTGATGACACCCAATTATCAGAGTTTTTCAACCAAATGAATATAGCTACAGCGTACCTAAGGTTTACCATGGCTAAATCACAGGATGTTATATCATACCTTGATGTATATGTCGAAAGATTATCAAACGGCTGCTTGAACACAGGTGTATACAGGAAAAGTTGCTATCGTAACACTTTTTTACATCGAAGTAGTATGCACCCAGAGCACATTTTTAGTAATATTATTAAAGGCCAAGCGATTAGGGCATCTCGGCTGAACTCAGATAATCTGGGTTTTGAAAAAGAAATTAATGAATTAAAAACAAAATTATTGACAAGATCATATAGTCTAGATGAAATAGAAGCTAGCCTCGAGGGATTAGAAGAACTGAGGAAAGGCAGAGCACAACCATACTTTGCAGAGGTGAATTGTGAATTGAATGAGACAAAGTTAACTGCAAAGAAGGGTAATGAGATCAGGGTACCCATTTATTATACACAAGATGTAAAAAGTATTAAGTACATCTATAGGAAATATTGGGATATATTATTAACTGACCCGAAAATATCAAGTATTATAGGTGAAAAACCCAGTTTCACTTATAAAAATAAATTAAATTTACATAGAATGCTATGTGGGCCTAATAGAGTAAATGCCATAATGAGTATTGAAACCAGAGGGATGACTAAAAAATGTAGTAGGTGCAGATATTGTAGCTTTATAAAGGAATCTAATACCTTTTTACATCCTGTCAGTAAAAAGGAGTATATATTTTCTACAGCAGCAACTTGTGAAACAGAAAATGTAGTTTATTTAGCAACCTGCATATGCTGCACCGCATTCTATGTGGGGAAAACGAACCGTAAATTAAAAGACAGAATTAGGGAACATCTGTATAAGATTAAAACAGCATCCACATGCAATGCATTGTCTAAACATGTTAATAGGACTTCTGCCGAACACAGATTTAGGTTCCAAGTTATCGAAATTAATCCACCTACTATTAGACGAGGTGACATCTCCAATCAAACTGAACAGAAAGAGGCCAAATGGATAATTAGACTTAGGGCTGATCGTGACCCAGGACTAAACAATAGGGTATCTATTAAACCTATATTGAAAGCCAGGAAGTTATAAGGAAAATGGTTTTAAAAAATTCTAGGTATTGATTATATATACTCTAGGGCCTATGGAGTTCACCCATTTTATAATTCTTCTCCTCGCTACTCCCTCCACTTTTGTTCAGAGGAATTATTAGGCATTGCATTGTCCTTTAGGCCTTAGTAATCGAAGTACCACTTTATGTTATACACACAACATGTATTTTGTACATATATGTATATAGTTTTTCATGTGACACAGTCTCATTTCTACCTAGAGGCCCTAGATGGCTAAGTAATAACTGCCTTGATTATAATCATGTAGGGTCGTTCCATAAACTTTGTTCATTTTGGAATGTAGATTTATAGTAATAGTAATAGTATATAGGATGAGGTAGACAGTACTGCAAGTTTGATCTGTGACAAGCATATAGAATGATTAATGTTAATCATGTATAATTTTACTTGCAATAGTATGTGTGGATGTATCTACTGATTTTTACGTTTTGACGTTTCTATTTCCTTTCAGTGAATAGAAACACAAAAAAAGGAAATGTAAATGTATTTTAGAGTGTTCATGGATGTATAGCAGGTCTATGAATGACCATATGAATACATATTGTATATATCTTCCTTTTAATGTATCTATTATAGCAGTTTTTTATTTAGGCATGTGTCTTTGTAAAATAGTGTTTATTTTTTGTGAATTTTAAGTATAGAATAATGAAATTTAAGAATAATTTAGAGTATTTGTGTATGAAAGACGACATGAATATACATTGTATATACATTGTTAAAGGCAATTAATGCCTTAGATTTGGGCATGCGTCTTTTGCAAATTAGCGATTTTTTGTACAAATATTTTTTAAATCTAGATTCGATAAATAGTAGTAGCATAGAATTATAGTATGAAGTCGCTAGTATTATTTATGAGTTGTAAACTAGCGATTTGATATACTAGTATTTTTGAATACAGGTGTGTTTCAGTTGCTGTAGCAAGTAGTTAAGGCATATGTTTCCTGGCATTACCTGTAAGTTTATAGAATTTTAGTTTTTAATGAACTGTATACGCAAATGTTTTTACATATAAATGCACAGCCTTGAAGTGTATAGCATATGATATATTTTTAATACTCAAATATGAGAGTTTAATTAAAATTTTAATATATGTATTAATTGCTCATTTTGAGAGGATGTGACATCACATTTACTATGGACCTTTTAGTATATAAATACATGTATTTTAGCGTTAATTGTATTGGCTTGAGAAAGACTGAGGTTGAAAGCGCTTGCCGTTGGGAATTAAATAAACCTGTTTTACACAGCTCCACCCTATGCTTGTTTCCTTTGTAACGAGATTTGAATTCAAGTTATGGTTCGGTGGAGTAGCGACTGGTAACTTTTGGCATAAATTAGTTAATCTGAATTGTAGAGCATCTTGATCCATGTAAGCTCTATCTGAAATCTAACTTCTGTGTAATTGAGAAGTCTAACCTACAAAGACCTTTGCTTTTATACTGACCTGCCTTAACTGCGCCCGCTTTTTTTGGATTGTGTCTCGATTACTTAGTTCCAGGGCACAGTGGTGTGTATATGAGACAAGACCTTTGTTGCTTTAATATTTCTATGTAGGTTGTAGTGGGTGGCAAAGAAAACAGCATGCAGTGCTGGTATATGACATGTGGTGGTTAAATGCTGTGGGTTTGCTCTGTAAGTTTTGCAGTGTTGCAGCCAGTGAGTCCTGCTAAAGCTACATGGGCTGAAGACACCTTCAATGCAGTCTGCACAACACTGTGCAGTATTATTACATAACTGTATATCTCACAACTGTCGCATAATTGATATTCCCACCATGAATAGTGGACTGTATATGTACCTATATGTACATCTATATGTACAGCAATGGATGTTTATATTTATGTGTGTATGTATGTGTAGATATATATATATATATATATATATATATATATATATATATATATATATATATATATATATACATATATATATAGATATATAGATATATATATATATATAGAGAGGAGCGAGACATGGGGCATACTTACTGCGACAGGTGCCTGGCGACCAAGGTATGGACTGAAGCTCAATGTTGACACTGCAGTACCATCCCTTCTTGCCAGAACACTGTACCCATTAACTACCACATAGGTGGTAGTCTACCTAACACCGAAGTTGTGATAAGGGAACATGGGACACAGGCCTCCCCTTTGATAATCACAGTGCCACACTAGTCATGTACTCTGTCTATGTGGTACACGTCATCACAAAAGGTGTGTCATCTAGGGAAATATAGGTCAGTGTTCCCCTCTACTCATCACACTTAAAACCGATTAGAGAGTACAATGCCCCATGTGGTATGTACCTCACATGACAACTCCAGCAACTGGAAAGGCCACAGACATACCTCACAAAGAGTAATACCGGCCTCAAACAGATGCCCTAAGCAGACTGACTCACAAAACTATAGCTACACTGTGTTGCATACCGCCTACCCAGAGGTGACCTCTGCCTAACATACAGAGCTATGTCACACCCATAGCTGTTGGACATCCTACACGTAAACATATTACAATCCCTCCCAGATACATGCTCTAGGGCCCTAAACCTTGTCAGCTCACTAAACAGTACATGCTGGAGGGATAGAGTCCTAACTCAGAGACATGCCATACTCTGCAACAAACCACCTATCAATAGCAAACAAAGCTCTTCATTAGCAGTTGTCATAAATACTCCTGATGATTGTTTGGGAGATAGGAAATACACCCCGGGAATCACCTCTGTGGCTCTGGTTGACAGGGGCAAGTGAAATTAAATTACATGTGTGTCAAAGGCCAGGGTAGCATATGGCTAGGCTGCTGTAGGCCCTAGGGCCAATAGCATATTACCTACCCATGACACGATGCACACACACATGTACTTAGTGCAATAATTGCTATGTGAGGTTGACTGAGTGTGATGGTGAATGTGTTGGTGAATGTGTGCAAGGTCTGTAAAGGTGTGATAGCTTAGTGTGAAATAGTTTCTGTCATGGTAGTTTGTGTCCTAGCTGTGATCCCAGCAAAAGATGTGTATGCTATTGCTAGGCAGAAAAAGTAGTATGGCATACAGTGTGACATAGTCCCTTGTTGTCGACTGTGGTGTCCCATTGTAGGCTAAAGCAATACATGTATGCTTAGTGAGTGGTACTGCTGGTGAATCCAACTCCCATATGAACTGTAGTACCACCTGAAGCTGTAGGCCTAAACAATACAGTATGATGTATGTTCACATTGCTTGGAAACGCTGTTTTGTGTGTTCCCTGTAGTCCTCGCAGATTACATACCTCAGGCATAAGGTTTTGTAAGTAGTGACACACAGTACTGTATGGTACACAGGTAAAGCTCATCTGGGTTGGCATACATTTGTGTGTTGTATGTATGTCTTATGTGTGTGTAATTATGCCTGTACCATGCCTTCAATCATATCTGTGTTACAGGGTATACGTGCGTATCTAGCAACATGTATAGTCTAGTACAGCAGTATGCCATCTATATCAACAACTGTGCACATATGTTAGGCCGGGGTTTGGCATCAAAGACTACTGTGGTATACTGGTAATACTGTAACTGTACTTTGCATTCATTGCAATGGATGACATCTTTCTTTATGCATTAGCTTGATATATACCTCCTGTGGCTAGGTGGTGCATTGTGCCACATACAGTGTGCCATGTACTGGTGTATAGTCTTACATACTGGCTTCTCTTTGCTGCTGTGCAGAACATGATTTGATATATAGAGCGTAGCAGGCACTGTCAGCCAGTTGTGGCCTGAGCACTAATATGTGGTATTGAACATGTCTATCCTTTGACAACCAATGGGATGCAAAATATGGCAGGTAATTGATATCTGTACTTTAGGATGTTAAGTGTGCCACATGACTTGCTCACACATCTTGTTTAATTGTCTTCCAGGGGTATGTCCCACCAAAGAAACCCATGTTATACAGCTGCAGAGGAGGTGGAAATACACAACAGCCTGGTGCAGCACTACACCCTGCTGTTCTCTAGAACCAGCCAGGACCAGCATGAGCGGACTACACTGTGGCAAGGTCTCGTTCATTGGGTAAATGACATAGGTATGCATAACTGGATATATGAGCAGGTACACCATCACTGCAGTGATTTAATTAGACATGTCCGGCGGCATGCGTCTGATATCCGTCGACAACAGCTTGCCACAGGTGGTGAGGTTGCCATTCATCCCCTCCTCACCAGAGTGGAGGAGCTGCTCCTAAGCTTGGTGGCTCCTGGCCAACCAAAGGAACAGCAACTTACATGTGTTATCATGGAGGCCGGAGCCACCCTGCATGTTGACATGGAGCGTGCAGGTAACATGACCTATCTGTAGACTACTGTTATCTGTATTGGTAGATTATGCATATGTGACATGTGTACTGTGTTTAGCAGTTGTGCTGCATAGTGTTGTGCAATACTGATATTTGGAATATAATCTGTACGCCTGTGACTGTCGACTGTTGTACTACTGTAGTTTAGCAAACTCACAGTAGCAATGGCACAGTTGTGGCCACTGACAAACTATCTCATATTATTGTAGGTCCCTCTGGTGTGACAGCAAGGCAGCCGGTCGATGATGGTGAGTGTGTTATAATTTTAATATTGCTAATGAAATGTGCATGTCATAGGTGAGGTGTACGACATGTACATGTAACACACCTACGCATAATGCATGCTGTGCATGTTTGCTGTGAGACTATGCACATCTCAGTAATGACAGTAGCTGCCTCAATCACATGCAATACACAGAGCAGCACACACAATTGTGGCAACACCATACTGGACATTGGATAGGCATAGTTGATACACATATACACAACATACACAACTTTGTCATACGCAGTACACCTTAACATGCTACACATAGCATATCCAGACACCCACTGTAAGGTCACACTTCAGCATCCACACAGCACACATAATATACCTGAGGGGTAGAGGCCTATCATTGGGCTGTGTGACACTCTTCAACACATAACACATTCATGTTAGTCAATGCTTCCTATTGGGCACCTTACAAACCCATGTAATGAGTGGCTGTGAGGCCAATCACTGAACAACAGTGCACATGCATCAAAGCCATGTATACTGTTATTATCACGGGCTGTCTACACTCGCACTGCATGGTCTTGAGCAACAAACTTTCTGCATGCTGACATGTGGGATATGACACTTTGCCTTGTGGTACTGTAACCCACCTTCAACCACTATTAAGTATGTTTTGGATTGCTGGTGGTGTGTGTGGGTATATGCTGTAGTGAGGAGTGTATTTGTGTGCATGTGTGCATGTGTTCATGTGTTCATGTGTTCATGTGTGCATGTGTTCATGTGTTCATGTGTTCATGTGTGCATGTGTTCATGTGTGCATGTGTTCATGTATTCATGTGTTCATGTGTGCATGTGTGCCGACATCATGTACAGGTCGTAAAGTGTGTTTTCTGTCTCCCTCCCACAGGTGCTGTGTTAGGGCTGGTTCACTGCAGCAGGGAAACTGATGTCACTGATCCACATAGTGATAATGAAGATAGGTGTGTTGAGGCACAGGCGTGTTTGCCAGGGTCTGTCATTGAGCCACCAATTGACAGTACACAGCTGTCCACCCCATCCATGCATACAGTCATAGTGCCAATACATCCATCACCAATGCCCATAGCTGAGGGACAGCATACTGTTGGCATTGGCCAGGACAGTGTGGTATCCATGGCACATGCATCCCAATACAGCAGCCATACCCAGATGTCTGGAAGGGTACCATGTAGGCAGATGTCCAGGGGTTCTCGTAGGAGCACTGCTGCTCATCATGCCACTGGCAGATGTGCCACAGGTCTGACAATATCACGCATGTTCCAGGCTGTCATGGAGGCACAGGCATGTATGGAACAGTACACCAGACAGGGACTAAGGGCACAGAGGGCCCAAAACACCACTGTCATTGACAGTATCCGTGACCTAGCAGGTGCCATCTGACATTACACCAAGGTCACTGATAGACATTGGGGAGAGACATTAGATATCCTCCGCAATGTCATGTCCATGTGTCAGGACAGTGCAGGATGGTTGAGACGTCAACGTGGACGTATGCCAGCAACATAAGCAGCTGGCAGTCACCGCGGACATCCCTCAAGCCACAGCCGCTCCCATAATGCCAGTACCAGCCCCAGCAATGTTGGGGGGGTGGGCTGTCCATAGAATGTCCTAGAAGACCAAGTGCACGTGGCTCTGGACAGTCCCAGCAGGGACCTGTGTCCAGTGTACATCCATCCACCTCTGGGGATAGTACCCAGTCTGGCTTAGTACCTGATAGTGTCAGTAGCACCCCTGCCAGGCACAGGTACCATATCCGTGGCCAGAGACGGTGATCTGTAAAGCCTCACAGGTACAGTCTGTGGCTGTCCCACAAATACCCGTATATGGCAGCCACATGGTGGAACTGTGTGCATGCAGACACACACACATACTCCAGACACCTAGGGCTAACACATACCCACACACATTACAACATCATTGGCCCATTACAGTATCCTTGCCCCTCACACACACATACATGTTAATTGGATGGCTCACTGTAGGCCTCTGGTGAATAAACAACACACCCTGTGCATATGATGAAACCTGTGCCACCTCCTGTCATCTGTAACATTGATGCAGGAACAGGCTACCATGGTGCTGATGCACAGGGTGTCTGTATAGCAGTATATCAATGGTAGCATGTTGTCAGCTGTAGAGTGTAATGATATGCTTTAAGTTGTAGCTGAGCAGGCATGATGCATTAAAGCTATGATTGTCATTGTAGTGTTGTTTACACCAGTGTTGGCTCCAATTGTGTATTGTCCAGCCATGTGCCACTTGGCTGATGTGTGCAGTATTGGCAGCATCTGTTAGAGAGTGGAAAGTATGTGTGGGATGTGTGTAGCACAGATTTGCAGGTGTACAGTTGTGAATATGGTGGAGGTGCACTGTCTGCATGTACATGCATAGCGGACACATGGCCAGGGTGACATGCTCTGTATTATACAGTAACACTCCATAGTTTCTATTGGTGGCCAGTATGCATTGTACTACACACATTCCGGAACCTGACTACACATGTGTGTATTACATGGTTTGACACTGTGCTGTGGGTGATACTGTTACTGTCTGTCATTGTTTTGCATTCTGGTGGTATACATCACTTCCACAGCCTGACCATAACCAATCGTTAGATGATGTCTTGACAACCGACACACAGATGTAGGACACACAGCAACATTTGGATCCTTCAGGTACTATACAATGCCAGTGACCACTGGTATTCACCTGCACCCATTGCTGAGACCACTCTTGTTTGCCATATATCTCTCTTAGGTACAAGCAATCACAGTAGGGATATGTCCTTCCACGTCTGGTAATGCATATTGTGGCCTATAATGCATTCTCCAGATGACACACACATACTCCACAAGGGTATCATACAGACAGATGCCTGTTTTCAAACACATGCTGTAAAGCTATAAGCCAAACTAAGCATTGTCATCCACCTATAAGGAACATATTATCCCCACAGTGCCACATAGGTAGTAGCCACCAGCATGATGAACAAGTACCAATGTGTACATGCAACCAAGTGTTATGTCATCTCTCTTTTGTTAATCACATTTCCAAAGGTATTCTGGAATCCCTTGGTGGATCACATAAGCAATAAGGGGTCTGCATGCATATCCACAGTTTGTTCTACACCTATGAATAGTCATCATGGACAGACTTTGTTGCGTTTGAACAAGTCTGAATAATACCTCGGCCATAGACCCTCACTCACACATTCCAATAGGAATCATAATGACTTTGTGTGACACAGATGACCTAGGCCAGGGATCACTGCAGTGGCTGGCCTTGTCACAAGCATACAGATGTGACCTAAGGTCTGGGAAGCAGCAGCACAGTCTGGCAAGGATGACAGCTGTGTTCTTGGAGAAAGCAGGGTTCCCACACATGCAATCATTGAGGTAACATGTACAGATATGTATTTGACACACAGCTAGCTCACATGTGCAATGCATACTGATATGTCATACAGTGGTAAAAGCAAAACCCACAACACATTGATGAACAGTGTCACACACATGCAGCTCACACACTCACCAAGTTCAGGGTTCAATCCCCTACTTAATTACTTCATGATACTAGAGGAGTACGCATTAACACATCACACTATGCACATTACTGTCAGTTCTCTTTTCCACAGATATATTTGTAGGATAGTGACATCATCAGACTTGACAAAGGTTAGATTACCACTTTTGAGGTGTTTCACTACTCTCCTAAAAGGTTGTTCCTTCCCAAGGGGAACACACACACACACACAGTTGCCCAGTGCAGGATTCAAACCCCTATCTAACTACTTCATGAACTAGAGAAGTCCACATTAACACAATGTGCTGTACAGATTAGTGGGTGTTGCATTTTCCACAGGTATACTTGTAGGATGCTGACATCATCAGAGTTGACAACGGTTAGATTACCACTTTTGAGGTGTTTCACTACTCTCCTAAAAGGTTGTTCCTTCCCAAAAGGAACACATGCAAACACACACAGTTGCCCAGTGCAAGATTAAAACCCTTACCTAATTACTGCATGATACTAGAAGAGTACACATTAATATGACGTGCTGCACAGATTAGTGGGAGTTTTGTTTTCCACAGGTATACTTGTAGGATGCTGACATCATCAGAGTTGACAAAGGTTACATTACTACTTTTGAGGTGTTTCACTACTCTCCTGAAAGGTTGTTTTTTCCCAAGAGGAACACACACACAGTTGTCCAGTGCAGGATTTAAATCCCTACTTAACTACTTCATGATACTAGAGGAGTACGCATTAACACGATGCGCTATACGAATTATTGGGAGTATTATTTTCCACAGGTATATTTGTAGGATGCTGACATCATCAGAGTTGACAAAGTTTAGATTACCACTTTTGAGGTGTTTCACTACTCTCTTAAAAGGTTGCTCTTTCCTAAGGGGACCACACAAACAGTTGCAAGATTCAAACCCCTACCTAACTACTTCATGATACTAGAGGAACATGCATTAACACGATGTGCTGTACAGATTATTGGGAACATTATTTTCCATAGGTATATTTGTAGGATGGTGACATCATCAGACTTGACAAAGGTTAGATTACCACTTTTGAGGTGTTTCACTACTCTCCTAAAAGGTTGTTCCTTCCCAAGGGGAACACACACAGTTACCAAATGCAGGATTCAAACCCCTACCTAACTACTTCATGATAGTATAGGGGTACACATTAGCACAATGCGCTATACATATTACTGCTTTTTTTTGTCCCACAGGTATATTTGTAGGATGGTGACATCATCAGACTATATGAAGTGTGTTACATTAGGTGACATTAGATGGCCTACATTGAACGAATGTCTAAACACTTTGGCCATGTGATCATCAAAGGTGAGTTTACTATCTACCTGTGTCCCCAGGGCCATAATTACTTTCTCTGTACATGCTGGATTACGGCCTATGTGGTAATTTGTGTGCACTTCGTATTACCCAAAGGGGATGACTATGCATTCTTTGCCATTCAGCTTGAGGGCATTGTTTTGACACCAGGTATCTGTCTCTGTAAGACACTTCTGGAGGATGTCTGTGTCAGCTGTACAGTCAATTATGGACCACAGTTTCCAGTCATCTGCAAATCTGTTCAGCCTTACACCTGCTGTGCTTGCCTGTACCTCTGAGCAGTATCGACTGAACAGGTGGGGTCCCAGGACCAAGACCTGTGTGATGCCATGTGTGACTGGCTAAGAGTTGGACATGGCACTCGCAAGTATGAACATGTGTGTTTGATCTGTGAGCCACTTGGCCACCCATTCTGTGACATAGCTATTCATGTTCAAGCTGGTACACTTGTCCATGATGACGGAGTGGGGAATGGTGTGGTAAGCCCTTAGTGAAGTCCAGGTGGGCTGTGTGGACTATCTATGTTCATGGTAACTGTTTTAAATAAGTCAGCTAGGTTTGGGAGCCAGGCTATGCCTTTAACCAGGTGAAGTTGTGTAGAGCCCAGTGTCTGGAGATCTCTAATGTTTCAGTGTATTGGTTCCATGACAATTTGCTCAATAGCTCTGTAGACCAGGCTGAGTACACATGTTGGGCAATGGTTTCCAGGTTCTGTTTTGGCACACCCCTTGTGGAGCTGGATGACTGTTAGTATATGCCATTCTTTGGGTACATAGCCTGTGATACGCTTGAGTCTGGACAGTGAATGCAGGTGAGGGTGTAGTTCCTTGTGGGCGTAGTGTAAGACGCAACCTGGGACAACTTACATTCACATTGATGCTATGTTCTTAGCTTTGGTAAGGGCTGTCTTTACATGCATGTCCGTGACATCTGTGTCTCTGCATCCTTCTGTGATAGACACAGGCCCTTTTGGGGGTGATGAGGGGGGAGTTTACACTGCACTTGTCCCCCTGGGTATGGGCAATGAAAATTGGTTTGGTGTATGTCATTACGTTTTTCAGTAGCTGACAGCATATTTGGAAGTTGTCACCTACATGTCTGATATAGCTACAGAAGGCTTTGTGGTTGTTATTCTTACATTCCTTGGCAGTTTGTCTTTAGAAACTGTGCTTGGATTATTTTATGAGCGATCATTGTTTCATCCTAATAATGATCAGTGATGCCTTTCCTTTAGTGAAGTTGGCTCTATCATGTGTTAGTTTCCTCCTTCTGTTGTCTAGCTTATTTATGGGCAATGACCACCAGATTGTTTTCTTATTTTTGGAGGAGTGCATCTTACTTTTATTTGTGATGTCTCGATCCATGCATCCCTGTAGATGCTCATTGGATGCACTTGTAAATGATTTGGCAGATTGTATACCACTATCCTATAGCAAGAGGGCTTTGGGACTTTCCACTTTGGTCTTGGCAAGTGTGCTGTTTGCTTTTGAAAATGTCTTCATAGTGGTTTCATTGACTGGATGTGGGGGCAGGATGTGGAGATCCAGTGTGATTACTTAATGATCTGATATTACCAGCGAGGGGTTTATCTCTGTTGTGGAACACTGGTACCCCATGTTGGTAATGATCATGTCCAGTATGTTGTCACCTCTAGTGGGCGTGCTGACCTGTCACCTCTAGTGGGCATGCTGACCAGCTGTTCCAGGGTGTTAGAGTTTCTTAACTCTAGGACACATTGGGCAAAGGACATTGTATACGAGTAATTCACCCACTCATTGTTTGGGTAGTTGTAATCTCATATAATGGTGTTTGATAGGACCTTTATATTTGCCATTGTTCTCCAGAATACTGAGTGAGGTTCCTGAGACAAGGTACATGGTCTGTAGCAGGCTACATTCTGATGGGCAGCTTTGCTCAATGTTAGTTGCACTTGCATGGTCTCCAAGGCCTCATGCTGTGGCAGTAACCTGGAGGTGTGGATATCCATAAGGTAAATGGCTACACCACTTCCTTTTGTATTTCACTCGTGGTCTTGGGTCCAAAGGTCAGGGTGATTGTGAGTGTTTTATGTGGATCATATCCAGCAGCTGCATGTTTGACATAGCTTTGGATGTTACACAGTGAACACCTCTGAGTAGGCGATATGGAAGGGAGTACAGATGGAGCATTTTGCGATGGTCTGTGTATGGCATGTATTTCAGGCCACTAATGCTCTTTGTGAAGTATTGCTGCTGGCTTTCTAGTTGTTGTAGTTGTCTTGTGAGGTACATAGCAACAGTGGCGTTGTACTCTTTTATAGTTCTAGTGAGTGGTGAGTAGAGGGGAACAATGTCCTCTTTTATTCTGCATGAGACACATTTTGTGATGAGGTGTGCCACATAAGAGGATTTCCTGACTACTGTGGGAATGTGCTTATCACAGTTGTAGCCACTGTCCACCTGTGACCCAGGGTCTCTTGTCACGCTTAAAGTGTGAGGTATACTACCACCTATGTTGTAGTTCTTGGCTACAGAGATTTTAACAAAGGTGATGATAATGCACCTTTTAGCATTGAGCTACAGCCCATGGCTTGGACAACAGTCATCTGTCTCAGTGAGGCCCTTTTGTAGGATGTCCACATCTTTAGTGTTTACAATGATGGCTCCTAGTTTGCAGTCCTCTGGAAATGTCAATATCCACAGAACCTCCATGTTAATGTTTACTTCAGGGAAGATGTTACTACACAGCCTGGGAAGTTATCTAGTCCCATGGCTGCTGTGATACTGGCTTCGGAGAGTGTTTTTTACCTGTGCAGCCGTGATGACAGCAACTTTGCAGTCTTCCATTATAGACATGTGCTCTTTCATGGATGAGAGGGGAGTAAAGTTAACACTGATCTTATCTGCCAGGATGTTTCCAATATCAGTTGGCTCTGTACATTTAGTGCCATTGAGCTGTAACTCAGAACAGATCTGCGTGTAACCATGACATGGACCTGTCTGTTGGGCAGAGATCTGCTGCGTAGACATTATGCCACTGAGTACAGCTTGGGTTACATTCATTCTTGTTGCATGGGGTAACTGTTTGAGGCCAGTAATCCCCCTTGTTAAGGTTCTTCATTGTTCTTTCTAGTTGATGAACGTGCCTAGTCAGATTCCTCGCAAGTGTGTTGTGGTAGTCTCTGACAGGTCTGATGACTGCTGAGTAGTGGCAACCTCCTTTGACCTACATGCACAGACCTTGGCAGTTTGTGTGCACACATAGCAGGATTTTCAGACCACTTTGTGAATGTGTTTCTGGAAGTAGAGATGACTATACACGTTTGTCCATAGATCCCTTATCATCACATCCGTATTTAGCCTGTGTGTGTGAGCATGCCCAGTATGACCTTTCAGTATCTTCCTGCCTGACATTTGCTTCATTTGTTTAAGTGTGTGAGCATGCCCAGTATGACCTTTCAGTGTGATGCAGATTGAAATCCACTATATTTGTTGGAGTGTGTGAGCATGCACAGTATACACATTTATACCATATGTGTATGGTAAATCAAGGTGTATTTTTACAGCAGGGCTCACCTTTGTGTCATAGATCAACAGGGATCATGCTGTGCCTGCAGGGCTTCCATGAGACACTTTGCATAGACCTATCAACATTTCTACATACAGGGGGTATAGCTATTCTTTGTACATTTCTAACCATGGGTACACCGGATTGTTACTATGGGTGTACATAGGATGTGGGTTTCAGCTGACACTTACACACATTTGCTGTGCCTGCACTGCTATGTACAGGATACCATTACAGTCTGTACTGTTGCCTATTATACTGGCTTGAGGCATACTAGTATACTACAGGTCTTAGCATCCATTGCCACATATATTAGCTTGCGACTTCATAGCCTACACAACCCACATCACAACGCCTGGCCTGATGTTCTCTGTCTGCATAGGCATGTGGGTGAGGTTACCCATTTACCTAATTAGTGGCATGATACAGCATTGATTTGTGTTTGCATTAGTGTACAACTGTCCTGCTGTGTCTGTACCACTGTAATGCTATCATGGCTTCATGCTTCAGTGCACAGTATCCTGGGTTCAAGCCCTGTCACTGCTTTTTATTTTCATGCTGGCCAGACCAGACTGCTTAAGCTACAGTAAAGTAGATATGAGCATGTTTAAATGACTTTGCTCAGCTTTGGCTGACCTTGGCCAACATTGCACGTGCAATTTTGTTTACATATACTACATATTGGTAAAAGCTGCTTAGCACTGCTTTATATTGCGTAAAACATGGCAATCATGCCTCAGATGGTGCTGCAGGGCTGCCTATGTCAGATGCACATAAAACACTCCCTATACATGTTTGGAAACAGGTAGTGTCAAGTTTGGCATCCCTTTTATTTTATGTGTGAGTCAGTGAGAGGTATCATTTCCAGGGTTCCTACTGAGCCAGTGTATGTGCTGTGTGTTGCCTCTTTGCAAAGGACAAGGCATTCTGGGCATGCTGCCTTCTGCCTACTGGGGCAGGCTCAGGTTGTTCCTCCTCCAAGTCACGCTGTGCCTGTGCAGGCCTTGGCAATGGTGGGGGGCTGTTTGGCCCTGCCCCATGCTGTTCCTGCTGCAGCTTTTTTCGCAAGATCAGATTGTGTAGCATGGCACATACCATGACAATTTGGGTACATGTAGTTGGTGAGTACTGCAAGGCTTCACCAGATGGGTCCAGGCACCAGAACTGTGACTTGAGTATCCCAAACACACGCTCGATTACATTTTGTGTTTGTGCGTGTGCCTCATTATGGAGTTCTTGTTCAGGTGTGTGTGCATTTCTGATGGGTGTCATCAGCCATGGCTCCAGTGCGTATCCAACATCCCCCACTAGGTGACCGTCAGGGATGTTCCCATTTGCAAATGTCTGGTACAGCTGCGACAGATGCCAGATAGGGGAATCGTGGTAGCTTCCAGGGCAGCCAGCACACACATTCAGTATTATGCCTTGGGTATCACATACAACCTGGCAGTTGATGGAGTGGAAGCCCTTGCGGTTTATGTAGGCCCTACCCCGCTCACCAGCTGGTGCTTTGATGTGTATGTGCATGCAGTCAACTGCACCCACTACCTCAGGGTATTCTGCTATTTGCTGGAAGAGACGCATATTGCTGGCCAATACCTCATGGGAATTGGGGAAATATACATGATCACCGACATGTGCTGACATGGCATTCAGGAACTGGTGCAGTACCCTTGATGCTAATGCCTGTGAAATCCCCATCATATCACCAGTTGGTCTCTGGAAGGTACCTGTTGCTAGTATTCTTAGGCCAACACATACCTTGGTTTCCACTGGGATGGGTTCCCCTCTGTTGGTTCTGTGTATGAGGCATGACCTGCACAGCTCAACACCTAGCTGCAGGAGCTCTCTGTCCACTCTATAGTGCTCCACTATCTCCAGCTCATGTAGCCCCTGGTAGGTTACCCTGGGTCTGTACACTCTTCTCTGTCTCCTCACTGTGGGTTGCTCAGCAGCATTCGCAATGGCACCACCCTCAGCATCTTGCACATGTTGCCTTATAACAGCAATGGCAGCCCATAGCATTTTTATGTCTCAGTTTAAGCTTTTTAAGTTTTCACTTCTCTTTGTTGACTGCAGTGTTGCAGTGTTTTTGAGAAAAAACATGGGGGAATGTTGTTTGCAGAGTTTTAGGTTCTGGGCTGGGCTAGTGTACTGCCTGTGTAATTGGCTGATTCTGATTGATTTCACCTGGCAGCTCTGCTAATTCTCCTCGGTTAACTTCCTACTACTTCCTTTCCTTCCTTTTCCCATTTCTGTTTCCACAAGGGACAGTGCCACGCAAACACGCTCACATGCGCGCACACAGACTTACACAGGCTTACACGGGCTTAGGCAGGTGCACATTCGTGTATACTAGCTTAGATGGCCTTACATAGGCTTACACGGGTGCACGCACACAGGCATAGACGGGTTTACACGCGTGCACACGTGTGCTCACGCATCACACAGTGTAAGCAGCTTTGCAAGAAACTTTAGTGATAGCCACAGCGTACACCTTCATTTTCTTGATTTCATTTTAGACAACTGTAGACACACCTCTTTTAGTCCTCAGTAACTCACAGCAACCACATGCCACTCTGCTCCAATAAGCTTACAGTCTTTTTCATACATACCCCCTCATGATGTCACCCATCTCCTACTCCGTTACTCCCCTTTTCCTACTCTTACACTCTAGGGACATGGTTCACATAGCAGGGAATATTGGAATTCACTATCCTTATCCTCATTTGCATAGGATTGCCTACTAATGCTTAGTTACATCTCTCAGACTGAGCTTCCCCCCTTAGCAACCTCTACTCAGTAGCCATGTTGTCTTCAGCCTGCCATTCACTTGCATGGCAGATTAATATTTTGAATAAATTCCCTATTTGTGCCTTTTATTTTTTTGGTTTTCTGATTTTTAGAGCGCAGCACGTTTGTGCGGCGCTGCACTATGCTTAAGCATCGGTGATCGAGATAAAAATAAAAAATATTTTTTTTTATTTTGCAACGGGAAAAAATGCCAATGGCTGTATATTTGGCCATTGGCATGCTTCCTCAACTGGATGCATCCTTTATTTGGAGCTGTCACGGCTCCGTTTTGCTATTTGCAGAATGGTACTCAGTTGACAACTGAGTACATTTCTACAAATAACACTACTCTTACTCGGACAGGTTAGGGTTTCCTGGATCGCAAATTTACCTCATTTGCATAGCTTTCAGCAGCAAATGAGGTAATTTGCATAATCTAACCCTGTCCGTGTAAGAGTCGTTTTAGGAGCGCTCTTGCACGCCCCTGCCGGCTGTTCCTGGATCGCTCGGCAGACATGTTGGCTGCATGGAGTCTTACTCTACTCTTAGACTCCATGCAAGCCTTCGTGAATCCCCCCATGTCTTACCCTGGCTAAAAAATATTAAGACATTCCCTGACAATTGCACTGTATGTGAATTACCTGGTATAGATTGATTTCACCTATTTTGGAATTGCAAATATACAGAGGACATGTGCAGTCTTAAAAGATCCATTAGTACTTTCCTTATATAGAATCTACTGCTTGTCAATCTGCAATCTTATTACACATACCTCCTTCAAAAACTAACCTATTATTTCCAATATTATTAATTTTTGCAGGTCTGAGTTTACTAGTTTGACATTCAAACATTGCAGGGCTCTCAAAATAATTTCAAAACCTAAATCTGAATCTCAATATTTTATTTTTTTTACTTCTCAAGTTTTTCTTTCCTTTTCAAATGTTCTTTCTTTCCTATTTGTTAAATATCATTATTTACCTGCAAACTGAATCTCTTTATTCTACTTTTTATGTCTTTAATATCAACATGAAAATATTTTTATGTAAATAGTGTAAATAGTTTATATTCTGTGTTTTATGCTGCTATATATCCAATTGTTATAACGTTTTGATATGTTTGGTATCTTGAACTCTTTGTTTCTTCTTGGTTTATAAATTATATCAATAAAAAGTATTTTATAAAAAAATAACTGAATAAATAGAAAAACTAGCACAAATTTACCTTTGATTGCTTCATTGGATCAATTCATTTAAATGAATTCTGTCACCCCATATCAAAACAGCAAATTGTATGTGCTTATAGGCATATAAAGTCAAGCCATTTAGCATTTTATACTGCCAAACAGCAACATTCATTTTATATATTTGACTTTACTCCTTACAAATGTCAGTAGATATCCATTTCATATGTCTTTTATATTTCCAATATCAGCAGTTGTGAATGTCAATAAACTGAACATTAATAGTGAATGTCGGGTAATATACATTATGCACAAGATTTTGAAATCTTGTAATATTATCTCTTCTTCAAGGTACTGTGGTCTCAGTGTTAGTATAAAGAGTTAGCAGGGATTTGGTTGGGGCATAGCTCCATGTCTGTAGGCGCAGGTGGATGACCCCACCCACAAAAATGCACATCAGTTTTGTAACAACTAGTTCTGCATATCAATGTTTTGTAACCTAAATGTATTTTCTTTCTTTTTTTTTTTTTGTTGCAATATAAGGAAACACTGTTCTAGTTGTCAGTGGTACATTAGGGAACCATCAATCTACATGGAAAGGAGGTCAGAATATTCTGAAACACAACACTGTACAGTAACTTAATACAAAACCCTCTTAACGACATTCAAATGGCTGCTATGGATAAGACAATCATGCTACGTAGAAATAAACAAACAAAAAAACTTTGCTCCTATATGTAAAAGTATACCGTCCAATAACATTGAAAAATAAAATAAAATAAAACAAAATATACAATTTAGTTTTTTCAACCGGGTGCAAATCCATTTACATTGCCTCATGTATCCCGTTACTTAATGCAATCTCCTGAATTTCAGAGCATCTGAGAAAGAACAAACAAAAGCAAAATAAAAAAAAAAACATTTACACACCCTGTATGTAATAGTCCATTGTAGAAACCAATATATTCAAGTTGTATTGGCACTTCAAAAATCCATTTCAGAATGGAATTCCTTGTTCCCTCAAAGCAGTTTAATCCAGTCACTGACTGCATACTTTACCTGATAGATATATACAAATTGCTGTAGCAGCTGATGTATGTCATCTGATAAATATGGATTTGGTGGTTGTTATGAATGAACATGCTTTCATGACAAACCAATTTGTAGAGGTGCTCACATATTATTTGTAATAAAATTAGAATGTCATTCTTCAAGAAACCGATGAACATTATGCTCATATACTCATGTGCAAGAATGGCTTATTGTCTTGAATGGCACTCTGGTCTGAAATGCTGAATCCCAACAGTTGTGTATAACTTAACATAATACAAGCCAGTATTTGGAATATTTAGGTAAATAGAGAACTGTGACAAACAGTTATATTTCCCAAGAAGCAGGGTTCTCAGCTGATGGACAGATCACTACTGGTGACAGTTCAAGGTCATATAAACAGGTGGAAGATGGATTAATAATAATATAAACAACATTTGGTTGCTTCTATAAATTATCACTATGAGTTGGATTTAAAACTGATTACATAAGTCACATTAACCATATTAGAGATATCTGAGACCAGATGAGATCGGAAATGTACTGAATACCTGAGTTATACAAGTTTTATTGATTTTAGTATACCAGCCTCTGTAAAATGTCATCTTTCTATTCACTGCAACACATATGATATTTGGAATTGTATATGAGTTGATTCTCATAAAAGCTGCCCTTACAATTTGGTCAGATATTGAAATAAATATTAAAATGCTTCTTTAGGAATCTAGCAACACTTTAGGGTGACTGGTGTTGATTAAACAATGATCACCCAGACCATACTCAGGGCTTTTTCCCTCTTTGCCATGCTGCTAGTGCTTAGATGCTATTTGATTACTTTCAGCACCTGAAAATATGCCCTTCCTAATATCTGCAGATATGGGCATCATTCCTAGTCTCTAAGGTGTATTCTAACCAATCATAATTGCAAATCCTGCCTATTCCAACTTCTGTAGACACAGAACATTCATTTTCCTCACTAGTGATCTGAAGTCTGTTAGTTATCCTGGACCAAGATGGATTTTTTAGGGGGTGGCC
The DNA here is from genome assembly GCF_019279795.1 of Protopterus annectens. Lineage (NCBI taxonomy): Eukaryota > Metazoa > Chordata > Ceratodontiformes > Protopteridae > Protopterus > Protopterus annectens. The sequence goes on from NC_056732.1 coordinate 651,941,383, forward strand.
ATAGGATTTAGTGCAGATGGCTTACTCAACAATAAAACAGGAGCAGATAATGGGGTATAGTTATGACAAAACCAATACCTAGTGAAAACAGAGTACAGCAACCTATCAGGCTTCTCAATGTGCTGATCCCTGACTTTTTTCCTTTGGTCTTCATGTACAAAAACATACGCATATTTCACCAACAGTCTGAAGTGCACTGGTCAACCATGAGTTATTAGGGTGAAACAGTATTGCCCATACCACAATAGCGGGCTGGGCTCCATCATAAAATGTCTGTTCTGATTTTAGAATGAATGTGAGCTGCAGTCCAGAGAACAGGTAAATTCATAACATTTAAAATCAATAATGATGCTGAAAAATTCCAAAGAAGTGCTTATTTCATGAAGCAACCTGTCATAAGTTGCTAACTGTTTATCTCCAAATATTAGCAGAAATCCCAGTGAAAATATTCTTGACAGCTTTTGGCATGCCGTACTTGTTTGCAAATGGTAAGTCATACCATTTTTATTCACTTTGTGCCTTCTGCTTCTACATAATGCCTTTCCCAATTCCTAAATTCTAAATAAAACCATGTAAATGTCTTTTGAGTGGTGTGAGAGGCAGGAATAAAAAGTAATAAATAAATGAATACAAAAGTAAGTGTTTATTTTCAGAACAGTTAGTTATGGATTCCCATTACACTGTTACACAACATCTAACCTTTGGCAAAGCAAATTCTAAAAAAACTGTACCAAAATGTAAAAAAGTTTTAAAATGCCAGCCTTGCCTGAATTGATATTTGTTAAGTTTATGTCTGTTCCTTAACACTATGGCTACCATTTCTTCAAACCTACTGCTGTACTGTGACCCAAGGGGCAGTGACTTGTAATGTGAATCAGTGCTCATTGCTTTAGGACTCACAAATTTAAGAAGCTCTATGTAGACATATACTCAGTGATGCTACTGTCTGAAATACATTGGTTATTGAGTATATAATTTGCTCTTAAACTTAGAAACAAACAGTCTTCTGACCAGGTTAGACTTTGCCCTGTTACTTAAGTAGCTGTTTCCAAAGTTTCAGCTTCCTTTTAAGTATAGAAGGGAAATTTGCAAGAAGGAAATGTATTTCTTCTTCAAAACCTGCTTGTTACCAATATTCAGTAATTGTATATTCCTAATGCCTTCTGTAATAAATAATCCTTAATAACAAGTCTTTCACTGCCTTTCAAATGCTGCACACATGCAGAAAGGCATTTCTGCACTAGACTCAACCAAGCTGTCAAATAATTCAGAACAAATACCTAATTAAATAGTCTGCTCTTATAAGTACAAAACTGCTGTGGAGACAGCCAGATGCTTGATCTCATCTCATTTAATGACTTAGTTTCACTTCCAAGCATTTCCATTCTTTTCTGACAAAACTGCTGGAAAAATGACTTGCTCTCACATTGGGAATTTACTGTGCCAAAGGTCAGCCCTTGGGTAATAAAGTGATGGGAATTCATACCCAGTTTTATTGAAATTGCACTGCATTACGTCTGTATGCATTTTGCATATTCTTATTCATATTAACTGTGTGAAGACTGCTTTATACAACAGAAAACCCACAAGCATTCCACCGAAGATTGTCAAAAGGAAATATATTCCTTTGGAAGTCCTTCCAACACACACCCATTAAGCCACAAGTATCTTGCATTTTAGAAGGAATAAGTAAGTTCTCTTTACATTATATCATAGTCAGACTATGGGGTCCCATTGCCAGGAAGTGTGTGGTACAGTGCAAGCGTAAGTAAAGCAGTTACTGGAGTCCGTGGTTTTCAGAAGGCAGCCATGTATCTATGAGAGGGAGAATTACTTCTGTCCTTTAGTTCTGCCATCATCTTTGGCAAGGATTCAGATAAACTTTTCTGCATCTGAAACATTTGAGAAGCCTGCAATCAGTGGCTTCAAAACATATGGCACTTGGTTTGATGTGAAAATTTGGTTTAAACAGCTGAGGCATAAACATGCATTCACTAACTGCAGTGCTTGAATTAGAAACAGAACAGTTTAGTGGGCACAATAAATTGTCTAAAATTTTGATAATTACACAGAGAGTTAAACAAGAGAAATAAAAAATCCCTTTTCTCAGTTAAGCAAACGGCAATAAGAAACCCTGGCTTAGATTCACAGACAAGTAGCTCAGTGCACAGCACACATTAGTGTGGGTAGCAGCCATCCTCAAGATGTGGGTGATTGTAAGATACATAGGGAGGTCATGCAAGGGTCTAAACAGTGTGCTTTCAGGGCATGCTACTTGCATAATAACATGTAAATGAGGAATCATTGTGCAAATTAGTCACAGGGAGTATGTAAAGAACAGCACAAAACATGGCAGACTAATTCAGAAATGTTTAAAAATGGATGTGTTTCATGGTGGCACATACTCATAATAAACATGGTGAGTCATGGTGTACACAGTGGGTGCTATACTAGATGCAGCAGAAGTGAAAAGCACCATGTGTTACTGCTAACCATCACAGCTAGTGTCTGCAACATTGTGCCTCACAGCCATTTGCATCAACAGATGAGGTACAGACAACACCTGAAATACCATCAACTCACAGTAGTAGAATATGGACCATTCTCATGTGGACAAGGAGACTTTAAGAGACCAGTTTGAGGTGTGTTGTCCACAAGCACAGTCAAGTTTGATGCATGCTATGCCTGTTCCAGTGGATAAAATGGTAGGTGTAGCTTTAACCATCCACAGAGGACACATTAGGGGAATTACAGATGTCAGACGTCTGTATGGCATTATTCTATAGCATGTGGTGCAGCATATCTGGTTAACAAGGGAAGCAGGGAAGAGGACCAGCACCACGCAAGCTTTTTACAAAACAGTCCATTTCACTGAGGTATTAGGAACAACAGATTGCACATGTGCTGCTATCAAGAAGGAACATGTACCTGGACTACTGAAAGGATGCTTTCCAATGTCAAGACACTTTAGGAGGGACACTGCAGGATAGTCCTGTTATCTATAGCAATATTTTTGTCTTGTCCCATTCTGCACAGCATAGTATTATACAAACAAATGGAGCAGCACCTGAACATCATAGCTGACCTCTCCATACTTGTCACAACAGCAACAGAAGTGCAGGGCGGGGGATCAGGTGAAGATAGTACACTATTGGTACCACAGACAAAGGTAGGATAGTACATTGTAGCACTTGCAAAGTGGTGGTGATTTGTCCTGGAGCTATGATCTATACTACAAACAACAAATATATAAAATGATGCATGCAGAATCACACCTAGGCTGTGTATGACAGTGCATGAGTTGTCATGATGTGAATCAGAAATTACACTACCCACACAAGTTAGGTAGTAGGTAAAGCATAGTTGTCTTTCTTTGCATAGATGGGAGGGAATACAGGAACAGGTGACTACAATATTATAATATGGGTTAAGGTCATGAGAGATGAACTTGGTTGTCAAGTATTCTTGGTACGTGGCAGGAATTAGGGATCTCTTATCTAATGGTGGTGGCATGCTGCTTTAATGTCACCTTTTGTGATGTCCATTCTTCTGGTACACAGTGTTGGAGCTTGATGTAGACACAGCTAGGAAAGACTTAAAGCTATTGAGCCTTTTGAGTGTCATTGTTCCATTACCTGTATGATGGTCATGAGCAGGGGTTACTGGTTGTGGGTCTCATCAATGGTTTGTGTAGTCTAAGTTGGAGAAGCTTACAGCAGAACTTCACATCAGACCCTACCAAAGACATGGACTGCCAGACTGCAGTTCCAAGCCAGAGATGGTTACAATGTGACCATGGAAGCACCCATACAGGGAACATTTGACAGCAGTGATGTCAGCAGCACTGTTTTTCCCCATCTGTGTAATCCAAGTCATTGTGCAGTTGGTGCACATAATCCTGCAATCCATAACCATCTCAGTAGTAGTGTGGGTAGCAGTGGTCTGTTCCTGGATCACTGACCTGTGGATCTGCTGATTAACTTTCTCAGGGACAGAACTGGAGTCATGACGGTGCTGTAAGTCACTCCATCTCTCCTCACTGAGGGCTACGCTTACCTCAAAGATGTGAAATATTCTGCATGGGCTGGGGACAGAGTTGAAGTCTGTGATGGACTTCCAAATACAGGTTGTCCATCATGCACTGGGGAGGTTGTGTTCCCAGCCTACATCTCTACAGGTGCATCTTTAATGGTGCATGTAGGTGTAGCCCTCCCCCTGCAGACTTGCAGACAATGTCACTCCCCCATCAAGCAGTTCCACTTACAGTTGTCCTGTTGATGTCAGGCCTGTGTTGTCCAGTTGTGGCAAATCCTCCAACAGTGGAAACTGTGAAAGATTGAGCACATATGATGCCATTGTCAGCACAGGCACATATGCCTGTATAGCCCCACATAATGTGCATATATGTTACTTAAGTATACAAGTATAACATATATTGACAAACATTCCTTCTGACACAAATTGCTGCAATTGGAAACCAGAGGTGCCTAAGAGGACAAATATACAAAAAGGCCTTGGTCAATCATTACCTTCAACATGCAGTGAGCTGTAATTTACAGTACTGTAGTGGACGATACTAATCTAGTGTTTATCATGCTGATATATATGGATGGTTGCACATGTTACTCTCCCACATTCTAGCTATTTCCCAAGTATGAGGGGCTACTCCACCCATGCAGTAGCTGACACCAAAAACTACCCAGCCTCCATGAAACACTTTGTTATTGGCAGACCTGCCTTCTGTAGTATCCCATGACTTGTCTTTTACACAGACTAACATATCAGTATCTCTTCAATGTGCCGGTTGTAGAGCCACATTATGGCCACCTACAGCATTCATGCACTGCATCACAATCTGACACATGTGGTCACATTAATGAAGTAATACTTGTCAGTAGCACCCTTACTGAGATAATGCATGCAGTGCATGAAGAGGCCTGCAGTAGCACTTCATTCTCCTGGTTAGAAGAATACTCATGGTGTTACCTCTCTCTGGTGACCATCTCAGTACCTGTATAACTATGGATAAAACTTGTTAGTCAGTGGGTGTTTATGTTATGCTCTGAAATGCCCATGTGCATCCTCCAGCCTATCACAGCTTGCCCAAATTTATCCAGCTGGTTATCAGCTGTAGTTGCTGCTGGTCATGGTCCTCTTCTATTTGTCTAATGTCATGCCTCAACATATTTTTTTCAAGTTTGTTAACAGGTTAAGTAGACTGCTCCAAAGACCCTTGTCAGCCATAACCCATGCAAAGAGCAAACACAAATTTACAATTGCAGTCAATATGATCCAATTATTTATAAAAAGAAGTTGATTCACATACAGAGTGACAGTATAGAGGGCAATTTCTTCCCAGTACAGTTTTGAGTCAAAAAGTTGCTTTTATGGTTATAGGCATGGATGTTTAAATATTTAAATAAGAGTTGATATTAATACAAAGAAACTGCATACAATGCAGCTTGGGCACAGTATAGCTTTGAACAATAGTATAGTATGTTACTGAGAAAATCAAAGCTGTAGTTGAATTTCATTAAGCAAACGTGAAGATCGAATACCACAACATCAATATTGCATGAATGACAAAGGTTAAGGTGCAGAATAAATTATATATCTGCTATACAGATATTGAGGTGACTTCATGTGAAAGTATATTGCACAATGACAAGGATGTAAGAAAAGGTGTCACTCACCATAATGGGTAATCATAATTGTAGCTATATCCCTGGAACCTTATACCCTTTGTGGCATTACCTTCAAAAGGTTTTTGTTGTTCCATGGTGTGCACTCAATAGCCACAGGTAACTAGTGTACTGCCATGCCAATTTAATAATTTCCCAGTTACATGTGTAACACAACATCTGCTGTACTGTCTATGATATATACCACAAGGCTTATAGTCATCACTGAGGTAATGTACAGGCAAGACTCCTTCCTTAACTCTATTAAGGTCCATCTACAGATTATGAACTTAAACTGTTATATTTCAGTGCTGCACATTTGTAGATGTTGCTGCACAAAATGGTACCAACACTTTATATTATATTAATTTGAACTAGTGAGCATGACACTTATACTAATTAAGCCATGTGGCACCACTGTCTGTGACTTGCTGCCAGTGTATGATGTGTTATCCAAGGATCAATACTAGCCATGCATGTCACAGTAACAGTGAAGCATGCGCCCAATACTATTATGACCCTATTTTAGGTCTCTGCTGTTGAGCTGTGTTGCACAAAATGAGAGTCACAGCCATGCGTTAATGCACATTGGGATAACATTTTGCTCTTAGATCAGACTTGAGTGAGTAGGCACAGGTACTTCAGATAGTGTGGAATGCATGTGTCTGGCATGGTATGCCAATGATAGCAGGATATCACTGTTTTTCATGAAGAGGAACTTTACAGAGTGCTTTCTGGGTGAGTATGATGCCCTAATGAGGAAGGTGGATGCCTGGCTGATGCTTGCTGTCTTAGTTAGTGATGTTAATGGCATCACTCATTCTGATGAGTAGTGGCAGTACTGGTACAGTGAACTGAGGTGGTGCCACCCCAGTAGCTTCATTAGTAGGAGGCAGAGATTCAGAAGATGGAGGCTGAAATGTAAAGTTAGCATTTTTTTCTGAACTATTGCTACTAAAATGTTGAAAGGTAAGATAACAGTTGGCAAGGAAAGCTGATAAAGCAGGGGACACTACATATATTTTAGGTAGTGCACAGTTATGGAACATAACTGGCATCATCATGTATACTCTGAAACTGAAGACAATAATTTCCAAAGAAATTAATTGGTGTTTGAACAGATGTACAGTTTAGACAACTTTAATCCTTTCCTTACCTTATATGTATCAAAGAAACAAAAATAAAGGTTTAGTGGCAAATTACGCAAATGTAAAAATGGGAACATTAATGAGAATATTAATGCACACTAATAATTCAGGGCAAGTCTGAAGGAGACTGGAGACTGTAAAGTGGTGACAGGGGAAAGTGTAGTTAAGCAGCATAGGATGGTGGTCTGTAGAAAGACGTTGGTGATTAAGAAGAGGAGGAGGAGTGTGAAAGCAGTGCCAAGGATTAAATGGTGGAAGTTAAAAAAGGGTGATTGTGAGGTGGAGTTCAGGGAAGAGTTAAGACAGGCACTGGGAGGCAGTGAAGAGTTACTGAATAGCTGGGTAACTACAGCAGAGCTAGTAAGGGAGACTGCTAGAAAGGTGCTTGGTGTGACATCTGGACAGAGGAAGGAGGACAAGGAGACCTGGTGGTGGAATGAGGAAGTACAGGAGAGTATACAGAGGAAGAGGCTGGCGAAGAAGAAGTGGGATTGTCAAAGAGATGAAGAAAGAAGACATGAGTATAAGGAGATGAGACACATGGCAAAGAGAGAGGTGGCGGAGGCTAAGGATAAGGCATATGGAGAGTTGTATGAGAGATTGGACACTAAAGAGGGAGAAAAGGACCTGTACCTATTGGTTAGACAGAAGGACATAACTGGGAAAGATGTGCATCAGGTAAGGGTGATAAAGGATAGTGAGGAAAAGGTACTCACAAGTGAGGAGAGTGTGTTGAGTAGATGGAAAGAGTACTTTGAAGGGCTGATGAATGAAGAGAATGAGAGAGAAAGAAGGTTGGATGATGTGGGGATAGTAAATCAGGAATTGAAACAGATTAGCAAGGAGGAAGTAAGGTCAGCTATGAAGAGGATGAAGAATGGAAAGGCTGTTGGCCCAGATGACATACCAGTGGAAGCATGGAGGTGCTTAGGTGAAATGGCAGTGGAATTTTTAACCAGATTGTTGAATGAAATTTTGGAAAGTCAGAGGATGCCCGAGGAGTGGAGAAAAAGTGTTTTGGTACCTATCTTTAAGAATAAGGGTGATGTGCAGAGCTGCAGTAACTACAGAGGGATACAATTGATCAGTCACAGCTTGAAGTTATGGGAAAGAGTAGTGGAAGCTAGGTTAAGAAGGGAGGTGATGATTAGTGATCAGCAGTATGGTTTCATGCCAGGAAAGAGCACCACAGATGCAATATTTGCTCTGAGCGTGTTGTTGGAGAAATACAGAGAAGGTCAGAAGGAGTTGCATTGTGTCTTTGTGGACTTAGAGAAAGCATATGACAGGGTGCCCAGAGAGGAGTTGTGGTATTGTATGAGGAAGTCGGGAGTGGCAGAGAAGTATGCAAAAGTGGTACAGGATATGTACGAGGGTAGTGTGACATTGGTGAGGACTGCGGTAGGAGTGACAGATATGTTTAAGGTGGAGGTGGGATTACATCAAGGATCAGCTCTGAGCCCTTTCTTATTTGCAGTGGTGATGGACAGGTTGACAGATGAAATCAGACAGGAGGCCCTGTGGACTATGATGTTTGCAGATGACATTGTGATATGTAGTGAGAGTAGGGACTAGGTTGAGGAGACCCTGGAGAGGTGGAGATATGCTTTAGAGAGGAGAGGAATGAAGGTCAGCAGGACTAAAACAGAATATATCTGTGTAAATGTGAGGGAGGGTAGAGGAATGGTGACAATGCAGGGAGTAGAGTTGGTAAAGGTGGATGAGTTTAAGTACTTGGGATCAACAGTTCAGAGTAATGGTGAGTGTGGAAGAGAGGTGAAGAAGAGAGTACAGGCAGGGTGAAATGGGTGGAGAAGAGTGTCAGGAGTGATTTGTGACAGACGAGTACCAGTAAGAGTGAAAGGGAAGGTCTACAAGAGGGTAGTGAGACCAGCTATGTTATATGGGTTGGAGATGGTGGCATTGACAAAAAGGCAGGAGTCAGAGCTGGATGTGGCAGAGTTAAAGATGTTAGGATGGACAGGATTAGGAATCAGTATATTAGAGGGTCAGCTCAGGTTGTACAGTTTGGAGACAAAGCTAGAGAGGTGAGATTGCGTTGGTTTGGACATGTGCTGAGGAGGGATGCTGGGTATATTGGGAAAAGGATGCTAAGGATGGAGCTGCCAGGTAAGAGGAAAAGAGGAAGGTCTAAGACAAGGTTTATGGATTTGGTGAGAGAGGACATGTAGGCGGTTGGTGTGAAAGAGCATGATGCAGAGGACCGGAAGAAATCGAAACAGAAGATCCGCTGTGGCGACCCCTAATGGAAACAGCCGAAAGAAGATAATGAATAATTCTTCCAATACCAGTAGCCACTGTGGAAACAACAGTTGTAACAGCAGACTGTATGTTGTGAATTGTAGGAAGTATGACTGTTCATACATCCCATGTATTTATGTAGTGCAGCTCAGAAGGACCTGCCACATATACAAAAGGGACACTTCCAACAGCATATAAACAGAAGACTGTGCTGCAATGCATCGTTACACATGTCTAACTGTAGCAGATGGAAGATGTACTTGGTCTCAAAGTGAGGGGCACGATCATGTGACATATTAACATGCGAGTTATTCAAGGCAAAAGTCATGTTGAGTTACTTCCTTGACATCTCGATTATGTTTGTAGGAATGTTAGTATATGCCTATGGATATGATGTAGGTATGTGCAATAGGAAGACCATACATAGATAGGTAGCCCACAGAAGATGTAAGCCATAAACAATTTACATACTAGTGGTATTGTGTAAAGGCATCTATTACATGGGAACTGTTTCACCTATCATTTCAAAGTGATTGGAGTACGAAGCATTTTTTAGCACTGTAATCCGTATATTGTGTGTACTTCCTGCTGCAACACTACACATTTAAGTATGGTCAGTCAAAGTGCAGCTCTGAACGCAGTATAGCATTGTCTTGTAAATTACATTTTGCTGTGAAGTGAGCCTTGTTGAACACATTTGTAATACCTACATGACAAAACACACCCATAGCTCACAAACATCAGTTAGTAAGTGAACTGCTTAAATTTTGCTCTTCACATAGAACAGCTGAATATTGGCCTGTAACAATGTTGGTATCCTTTGTGCATTGGTCACTATCTCCACTGGGAGGACATTGGCAGAACCAAGCTACCAGAGGCAACATTTATAAAGTTTTGACAAATTACAACAAATGACAATAAATATCTCAAAACATTGATTACTTAATGTGGCTTCTGATAGATGGCATGCATCTACTACATCATTATACTGGGCATGCTCAAAAGGAAGTATATCAGTGAATGTGTTAACATCAGCAACCACCAGAAAATCAAAAAAAAAAAGTCTCATAACACAGATCCATTCTCACTTTGTGACTACTTTGAAGCATGACACATATCAAGCACTGGTGATCAAGCCATTCTTGCCACTATATTGTGAACAAAAGTAAAGACATACATTATTAGAGTCCAACTTGTGTAATGCATGTCAAGTTACTCTTTCTCTGTGCACTAACTAATGATGTCACAAGAGAATGCATAACACAGGTGTGACACAGCACACATGTAAATAAATAACTTGAGCATTGTGTCACAATGTATATGTCTTTCTTTAAAGGGATTACAAAAGTTACTCTTTCTCTCCACAATAGTAAATGCTTCCATTAGGTTATATAATAAATAGCATTCTTTTGGGGGTAGAAAATCTTGCCTAAGCAAACTATGTCCCTGTTACTTTGTCATATCACTATTGTATGGGTACGCTGCTCCTGTATCTCACTATTACCTGACAGACATAACATTACCAGATTCAAACCCCTGCCTATCCAGCAACACACTCTAGAGAGCTGTGTATTACTTGCTTCTGCCACATGTCACTTTAATGTATAGAGGTTAGAAAGGACACACATCAAGTTCTGAGCTAAGTAGCATTTTCAATAGTTATGTAGCCTCTAAATATTTTTGAGGGATCAAAGATTTTAGCCATGTTACTGTTAACACAGGTGTCAGTTAGCCATATCATTATTTGTTGAGCAAGCCACTCTTGTGCATCAGTGTTGTTTTGTACATATACATTACCAGATTTGAACACCTGCCTATCTATGTTCACATGCTGTAGAAGTTAATTTTAACTTCTTGTGCCACAGAAGAAGTTTTGTTGTGTTGGTCACAGAACACATATTTGAATGGGATGACTTTATCAATGTACTGAAAGGCCTATGTTTGACCTAAAAAGGGATGGTAACTTTTGGGAGAATGTTGGATACGGCAGAGTTTCATGTTATTACAATCATGCATACAATATGTTGACCTTGCTGGATTTGTACTGCTGCCTTTTGAATTCCACAATCTAGAGTGCTATGTATTAACTGCACATGCCAAAAACAAAGTCATACTATGTGTGAGAACATATTTGAAGGAATGACATCTTGATTGTGATGCAAGGGATATGTGTGCCTTAAAAGTGAGTGAAAGTGGAGCGTGAATCCTTTCTCTGTGTCAGTGTCATATCTGAGTGTACACAGCATGTGTTGAATATTTTAGTCATCCTTGTCACTGTAGTAATGCACACACACTCACAACATTTAGAAATTGCCAGACTCAAACATCTGCATACCTAAGTCTAAAAGCTAAGAATCGTAGATGGTTTGGCATAATGATTAAGGTATTTTCCTCACAGATACAGGATAGAAGGTTTGATTCTGACCTCTGGTTATTGGCTAGGCTTGTAATAGTGTGCAGTTTTACAGCCTAGTAATTTAACTATAATTGTTGGGAGAACTGGCATAATGGTTAAGGTGTTTACCTCACAGACCAAGGTACAGGGTTTGATTCTCACCTTTGAGGAAGTTGACTAGGCTTAAAATGGCCTGTAAGGCCAGTTAGCTTAATAATAACCTATGGAAATATAACTCTAATTGCTGGCACCACGTGGTAAGTCTGAGACAGAGCACATTTGAACAAATGGAATCTTCAGTGTTTAGGAAAGCAGGTGTCTGGGCTAAAAGGGACTGAAACTGATAAGAGAGCCCACTCCTGGTGTAACTCTACATATCAAATCTGTGCATAAAACTATTCCCACCAAGCTCTAGAACTACACATACTCTGATACGAGTGAGTTATTGCTGGATATGAACACCTACCCCAGCTTGAGTACACTGCATCTACCACCAGCACTAAAGAAGAAGTCTGACTACAAGTATGAAACAGCACATTTGAAAATATTATACTATCATTGTGTTGCAAACCAGATGTTTGGCTTAAATGAGAATGAAACTGATGGGGAAGCTTTCACCTGGTATCATTTTTTTTCCTGATCTCTGGGTTAAGGCAATCCTACAAAGCACTATAATCACACGCACACACACACACACACACACACACACACACACACACACACACACACACACACACACACACACACACACACACACACACACACACTTCTCATTCACTGTTAGATTTGAACATCTTCCAGTATAAGTACATAAGCAAGAATGAACGGCATCAACTGACAGCACCATAAGAGGAGTCAAACCAGAAGTGTGAAGCAGCACATAGATGTAGCATACATCGCATGTTTGGGTGAGAAGGAATCTATCGACAGGCAGACAAAGTAGCAATGCATTGATCATAATTCTTTACATACTGCACAGATAACATATATCATTTAATTCATGGACATTTTGGTAGTGTGACTGATATCTTGCTGTTTCACATTACCATGCATTGAACATACATATGGATGATAATCACAGCTGTCAAACATGTGAGCAGCACATAAGCATTCTTTATTGTTCAGCTCAGCATCCTTGTAAGCAAATCTTCATTAGCTGTTGTGTCACGGTTAATATTTCCTACTGTTTGAACAATGTGCAATGTAAATATGAAACATACATGTCAAACGTGAACGTATGCTACACCATGCCTCTTAGCAATCATGTGTCCCAAGGTCCCCTCCCCCACCACTTTACATCATTTGCAAGTGTAATGTGTTGGACTTCAAGCATAATTGGCAGTATTTAGTAGCTAGACAGCATCACAGTGAACTCATCATATCTTGATTACAACAAGCCATTAAAACATAGACTAGTGATACGAATCACTAACATTACTTTCTTTTTGTTAAAATTGCTTACTAAGGCACATTGCTCACAAGCTTATTTACAAGAACTTACTACGTGAATTTGCAGTTGTCCCTGTTGTCCCATGGCAAGGTTTGACAAAAACTTATTACAGACATATAGACCTATTTCAGAACAGATGTTTTTCATGTTACCATTTTTATGTCATCATATAAACATGCATCATGATCACTGCAATGAAGTATTCATTATTTGGATAGTACAGGGCAATACTTACACTGTTTTCATATTTGCTATCTACATTTAAGGCATGCTGTAGTGCTTATTACGCATTTGTTTGTTTATATTCTATCTCTGAGTACTAAAGTAACTACATGATACCATACATCTATGTGCCAGACTTTACATACTTCTGAACGTGCATACTAATGCTAAATATAAAATCCTAACACATTCTAACTGTAAAAGAGCAATTGTTTTAACCTGTGCTAGTGTTTTATAATTTGTTGCACTTACAGCTGGGAAGGTATGAGCAGCCTTGTGATAATTTTTAACCACACAAAGGATGAAGAAAGACACCATTGGTGGAATAACATATGTATCCATATTTTCACAAGGCGAGGACAAAAACTCAACAAGACCACCACGGCTTCCAGTATGATAAAAACTCCAATTTAATGAATAGGACAAGCACTTTCACGTAGACACTCTACGCCTCATCAGATCCTTAAACAACTCCATAAACACATCATTATATATAGTGTCACTATAGCATTTAATCATTCCATCAAAAAATTAACTAATTAAATAATCACATAGTAATAAAACAATCAATTACTAAATAAAAGCAAGCTATTTAAAGCAACGTGCATCCAGTACTGGCTTGATACAAATACTATTATTCAAGCCAGGATAAATGTGTGCTTGCAACTTAAAAATCCATTTTAACTCCACACGTTCAATACAATTGTCGTTATTACTCTCTTAGTTTTAGTTTTAGGGTTTTACAAATTGTTGTACCTAATAGGAGGGGTGGTAATAACTACAATTTTATGGATGCACGTCACTTTAAATAGCTTGCTTTTATTTAGTAATTGATTGTTTTATTACTATGTGATTATTTAATTATTTATTTTTTTGATGGAATGATTAAATGCTATAGTGACACTATATATAATGATGTGTTTTATGGAGTTGTTTAAGGATCTGATGAAGCGTAGAGTGTCTACGTGAAAGCGCTTGTCCTATTCATTAAACTGGAGTTTTTATCATACTGGAAGCCGCGGTGGTCTTGTTGAGTTTTTGTCTTCTTTATCCATATTTTCTTCAAAAAGACCTTTGGGTGGTCATGGTGGTTTTGTTTGATATTTTCACAAGGCAAAATTTTATGAGAAATGAACATGTTCCTAGTTTTAGACCTGATGCTGGATTCAAACACCTGCCACTCTACATCAGCCATCTACAGATGTGAGCATTAGCTGATTGCACACAAAGCAAGACAAACATCAGGTCCTAAAACATATATTTGGTAGGACAATAAAACAATATTAAGCAAGGAAGTATATTTGCAACATACTTCATAACAGCAATAACAACTGAAACATCCTATATAGTGCACATTCATCTCTGCAGTCTGTTCAACATATGATAATAACTCTATTGAGTTAGTCCTACAAGTTTTTTTTATAGCACAACAAGGCTAAGCACAATAGTGTGAAAAGCAGCATACAAATGCATCTGAAGGCAAAAGCTCATCAGTTTTTGCTATAAGATGTGAACCATCACTTACTATCACTTACCACTTCTGCCAGGCATTGTGCAAATGCTGAGGACAAAGATTGATGAGGCAGTATGTGGGGAAGTGAGAGAGAGGGGTGATAAGGAGAGACAGAGAAATAAATAGAGACAGATGGAGAGAGAGAAAGAGCTTTGAATAGGCTATTTTTGGCCATCTTTGTTGTATGTAATCTTTTGTTTGTCACCATAATAATTTTGCTTTGCTGTGTAAAATAAAGTGTTTCAAATAGGGAGCAAGCAGGGTTAGGATAGTAGAACCATGATTAAGACATAAGCAGGATACTGGTGGCTTAATATCATATGTAACCAACACTTCTGTAGTCCACACATAATATTGATATGAAAAAAACATTGAATAATGTTTGAGATACTTTTGGATTTGAACACTTAACACTATGAAAAAAGCATTCTATAGACATGAGAATTTTCTGAGCAGACCACACAAGTACTCATACTTCACAAAGTAAAAATCAAACATTTGAAAGTACAGTGACAAAAGACTGAAACAAGAGAGAATACTCACACTGGATTACATCATGCAGTAATGAGAATTGCAACATCCCATAAGGTGTGCATTACATCCTGCAGCATAATAAATATATATAAAAGTAATTGTCTCCCCGTACTGCTATCAGTCTATATTTCTATTGTGCAGTGGGGCTATGTGCGACAATAACTATACTACTGTGAAAGTAAAATCTTCAGTTTATGCCATTGGATGTGGAACACAATTTCCATTATTCACCACTGCTGTACAATGCCAAGCATCATAGGAATGCTGAGGACAAAATTTGAGGGATTGTTTTATGGGCCATCGTTGGCCATGTGTGCTGTGTGTAATTCTATTTTTTTGACCAGAATAACATGTGGAAAAGGGGTGATATGACAGTGGCAAATATGGTGGGGGAGGAAAGAAGGGGTAGGACACAGAAGGAAGAATAAAGGAATGTGCAGGTTGGTGGTAGGACATCACCACAGCTATCTGCTTGTTCACAAGATAAAAGTGTATTTCTACAAATAATTTGAGGAATTTGCACCAAATCTAGTGTGTTTGACAACAACTTAATAATACTGTGTGGCCAAGTGGACCAAATTAGACAAGTCAGGCACACATGTGAAGCAGAGAGTGTATATATATATATATATATATATATATATATATATATATATATATATATATATGTATGTATATATATATAGGGTGATTAGGAACAAGAGGGTTAGGTAGATAGGCTATGTTAGCAAGCAGATGCTGGCATACAGAACATACAAAACACCATGATTGAGGATATGTAGAAGACATTGGAGATGCATTGTCATCCAGCATGAGTCCAGTGTGACTTTAGTCCTCACTCTTAGAGCAGTCATCACTGTCTCCTATTTCAGACATCTGGTACCTTTCCAGATGGGAAATAGACCTGGCTATTCGATGCAAGACTTTCCCAGTTCTGCCAATGCAGACACCAAGGGCCCCATCCATGATGTGCTCTACTAACCATGTCAGCTCTTGATGGGTGATGTAATCACCGTGTCATTAGCACTACTCTAGGTAAGTACCACTGTAAAAATATATGGGGCAAAGTTACCTGAAGCAGTTGGAGCAGGTAGTGAAAGAGTTGTGGAGGCTACCCTGACAGCTTAGGAACCAGAAGTGCTGGGTGCCTGTGCTGCCTATGGCTGTGCTGCCACAGCCACCTGTGGAGCACGGTGGTCTATGTCCCAGTGGCTGGTATAGCTCCCTATGTAGATGGTCATTTGTGTTGCATTAGAAATTATGTTGCAAATAAAACAAAAAATAGAAAAAATATGATGGGGAAGAAAAACAACCTTTAAGTGTTGTAGGTCATGGTATTGCATTGGGCGGTTATGAGCCACTACACTTAAACAACTCAGGTGCATTATGGGTTTTAGAATACTCCTCCCATTGGTGAAGTAGGTTCTGCTTGCACTTTGTCATTATACTTTAGTGGCAATATCACTGTTGAGCAGTGTGTGGAATGCCGGTCACATTGGTGATATCCGTGGCCAAGCTATTCCAAGCCTCAGACTTGCACTGAGACCTGATATAGTATGGCTGCAAAAGCCTATGACTATTGCAGTTTAAAAGAAGTCAAACAAAGATCTTGGACTCCTCCCTCACCATTGCCTGCCATGTCTTCTCAATGATTTCAAGGAAAATGGCAGGGAATTAGCACCCAGTTCAGGTCTCACTTGTACCATCCTACGCACAATGACAGACAACCTTGACAATTGCATTGGTGTGATAGGAAGCACACACATAGTCTAGAGTCAAATTTGGGTATGATTTCCTCAAAGTGCACTTCAGGTGTGAAACATGGCAGTAGAACTTGTGTACTGCTCATTGTATGTGTACATGTTTCACAGTGATCTCATAAAATGTTTTTTATGATGCGATCTGAGTCACATGTGAAATGACATATTAGCACCTCTGGCCATGCTCTCTGGTATGGTAGATGATAATCATAAATAGGCTATTGTGACAAATATAACATGACATGACATTATCAATTATGTTGGTGTCATTTAATATTGCTATTGGGTAAATTTAAATAGGACATAATGCTTTGGTGGAACATACATTTTACAAACGGTGACTGACAGCATCTGTGAATTAAACCCATGACAAAAAAAGAAAACTAAACTGCTATATTCTGTATATGAATTATTAACACCACAGGTGAAATAATACTTTCAGGGTATAAGCTGAGCTGTAACAACTTCAACATAACCAGAGATAGACTTAATTTTAATAATCCTTTATGTGTTGCACTTTGAGGTATTCTTTTATTAGACTTATAATTTCAGACAAATATTTATTCCTGTAAACATTTTCCTTTGCATTAATTTGAGTAATTTTTGTAACACATATTGAGAAAGGGGCCATAAATAATTTATATTTGTCATGGTCCAATACATACACAAACACCTACAGACATCTGACAACCTTTATTGTGATAAAATTGCTTCCTTTAAAGGCAGCATTCCCACTCACCCCATGAATGTAATTAGCTAATCAAACAGCAACAAACTGTATCAAACATCAATTAAATCAACATACAGGCAGCATCCCCGCTCACCCATATATACAATAACTAAAGACAAAGGCAGCGTACCTGCTCACCTTGGATAACCAACAATGGCAGCATCCCTGCTCACCTTAATTCCTCACAACTACCAATTTTCCATCCACCATCCTGTAGAGGGGAAACAGAAGAGGGTCAGGCCTGACCTTCTTCTCCACCCAACAAACCTCAAGCCAAAATCAATTGGGTCAGGCAGGGAGGGCAACAAGACCACACCAAAATGTGCTTACTCACTCTGGATTTCCTTTAAAAAATCCTTCAAGCCACACCCCTCATACTACCTCACTTCCCTTCAATCCCAACTCACTTAACCCTCTCCTAAGCCTTCTCAGCCACCCAAATAACCTAGCACAGCCTCCACATTAACAGTCCCATGACAAATTCATCTGTGCCAAACTTCACCTGTCATAGTCCAATAAATAGACAAACACCTACAGATGTTTGACACCTTTATTGTGATAAAATTGCTTAATAACATAACTTTATTGAAACATAAAAGACATAAGGGCAGCATTCCCGCTCACCCCATGAATATAGTTAGCTAATGAAACAGCAACAAACTGTATCAAACATCAATTAAATCAACATACAGACAGCGTCCATGCTCACCCATATATACAATAACTAAAGACAAAGGCAGAGTACTCGCTCACCTTGGATAAACAACAAAGGCAGCATCCCCGCTCACCTTAATTCCTCACAACTACCAATTAATTCCTCCCAACTACCAATTTTCCATCCACCATCCTGTAGAGGGGGAACAGAAGAGGGTCAGGCCTGACCCTCTTCTCCACCCACCAGCCCTAAAGGGCTGTTCCCCCTCAAACAATATCTTTTTTCACAAGATCCTCCACCATCAAACCCAAATCAAGATTAAATAAATCTAGACCATAATTGTTGAGGTGAACTCCATCTGGTCTATACCACACTGGATCCCTACTGTCAAACTCTACATGCAGAACTGCATGAACCCCAATTTATCCTAAATATTTTGTCAACTTAAAATTTACATATCTGCAAGCCTTCTCTATGGTGGCAAAATTTTGTGCCCCTTTCTATACCAACTGAGGAATAATCTCAGACCAGATAATAACCATCCCCAGATACATCCTCCATAATGCTAAAATGTCCTCATGAACTTGACAAACTGCCTCTTCACTACCCTGCCTAAGTCATTTCCACCTAAATGGCCATAGCCAGTGCAATGCTGAGCTAAACTTCTTGAAAGTAGCACATTCCATTAAATTCCCGCAAATTTGACTCCACCTTAGCCACCTAACATCATGCGAAATGATTTTAAAACCAAAATGATCCAAACCAAAATTCATGCTGTTAGATCTAACCTCCTCCGCATGCCTAGCAGCCCAGAATATGAATGAATGGCCCAAAATGATGATCCACCTCTGATCTAAAAGAAGAGAAAAAAAAACATTTTTTTAAAGCAATGCCTCTACAAACTACTTAAGATAATTCAAAAAAGCATTGGATGTCCACCGACCCACCCATTTGATTATTTTCACTGATCTACCTTCCTTAGCCAAATCGGATGCCTTACCCATCTGAAAGGAATGTGAAGAAAACTTATCCCCTTACAAACCCACACTCCAAAGAATCCTTCTCATAACCACATTCAGTTGATCACCTGTCAATGCTTTACCACTTACTGCTGAAAAAACTAACCCTTGAATTATACCCTTCCAAGCCCCACACAACTTTCTTCCCCAAACTACGGGACATCTCCAAGCCACCCCACCTCCTCCAAAACAATGGATGGCTCCAACACACGAAATGCCCAGCAATACATCCAAACACTAACTTTACACCACAACACATACTCATCCAAACAACCACACACTTGATCCAAACCTTTTAACAACATCCTTAAAATACCCTTCGTAACCAGCTATCTCCTATTCATGCTGCTCCTTTCAACTCTAGCCCACACTTTTAAGACTCTACTCACCACCCTTGACCTAGTGAAATCCTCTAAGCCAACCAACTGAGTATACACAGCAATGGGTGCTAAAGCCACCCTTACCATTCGCACTGCCCTTCCCTGCCCCTTCAACATAGCTAGATAGCATAACAATAAATTCTCAGACCACACACAGTCCTCATCAGATAACTGCTGCAAATATTTGTCAAAATTAAGCAATGCCCTACCTTAGGCTTGTCTCGTGGATGCCGCCCATGGTTTTTGCACCAACCTGCCAATCACCATTGCCCAATCTGCCAAAAGATGGGTGGGACCACTGACGGATGCAAAGCTGCTTCTGGAGCCACCTGACGGAATCTGCAGTACTGAAAATGAGACAAACTATCAGATATCTCATTCGAAACCCCCAGTACATGTAACCCTGTAAAAGAAAAGTTAATCAACAAGCTATGCAACACCAATTTCCTAAGAATAAGTAACAAGCAAGGTGCTTTAGCCATTTTTATCTGTAGCACTCTCAGCACTGCAAAGTTATCTGAATGAAATATCACCCTCCTCCAATTCAAATGATCCTGCCATACTACCAAAGCTGCCCAGATTGGCATCAACTCTAAAAAGGCAACATCCCATTTCCACTCCTCTGACCAATGCTACAGCCATGGAACAGAAAGCCATTGACCCGCAAAGTAAGCACCCATTCCCGACCACCCCGGCTGCATCAGTAAACAACTGCAGGTCTCCTTGTGTAACCCAATCAAACTGCCAAAATGAAATCCCATTAAACTGTTGTAAAAATTCCATTCACAATTCTGAATCCTCTCATGCCAATTTACTAACCCATACTCTGTGGTGCTTACTTTTATGTCCTTTCAACAAAAATACCACAGACAGGCAAACCATCTGCCCAGGATGCACCCCTCTGCATGCAAAGTTCAACAAACCCAACAATTCCATAACATTCTTCACCCGAACCTTAGGCCTAAGACTTCATCCAAATGATCTTTTCCTGCAGCTTAATCATCTTTCCCTGAGGCAAACAAAACAAACCCTGTTCTGCATCAACAGTCAGCCCCGGAAATTCCAAGGCTCTCACCGGACCCTCCAACTTATGCTAACTAAAGGTACCCCCAAAGCCTCACACATCCCCACAAACTCTGGCATAGCTACCTGCACCCCCTGTTTACCTTCCTCCATGAATAAATCATCTAAATAGTGTACAGCTTGCTGATCTTCCACCCTCTGCTGCCATAGCCAGTGCAATGCTGAGCTAAACTTCTTGAAAGTAGCACATTCCATCGCACATCCCATAGGCATGGCAGTGCCAAAATAAAAGTTGTCCCCTACCACCATGCTTAATAACAGCTAATCCTCCTCCCTCACAGGTAGCAACTGAAAAGCTGACTCAATATCTACTTTAACCAACCAAGGGTCATTGAAACTCCTGATATCCCGAACTGCATCATCCAAAGATGAATATGTTATTCTAGCCTCTCCACTGGGAATGAAATCATTCACTGTCTCACCCCCATTGTATGATAACTGGTGAATTAAGCGAAATTCACCCTGCTTTTTCTTTGGAACCAAACCTAATGGTGACACCTTAAAGTTAGGAAAAGGAGAGTAACAAAAAGGACCAAACACCCTCCCAGCCTGGCACTCTTTGTCAATCAATTCTTGCAAAATCACATCCCTCCCCTTGGCAGACCTCAAATTTCTCCCCACCCTCCTGCCCCCCACCAATGCAGACTTAATTGAAAATCCCTTAAAAAAACCTTATATTAACTCCCCCGCTACCACAGGCAGTGGATAATGCATCAATAAGTCCCTCAATACATTCACCTTAATAGGTGAATGGTTCTCCAAAACGCCCTCTACCTCCTCAAAAAGCCCCCCCCCCTTTGGCACCGAATATTAGCCTGACCACGACCACCTAGCAATGCTGAACGGGCACTATTACAACCTCTCATACCACCAAAGTGTGGCACCTGACTCCCAATCTGACCCCCCCCCACATTGCGTAAATACATGCACTCCCATACATCGAGAAAATATGAACAAATCTACAACCCACTCAATAACACCTGCCGGCATTAAAAGCCCAATGTATTCTTGTACCTCCCTCAGATGGCTGAGATAATCTGCCACCCCCTCCAGTGGTATCCATCTTGGTGGACAACCAAATGTCCAGATGTCTGACCTCCCAACGCATAGCTTTATCTACTGCTTTATGCTTACAAAGTTTCTGGTCATGCTATAACCATGCATAACCAGGCTTCAATCTCTGCACTTCCCTAATAGTAAAAAAATAAGCCAAAAAAGGAAGAGCCAGTGACATGTCACTTTCCAAACACACCGCCATATAATAAATTAAACCTAGGACCCAATTATTCCATGTCTTAGCCTGAAACCTCCCTACCCTTTTGTGACCTGTCACAGCCAATGCAGCTAATAGGTCCTTCCCATTAGCCATCTCCGCTTCCGTCAAATGCTGAACCCCGTCTGCATCAATCAACTCAAAAATGTCGACGAACTTCCTTTTCCATATCTTCTCCTTCACTAACAGAGATATGTGCTGGCTCAATAAAATGGGAGCCCCTTCCTGTCATAGAGCTTGCAATGCCAACCAATCCCCTGGCCGTAAACCAAAGTCAGACCCCACCTCATGGACATCCGGCCTAATTTCTGATCTAACAATGACAGGATATCCTCAAAAAACCCCCCACACTCAGCTAAGGCCTCCAGACTGCCACCCAGTAGCTCCCTTTGGCCACCCTCACTGCCCCCTACCACACCTACTCCAGGTTCTTTATGCCCCCCAAGCATGATGAATTATTAACTGCAGCTGGTAAAGGGGGCATCATCACCTCTGTAGCCTTCTCCACCGATGCTGTCTTCTTGGCTTTGTTCACCCTGGATGCCTGGGATGAAGCCGTCTGCCACTTCTTACGAGTGGTCACACCCTGCGTGTTAGTTGATGGTACCTCAGCAGGAATGTCCTTGAATAAATCTTCAGCCTGCACTACAATACTGTCCCATCTCTATCTCAAAGCTGCTGCCATAATCATCTGGAAAGAAAAGACAAAAGTTAATGATGTATAATAAACTTGGCACAATACATTGCTCTCAAGAACTGGGCCTGACAAGGCACCGGTATCACAATCCACCTATATGCTGTGTGAAGAGAAACCAACGCCTAATGCATCATAAAGCAAGTATGCTACCTATACTGCCACAAACCCATCTGAACTTCAGTCATTCACCCTGCAGTCAACCATCACACTAGGTCCCTCAAAGTACCTTACAGGAGAAAGAAAGAGAAAAAAAAATTCAAGAGTCCATTCCATAGCTTTAATTCCACAGCTATAAAATACAAGATGCCATCAAACCCAATACAAACTGCATATTGAAATTTACAGCCATTGCAAGTCATGAACCCAAGACCCTGTACACTATTTTCACAGTAGTTAACCACTAAACCATCTACAAAAACACCAAAACTGAATTACATGACTCAGTATAGAATTAAATGCAATACTAAGGCTAATACTAAATAAAAGTAAACCACATTACAAGTGAATTAGCTATGAACCAAGCAGCAGTCAGCAGTCAGAGGAAAGAAACACACTATGCAGCATTCTCAACCACTCAGGGGCTGGCACACTTTAAATATCCTAAAGGACCTAAAAACTGCTTAGCTATGAAGCAAGCAACAGCCAACTTTTTTTTTTATTAGCAAATGCCGAACATGAACGCAAGAGGCAGGATCATACGTTCTTCATAGTAGACCACACTTGAAGGAAAGAATGGGCCTGAGCAACAACTAACAGCCCCAAAAGCCTATGAAACACCACAGACCATCAGGAAACCTCGGACAATACGTTAACCCCTTTAGAAAATGAATGAGCATCAACTAACAGCCACAAAAGCCGTGAAGCACCACAGACCACCAGGGAACCTCAGACAACATGAGAACCCCTTTAACAAATGAGCGAGCAATAACTAACAGCCCCAAAGGCCCTCAAAACACCACAGACCACCAGGGATGCAAGTTAACCCCTAGAACACATGCACAAGCAACACTAATGGCCCCAAAAAGCCCTTGAAACACCACAGACCACCAGGGAAACTTGGACAATGTGATAACCCCTTTAACAAACAAACAAGCAACAACAAACAGCCCCAAAAGCCTGTGAAACACCACAGACCACTAGGGATGACAGTTAACCCCTAAAACACGTGCACGAGCAACACTAATGGCCCCAAAAGTCCGTAAAACACCACAGACCACCAGGAAACCTCAGACAATGCACTAAACCCTTTAAAAATGAACGAACAACAGCTAAACTGCCCAAAAAGCCCGCAAAACACCACAGACCACCAGGGATGCAAGCTAACCCCTAAAACACATGCAAGAGCAACACTAACGGCCCCAAAAGCCCACAAAACATCACAGACCACCAGAGAAATGTATTAAACTAAAGCAACTATGGTTCAGGGCCACAAAACTGAAGAACCTAAATATCATCTTGATCTCCTTCTAAACTACATTACAAACTTACTTGCTTGAGGTAGCCAGCAAAATAACACAAATGAAAGCATATCACAATGTCCAACATGCATATGATATAAACTATATACTTTTTATGATTGCAAAGTAATAATCTAAAAGGAGATCATAGAGAGGGACCGTTTAATTCTATGAACAAGACCACAGCTTACTACATTCTCAAGTATGTCCATTGCAAAAAAAAAAAAAAAAAAAAGAACACCTCCCTGATATCATTGTAAATACTCACATCTAAAAGTACTGCTTACCTTCTGATGTATGTCAACACCCAATACCTACCTTACCATAAGGTCGTCTGTCATCCTGCTGCAACAATGAGACCACACCAAAATGTGCTTACTCACTCTGGATTTCCTTTCAAGAATACTTCAAGCCACACCCCTCACACGACCTCACTTCCCTTCAATCCCAACTCACTTAACCCTCTCCTAATCCTTCTCAGCCACCCAAATAACCTAGCACAGCTTCCACATTAATATTTCTGTGACAAATTCATCTGTGCCAAACTTCACTTCATACTGCTCTACACAGCATACAACAGTACCATATACACCTGGGGTAATGACAGCCTTGTTCATAAACATGTTCAAATGCTTGTTGCAGTGTGCCCCTCAACCTAAGCCCCTAACGCAAAACAGCTTGCACAATACATTAACCATAGGTGACTCGATAGTGAGGCACACTGACATCCCACTCACTAGGATGAATAAGGAGAAGGCAACAGTCAGCTGTCTATCAGGTGCCAGAATCCAAAACATAACACATGCATTCATATCACTCTACAACAAGTATAGGTATGACTCTGTCACTCTCCATGTGGGTGTAAATGACCTGAGAGGCACCTCCCTGCACTACATGAAAAGAGACATGGAGGAGCAGCATCCTACCATTGCCAAGAATGATACCACAGTACAAGCAGAAAATGATTGACTTCAACAATTGGCTGTGTTTCTTGTGTCATTCTAAGGGGATCCAGTATCTGCTTGCTTGTGATGACATGATTGACAGACCTCGATACTTTGCTAGAGATGGCCTGCATCTGTCACCCCTGGCTTTCCAGATACTGGCTAAGGCTCTTACCACCCCTATAGTGCCTTGTTTAGGTGATGTTCTAAAGACCAAATTACCACTGTAGCAGCTATAAATAAATGCAATCTGAGGGTCATGTTGCTCAATGCTAGAAGTCTAAATCGCAAGATACACTTGCTCAAAGCATACCTCAAAATTGAGAACATTGACATTTATGCTGTAAATGAGACCTGGTTTAAAGCAGCAGAAAGCACTCCTGCACTACCAGGCTATAACTCATTCCACACCTTCTGGTCACAGAACATGGACCGAAACTCCAAAGGCAGTGGTGTCACCATATTCATAAAGGATATGCACACCTCCAGATTAGTAGCCCAGCATAACGCATCTGAGATACTTGGTACAACTCACATTGGGTAAGATGGAGATTCAGGTCATAGCCTGCTATAGGTCCCCAACCATGTCCCAAGAATCTCACTCCACATTCCTAAGCACCCTGGAAACTATTAGGGCCCAACCCAACACTCTCATACTAGGTGACCAACTATCCCTCTATCAAGTAGGAAAACTACTCATGCACCAGTACACTAGTCCAATAATCATCATCATCATCATCAGCCCCCCTTTTTCCCATTTTTCTACATGGGGTCAGGGTATTGTGTTAACTCCTGCCAACTCTCTCAATTCAGTGCCACACGCCTGACTTCTTCAACACTCATGCCTGACTGTAGCAGATCTTCTTTTACATAATCCATCTACCTCTTTGCTGGACATCCTCGCTTCCTCTTACCTTCTTCCTGTCTGTCCCAAATCTTCCTCACCAGATTGTCTTCTGCTTTTCTATGCATGTGTCCAAACCACTGTAATCTATTCTCTTTGATCTTTTCTGCAATTGGAGCTATTTTGGCTTCTGCTCTTATGAACTAATTTCTTCATCTGTCTCACAGTCTGCATCCTATCACCTTTCTCAGGCACTCTGCCTTTACTGCCCAGGTTTCTGTACCATACAGTAGTACTGGTTACACCACTGTCTTGTAGACCTTACTTTTCATTTTCTTTGGCATTCTTCTGTCATAGACTACACCTGATACTCTATGCCAGTTGGCTGCAGCCCCTCTGATTCTAGCTTTGACCTCTTCATTCAGACTACCCTTCTCCTCAACTACTCCTCCCAGATACTTGAAGCTGTTTATCTGTTCCACTATCTTCCCTTCTATCTCTGTTCTCAGCTTCTTCTGATTTCCCCAGTTTGCTGCCATTATCACTGTCTTATATGTGATTAGTTTCATCCCATGTGTCTTCAGATTTGCATTCCATTCTCCTATCATTTGCTGAAGCTCTAGCTCAGAGTCTGCCTGTACTGCCACATCGTCTGCATACAGCAGCTTTGTTGATCTGTCCCCTCCAATCTGTTTGCTAATGTAGTCCATCACCAGTATGAACAGCAGTAGGCTCAGCGCTGAACCCTGATCTACACCAACACCCACTGGGAATCCCTCTGTGAAGCAGAACACTATCTGTACTTGAGTCATTGGATCCTTGTACATAGCCTGCACTAATTCTACCATTGTTTCTGGGACTTCAAACCACCACAGTATTGCCCAGATCAGCTTTCTTGGGACATTGTCATATGCTTTTTCCAAGTCTAGGAATGCCCAGTTGGACTCTCTCCTCATCTCTAGCTTCTTCTCAAGTATCTGTGTCAATGCAAACATCGGGTCAGTTATGCTGCATCCTGCTATGAATCCAAACTACTCAACTCCCATCTTACATTCTACTACTCTGCGTATCCATTTATCAATCACCCTCTCCAGAACTTTCATGCAATGTGATAGGAGTTTGATGCCTCTGTACTGCCCACAGTTGTGGATATCCACTTTGTTCTTGTACAATGGCACGAATATGCTTATTCTTCAGTCATCTAGCATACGCCTTTTTTGCTATCAGTACCCTCAGCATCTTTGTCATATCTGCTGTGTCCACCTCTGAGCCTGCTGCTTTCCCTGACTTCATCTTCCTTAGTGCTATTCTTACTGTTCTTACTTCTTCTAGGGTGGGCTCCTCTTCTTCTCTTATTATAGTCTGTTTTTGGGGCAGTACAGCTTCTGTATGGTTTTCTTCATTTAGAAGCTGTTGGAAATACTCCTTCCATCAGCCTTTGATGTCCTCTAGGCTGGTGAGCAGGTTGTTGCTGGCATCCTTTATGAAGGGTGTCTGACTATCTTCTTTTTCTTTCTGTCTTTGCCTTGCAACCTGATATAGTTTCTTTGTGTCCCTTACTGAGTCACTTTCCAGAAGTTGGCAAAGTGCCTGTAATGCCCTATTCCACTGGCCCAGCACTTCCTGGAATTCATCAATTCGAATGCCCTGGACCAGCTCATTCTTACCCCAACTAGAGGAAGCAGCATCCTTGACCTGGTTATTACTAACATGGGCAACTGCTGTTCTTCACCAATAGTCAATTCCTCTCTGGTTAGATCCGACTACAAACTAATCATCATGGAAATCCACATCTCACCGACACCCCCCCCCCCCCCGCAAAGGCAACCACCATGAAAAACTTCTCTAAGGCTGATGTTGGGCTCCTAAAAACAGAGTTGGCTAACTTCCCAGCACTCATGTCAATAGAAAATAGATGCATGACTGTTGAATCATACACCAATGCACTGTATAAACACGTATATAAATGCATGGAACTAGCCATACCCAACAGAACCAAGATGCTCTCCTCCAAAAAAGGAAGCCAATTTGGTGGTCCCTGCCATTAATAAACTCTACAACAGAAGGAAGAAACTGTTGCAGAAGAAGGTGAAGTCCCAAGACTGGAAAAAACTCCCTTATTAGCCTCAACAAAAAGTTGAGATCCCTCATCAAAACCTCTAAAGCCAGCTATGAAGGCAGAATTGAAGCAGACACTAAAACAACCACAAAACCTTCTATAGTTATATCAAGAATCACCATGGCAATACCTGGGTTTGCTCTGTGTTACTGCACAATGGTACCTCCTATACTAAGACAACAGATATTGCCAACATACTGGCCGACAGATGCAGTGCTAACTTTACCCCTCTCTCCTCCCGTAAAGGACAAATCACAATACTAGAGGAATGCCAGACACCCAGCATTACTGCAGTACAGGTTAAAGCTGCACTGTCCAAGGCCAAGAATGCAGCTTCCATGGGACCCAACAATATCCCTGGATGTGTTCTACATGAACTACAAAGTGAGCTGGCACCACATCTGTGTGCCCTGTGAATGGCACACTGCTACAGTCATCCCTCTCCATAAAGGGGGAGTGACTAGAGACCCTGAAAATGATCGCCCCATTAGCCTGACAAGTCTGATATGTAAGGCTATGGAGCGCATCATCATGGACCTAATTAACAAGGCTATAAGGAATCTCCAAATTCTAGATCCCATCCAATTTGGTTTTGTGAAATGTAGATCATGCCTGCTCAACCTGGTTGACTTCTTTGAGTCAGTCACCAGAGCTGTGGATGAGGGCAAGGCATTTCATACAGCCTACCTCAATCTGGCCAAGGCCTTTGATACCATTTCCACTCAGACATTATTGATAAACTCACCAAACTAGGTACCAACCCCTATATCACTTGGTGGGTTACAAATTGGCTCACAGATAGAACTCACAGTGTGAAAGCAATGGACTCCAAGTCAGACTGCTGACAAGTGAAGACTGGAGTCCCACAGGGATTGGTTCTGGGTCCTCTCCTATTTGGCAACTACTTCTCAGAAGTCCAGGCCAACATGGAGGGACTATGGCTGACCAAGTTGTAGATGACTGCAAGCTGGGAGCCATTATTAACTCCCCAAGTGATGTAGACATCCTACAAAAAGGCCTGACTGAGACAAATGACTAGTGTCAAAACCACAACCTTAATCTTAATGCCAAAAAATGCATCATCATCCCCTTTAGGAAAAACTCAGTTCCCACTAATTACCACAATTACCACATTGATGGAATCCCACTGAACACTGAATGTGTTATAAGAGATCTGGGGACACAGGTTGACAGCAACCTCTCCTTCGACCACTACATTGCCACCGTGGTCAGAAAGTCCTATGTGGCACATCTCATTCCCAAGGGTTTTGCATCCAGGAAGAAAGAGGTCATTATTTCTCTCTACTCTTCCCTCTTTAGGCCAATCATCGAGTATAATGCCCCATTTGGCATATACCTCACTAGACACTTGCAACAGCTGGAAAGGCCACAAAAGTACATCACAACAAGAATCCTAAGCCTTAAACACATGTCTGACATGGGCAGAGACAAAGAACTCCAGCTATTCTTTGTTTCATATCATCTAAGAGGCGATCTCTGCTTGACTTGCAAAGCCATGTTTGATCCAGCTCTGTTAGAAATGCTACATCTAAAGAAATGCAAATCTCTCCACACCACACACTCCAGAGACCTCAACCTCATTACCACAATCAACAGAACATGCTGGAGGGACAGGTTCTTAACCCAGATACTGCCCATGCTCTGGAATAGACTTCCCATACATGTCAAGTAAAGCACCTTACTGGCCCTCTTCAAGAGTAATCTTGATGAGTGGATGGGAAATAGAAAGTTCACTCAGGGATCACTGCAGTGGCTCTACTTGATAGAGGCACTGGGAACTAACGTCTGGTGGCACGATGCCAAGGCACTTCTATGGGCTAGGCTTGTAAAGGCCCCAGGGCCATTAGCCTAGTACAAACCTATGAACCTATAAGATGACTGCAGGTGCCACTTATGAAAGTTATCTTGTTTGTCATCCATTATACACACTTCTGTTGCTATGATAAAACATAGGTAATTGCAATTGTAAATACTAAATTCAAAATATCCACACTCTAGATTAAAGCCTTTCATTAGTTGTGCATTTTCTCAGAACTTACTGCATTAACATGTTGAGCCACAGAAAAAGATACCGTGCAGGTGTATTTTCTGAACTTAGTACTTTCCAGAGTGCTGACAAAAGTGCACCAGTGCCAGTCTCATTTGCACTACTGCCATCTAACTCTTTGCACATGCCAAATAAAATGTAGATTTTTTTACCTTGAAAGAGTAAGTATCATTCACTGATAGTGACTACTGTCAGTTATAAATGTGCAATGCCAAGTGATGCACAAAAGATGAAGCTAAAAAAAGAGAAAAATCTTGAATCAGCATGATGATTTCTTAACTCTGTGCTATTATACCATTAAAATGTGACAACAACAATCCTAACTTTCATACAGACATCATGCTCTCTAGAAAGTAGCAATGAAACCATGGCATTGTCATGAAATACTGACAAGATTAATGGTATTTGCCATATCGACACTGACGTTATGAGGTAGAGAAAGCAAAGGGGTCTATATCATATAATCGAACCATCACTTCATCGAATGCCATTTAATAGGAGATGTCATTCATCAAACTCTTCTCATGTTGGGGGCTGTACCCCACCCCACCCCCACTATATTATATATATATATATATATTTATATATATATATATATATATATATATATGTATATATATATATATATATATATATATATATATATATATATATATATATTCATACACCAACTCCAAGATCGCACTACAGTGGGTAAAGGGCAAATTTCCCAATGCCTATCATATTGCAGTCTCAGTAAGAACAGTTCGACGAATGGCATGTTCGACAAAATGACGTTCAAACTGCCATTCAATGAACTGTTCTTTCGGTGATATAATAGGGATCCAAAGTAGAGCACATAGACTTAGCTTTGTAATTCTAAAAGTTTACATTTATGGAGCAATATACCCATGTTCTCTCATTTGAGGTTAGTTATTTTTCAGTAGAAGGCTTGCTGAATTAGATATTTTAAGAAGTTATGTTAATGAAGCATGGCATAGTACAAACAAGTGTGTGCAATACAAGACTGCATTTTCCTTTTCCTTTCTGAGCATTATTCACTTTTGCTGCATATTTAACATTATTGTATTGAAATTTGCAATGATTTGGGTTTTTTTGTTTTAAGTTTTATATACTTGATATGCATTGCAGACAGGTTTTACTCAAAGCCACATATATTGTTTAACAGTATTTTAATAGAGGTGTTATAAAGGTTACCTCCTAAGTCAGTAAATATAATAAAAAAGGGACATACACAGCACTGTGTAAGTCCTCACATCATGTTTACCTGCCCAACACCTTGAGCAGATTGAGTGATTCAGGAATGATAATGAGCTGACAACTGATTTCATATTCTATGAGTCCAAAGTGGTTATCTACATGAAGTAAGCACATCCTAGGACTAAGGAACTTCTATTATACTAAGGAAGATTTCTTCAATTTTCCAAGTACTTCAAAACTGA
The DNA here is from genome assembly GCF_019279795.1 of Protopterus annectens. Classification (NCBI taxonomy): domain Eukaryota; kingdom Metazoa; phylum Chordata; order Ceratodontiformes; family Protopteridae; genus Protopterus; species Protopterus annectens. Next base: position 651,973,059 of record NC_056732.1, read on the forward strand.
AATGCTGCTTCTTGACTTAGACTTGCTGCATTTATGTTCTCTTCAGAGAACTGGCTTACAATTTCTGTCAAGGTATGTTATGTTATGTTCTTTAAAAGTTCTGCTTACAATATGATTTAAAAACATTTTTTCTAGTGAAACAAGTTATTTCTGCATTTTGAGCAGTTATATTTGCAATTAAAGTGTAGCACTTGCTATTACAATGATCTTATACTTCTGTTTCATGGGTTTCTGGAAACATTTCTCTGAGGATGTTAATACACTTCTATCCTGCAAAACATGTGTAAGTTAAAGTGATATTTATGAAATGCTCAATAGTAATGGTGTTATATATGCCTGGCATGCTTTTATTCTATTATGAAATGGTATTATTACCATTGTAGTTGTTGGGGTGGGATGAGTTATTGCATGAGTTCTTGCTTTTTATTACAGAAATTAGTGCTACATACTGTTGTTTGTGTAACAAAAGTTTAACAGTTGCCATAATATTGACCATTGACTTATATTACATTTCCTGAAGATGTTGACACTGGTTTGAGAGCCTTACTTTATTTTAAAGTGTCAATTAATACATTTGTTTCATTCTTAATGCTGTTTTATATCATGTGTATAATCAAAGCTTTCCCTCTTATGAAGTTATACTATTGGCAAGGGGATTTTACAGGTATTGCTTAGTTGCCAGTATTAATAGAAAAGAACTGGAAACAGTCGACACAATAAACCAGTAAAACAATCTGCTCCCAGATTGTTTTACTGGTTTATTAGTTTCCAGTATTCATATATCATCATTAACATTTTTAATGGTGATGCCTGCACAATTATCTGTTGACTTCCCAGTGTACAGGAGCTTCTAGGAACACAGCACCTGTTCATTTGCCTGATAACATTTTTTTACTTTACTATAGTGACTTGGCAGCTAAACCAGCAATGCTATATAAACCTGCATTTTCAGGTACTGAGAATGAGGTAATGTTCCAGGCCCTCCATCTCTATGTCTCACACATGTTGGTGTAAACATTGGCTGATAGGCTTTTCTGTGTCCATGTCCAACAGCAGGCAGACAATGATGTGAATACTGTGCGGAGCAATGGTCATGTATGCAAGGTTATCAGATAAAGGGTCAGTGGTATGATTCAAAATATGTTTAAAAGAACTAGGCTGTTGCACAGGAACTGACTGTTACTGTGGGTAGGCTTGCTACCGAACCTCCACCACTGAGACAGTGGAGTTCCTGGCAACCCTAAAGGATCCAGGCAGTTGCCCAGTATTGTGATAAATTTGGGATCAAAGGTAGAAGACAGGTACAGGATGACTACTGTTGAGTGTCAAGGTATTCTATGATATACACACACACACACACACATATATATATATATATATATATATATATATATATATATATATAAACATTGTGGTTCAGCATCCCCTCCCCAGAGGTCTGATAGGCTAAGTATACCTACACATAAGTATACATACACATACCCATGACACATAACCATCTGAGCTTGGACAATTTGAGGGAACATGGTTGATCAGGGAAGTAATGTTACCTGAGATAAATAGCTGGCAGAGTCTCTCCCTAACCATCTTGAGGGTGAAGTAGCATACAGGGGTGCTGGTAGAGGTGCTCAGAGGAGGACTGCTTTCACCCCTCCCCTGAAATTGATGTGGTAATAGTTGCCATCCAACATATGTGCAAGGTGATCATGGAGGCACAATTAAGTTCTGCCAGGGTTTTGGAAAAGATGGTGTTTTGCATGCTGTGCATTCTGATGTGCAAAACTGTATGAACTTCATGTGTCAGTCATTGGACCAGATGAATGACATACTGGATCATGCAGTGTCTGTTACTGAACATATGCTGGGCCAGGGTCAGCATCCATGTTAGATGTTAGCTGATGTGGCTGTGGCTGTGCAAGATCCATCTACCATAATGGTGCTACTTCCACTGCTCTATCAGTAATTGAGGTGTCCACACCCAGATGTGGCAGAACACGTGGTTATGATTGTGGATTTGTTCATGATGACAGCTCATCCAGCAGACATCATTCACATTCAGGTACAACCCAGTTTCCAGCCAGGGCCATGGAGCTAACAGTGCTTCACCTGTCACAGTTAGTTTAGGCGGTCGAAGACAGCAACAATTAACTAAATCCTCTGCCATGCATATATCACACATATCCAAGCTGTCAGGGTGTAATGTTAACAGCACAGTTGTTTTGGCTGTATTCCTGCAGACCCACAAATACTACACCTCACATTGCCCATGTCACCACACACACACACACACACACACACACACACACACACACACACACACACACACACACACACACACACACACACACACACACACACACTCACTTTTTTTTTTTTAATATTTGACTTTTTCACATCTGGTGCTATTTGTCTTGACAGTGTTAACCTCATTTCTCACACACACACACACACACACACACACACACACACACACACACACACACACACACACTCGAGCATGCATGCACACATCTTTTTTGTCAGGCTTGCTTTCTTGCAACCCCACCCCTACCCTTTGTAAGTGATAAAGACTTTGCTTTGCCCCTTGCATTTTTCTTTGTGACTTAGGGTTGCCTATGTCTTATGCACAGTGGAATAGCTAGTTCTTGCTTATTCAGATGTCTGATTTCAGCATGAAGGATGCACTGAATTGCATTTTAGTTTTACTTTGCTTAAGTCTGACATTGTTATTAGTTGTTGTGCTTATAATTGCAGCTGTAGTAGTGTTAGTAGTTCTATAGTCCTATTAGTTATGATTTAATGCTTGCTCAGCACCTTGTGCATATGGTGCTGAGATTGCTCTGGTCACTTTTGGGTGTTGAACTGGGTAACTTTTACATCTGATGCACAATAGTGAGCTGGCCATGCATATGTGTTTGGGCAATACCTAACTGGTTTATTCTGTTGCATGGCATATTATCATTTGTGTCTTAATTAGCTATGTTTTATTTTCTAGTTATAAAAGATGTATAACCATGCTTAATCATCTATATATATGAATGATGGTCAAATTGACCTGACCCAAGTTTGGCTGAATACACAGGATGTATACATATGCAGGGAAAAGCCATTATATGCCTTTTAATGGCTTCATAGTTTTTATATTCTATGTTGCATATCTCTCTTATATGTTACTGCTGACATTCCTGCATAGTTGAGGAATGTTTTATCTTAGTGAACTACAGTTTTCACATATCAGGATAATCATTTATCTCTTCATTATAGGCTCATTACTTATGCTTAGTTAATGTTTCTGCTGATAGTTGTCCACACTAGGGTGACCTCTGTCTGATACTCAGAGTACACAGCTAGTACATGGGTATGTAAAGGCTGATAATTAAGCATGCATCAGTGTTACAGTTTGTATGTGCTTAGCTTCTTTATTGACTTCTCACTTAGGTAGTGAAAGTATGAGTTATTCAGTATAGTAGCAAGAATGGGCTAAGGGGGCAGCTGTCATAAGTTTAAAGTATTAGTGGGTTTGATTATGCAATCCTGCTTGGGCTTTAGTATTATTAGAGCATACCAGCTTCTAAATACTGGTATTGCACCTACAGTCAAAGCTGAGCACTATAGCATTCCGTATGTCATTTAACTTTAGCAACTGCTTGCTACATTGTAGCAAGTAGTTTGCTGCAGTTAAAAAGAAAATAAATAGAATATTTCTTTCTTTTTTTTGAAAATCCGCATGGTGTAGCATTCTGTGAATGACATAAACTGTAGCATCCGCATGCTACATTGCAGTAAGTAATTTGCTACAGTTTAGAGAAAGAGAAGAGAGGAAGGGAGTTTTTTTCACTCTCAGTTGTAGAAGGATGGGATGGGGTAGGATACAGAAACAGGACCCAATTGGTGCCTGCATGTCAGGTTCAATAAGTAAGATTGTGGGCCTTTTTGTTTGCTCCTCAAAGGGTGGCAGATCAGGGAATGGCTACAGATGCTGGATGAGTCAGCAAATGTGTCTTTTGCTATTCTCTGCCTATTAGCCAGGGCCATAGCATTTTGTGCACACCTCTGATAATCATGATCATTCCCAGCTACTGATTCTTTATCTGATTCCTTTGTGGTGCTGGGAATTACAGTTTGTCCTTGGTTTCCCTACTGGAACTGTTTCTTAACAGTAATGTTGTGTAATATAGACTGTCAGTATTTTGGCAGAGATGGCAAGGTCATGCTGGTGGGCACCTCAAGATTATCTAGACATCAGATACTTGACTTGAGCAGACCAGACACACCCACTCTATGATATTTTTAGTCTGAGCATGTGTGTTATTGTAACCTTGCTCAGCAAGGTTGTGTGAGTTTCTCATGGATGTCATGAGGCAAGGTTCTAGTGCATAAGCTGCATCTCCCAATAAATGTCTTTGTGGGTGGTCACCCCTAGAAAACCTTAGGCACAACTCACAGGCATGGCATATGTGGAAGTTTTGGAAACTACCATGGTTACCTGTGCAAACATTATATGTGATACCTTGTGCATTACAGACCTCCTGAAAGTTGATAGATTGATAGCCTTTTTTGGTTTATGTACCTCCTTCCCTCTTCACCAGAACCTCAGGGAAATGTACTATGGTATGGCTAGTTTTCTTAGTGGTGGCTCTCTCCTCTGAGGTATGTGGAAACAAGATGAAAATGGTGTATTATTCTTGGGGCTGAGGCCTATGACACTCCCACTGTGTGCACTATGGGTCTGTTGAAAAGTGTATGCAGCTAGTATACATAATGCTACACATACCTTGGTTTCTACAGGGATGGGTTCCCCAACATTCCCATATAACCTCAGGTGAGGACAGCAGATGTTGACTATGTGCTCTATAGTATCCTTGTCCACTATCTCACGAAGTTCATAGTAAGTCAAATGTGGTGTAAATACTATGTGCCTTCTAGGCCAAGGTCTGGCAGCAGCAGCATAAGCAGGAGAACCTTGTATTAAAGCCTGTTGCACATACAGATTTATGATAGCAGCAAACCGTAACATTTTTAAAGTGTCTTTGTTGCTATAGTCTAACAAGTCTTGGAATTAGGACTTATAGGAGAGTGGCAAGTAGGTGCTCATTTTATACATTCCTTAATTGCTGCACCATGATAATTAGCTTTATTAGCATATAATTTGGCTACATATTCCCTTATTAGCATATTCAACTTCTAACCTGTATTTTGCAGCCAGATACTATGTGGACAGTTGCTTACTGAATAGCAAACAGCTCTTTTGTTGCCGCTCGTCATGCACATGAGCATAGCATAACATGTAGGCATTCATGAATCCCAGCCTAAGAATGTGAATGACAGAAAGCAAGCTAAATTGTTTATATCATCCATACAATAACATTTGCTGAAATAATACACTTTTTTACCTGTATGTTTCCTATGTATCTTTGCAAGATTTTCATTTCTTTCAAAACATCAGTTGTTCTGCTACAAGAGCTAATTAGATATGTAAGAAATCAAGAAGACTAGCATCTTGAATCAGAGACAATACAAACAACAAATACTTACCTTTGTCCTTTGAGCTATGTTAATACTTATCTTGTCAAGAAAATAAGAGAATGCATGGATTCAAAGAAGATTATACAGTTACTTATTTAGAGTGTCTGCACTGAGAAACTGGACAGTTATAACCCAGACTTATTATTGAAGGAGACATAATATTACATTTCTAATTATCCTTTATGTAACTTACTGTAAGTATGAGGGAAAAGCTCATACATTCTGGTCATAGATGGGTATGTGGGAAATGCTCACAACAGCTGTTCACTATGTAAGTATAGAAACACTGAGATGTACCAGTACTGCATGCTCTTAGTGATTCTATTTTTATCAGTGTGCTTTTCATTTCTTTTACATTTTAGCGCAAGGTTGTTATCTTAAGCTGGAAAGCACAGTCACGGTACACAAAATATAGTATGCATAATATCACTGCATTAAGATATTAGGTATCAGGTACATCCTAGCTTAAGGGATACACATTATATGACAGTAATAATGATGTCATACATGAACTGAAAGTACTTACTAACAGTGAGCACTAACTCCCCACCCCAACAATAAAAGTAGAGAAGATGAGGAGAAGAAGACATATAAGGCATATCATCTGGTGAAGTCTGCACCATCACACCCACTCTTTTAACTCTCATCTCACAAAAACAATGTTTTTTTCATGTCAACAACATTTTCCACTAAGAGCCACTGAATGTTCCCACTGTCCAGTTATTCTGTGATTCAATATACTAAAATGCATGCACTCATTGTTAATTCTTTGGGACTGATATGCTTGAATATCAGTCTACAGGGAGTAGCTTCTATAAGTGTTCTAACAGCTGTAAATACATATGGTACTATCCATTTTAGCTGATTATAAGTCCACCAGATGCCCAGGAATAGACTTAATCTCAAGACAAAAGTAGATGTGATCCATTTCACTTCACCAGCCTATATTCCAAGGCAAACTAAAACCACCTTACCAAATTTCTACAACAGCAACAAGCTAATAATACATGTAATAGGTCAAGTGATGGTCCAATGCCATTTTCAACAGAAACCACTTCTGCAAATCAGCACCACCACCTTTATGAGTATAAAAATAAATCACTGATAAGTTTCCTACCACACTGACTTTGCAACTTGTGTCCATCACTTGCAAAAGGCTCATTCCACAGATTGACTAGCAAAGTCTATTGGTAATGAGTTTCAAGTTGGATAAAAACTTTAGGGCTATGCATATATCAGTTATCAACCAAACTTTTATACACATGACTGAAAAAATGAGAAAAATCTGTGGAGATTAGTACTAGTATGGCCAAATGTACTGGCATGCCATAGAGTTTCACACCTAAAACAGTTCACAAAAGATACTTTCCACAGCTAAATCTAAAAAATTCAACACTGATGTCAACTACATTTTTAGCATACAAATCAGCACAAAATAGATGCCACCCTTGGGTATGTTTCAAATATTCAAACCAAAGTGTTCAATGTATCAAACATGGGTTCTTCATATAGGAAGGATGAAAAAATATCTAGCTAGTAAATGTGAACAATGGAAGGAATCTGCATTTTTATAGTTCTCACACTGCAAGAATGTTTATAATAAAGTTAAGCAATCCACTCTTGCTGTGCAGTAAAAAAAATGGCCATAAGGTGATCTCAGCCTCTAAGAATATAGACTAAGCCATATAATTTCTAGAGGTCTAACTCAGAAAGAACCAGCAAGGTATTATTGCTATAGAGGATGCCAAGGAGAACAGCTAGGAACCTGCCATGGTCAGCCTTGACAGTATGGCAGCTCACTGATAAGATCTATTTCTCATACCTCCAGGATCTGGGGTTCAATCCTGACTTCTAGTCACTGTCTGTTGTGGTTTGTATGTTGTCACCATGTTTGTGTGAGGGGTTTTCTGTGGATAATCTGGTTACTTCCCACTTACCAAAATTATGGCAGTTAATTGGTTATGCCAGCAAAAAACAAAACCGGAGCCAGCAAATGGCTGGCTCTGGTTTTGTTTTTTGCTGGTATGATATCATTGGGGGCCGTGCATTACCCACGCGCAGGAAGAGGTTGTTGGTAAAAGTTAATTGGTTATGCCAAACTGTTCACATATACACTAATGCCACTACTAATGCAGTACAGTTTGGTGTACTAATTCAGACAGTACAGTACAGGCAATTAGAAACAGTGTTGGAAGTAATATCAAAATGAAATAACACAGCAAAACTTAATATTTATGTAAGAAGCAGTGTAAACTAGGTAAAGGCAATATACTATGTTAAATATAATACTGTACAATATAATATGCTAAATGCAGTAAAGCATGTCAGTAGAGTAAAAATATATAATAATGCTAAAGCAATTATAACCAGCTAAGGGTAAGTAAGCTACCAGGAAGTAAAAACTATGTCAGTTAATATTAAGTAGAAGCAGACAACCTGTAGCAGAATGTGCTATTTTATATTAGGCAAAGAAATATATAACAGAAAAAAATATATATAAATGGAGCAGTTATAAAGTCTATACTAAGTTTAGAAGGTATAACAGGATAAAAATCAATAGAATCAGTAAAAACCAGTTAGAATCTGCTGCATGCAATAATACAAAGGTAACACAGACAGAAAATTATATATATTACAATAAGTAATACATTTTAAAATATTGTAACTAGATAAAATGAAATAGTAAAATGATTATCCTTACCTTGTTGTTGCAGAAGTATAGGAAAGAGTTTACCTAACTTAGGTCTCTTGACGTAGGATAAAAATGTGCTCACTGCTTGCTCAAAGACTTTTGGCCATACTTCTCTCACAGAAGTGAAGGTGGTATTAAAGGCTGCAAATTCTGATTTTTCTGACAGAGCTGAAAAAGTTTTTAAAACTTGCACACATTGATTTTCTGTCAAATTTCTCTCTCAAGTAAAACAGCTGTCAAAAGGTACGTACATTGACTTTCTTTAAGATTTCTCACATAGAAGTAAAACAGTTATGAAAAGATACATATACCAACTTTCTATCAGATTCCATTCATGTAAAGTAAAACCGTTATTAAAAGTTCCATAGACTGACTTACTACCAGATATGCCGCAGAAGCAGAACGATCATAAAATGATACATGTGCTAACATTCTAATAGTCTTCTCCCATGAACTTAAAAAAGTTTTTAAAAAAGGCATACACTGACCTTAAAACAATTATTAAAAGAAACACAAGGCAGCATCTTCATTTAGCAGTGTCAGTGGCGCAACATGTAGCACACTTGTCTTTGGTACAGAAGGCTATAGGTTCAATTACAACATGAAGTAGATGGATCGCTTGTACTTCAGTGCAACATAAGGAGGCTGCTGCACTCATGAGTGTGTCAACTGTTAAAGTATGGCCTCATCTGCCTGATTTAGTGGCAGCTCATGTGGAGGTAAAACAACCCACGGCACCTATTGAAAAGAGTAAGAGGTCCTTTATTTTTATACAACATAAAAAATACATTATTTATATATTTACATATTTGAAAATTGTACATATTTATAGGCACATATATGCACATTACTATTTTTTACTATTTCTCATTTTTCTTATAACATCTTCATTGTTATTCTTCCATAATTAACCCCCACTCTTTCTTCCACAACCATAATTTATTTTTTGCAATATATCTGCAAAAAAACATTTTCATTAAGCAAAATTGAATTCAGTCTCTCATTCTAAATAACCCATATAATATCAAATAAATTTTTATCTACCCTTTTCACATATTTTTGTTTAGTTCTTATAATATGCATACATAATCAGATTAATATCTATATTGTTTACAATGTTAATTTTCTCAAAAAAAGCCTTCATGCAACTTTTTGCAGAGATTTGACACTCTTTTACATTAAAAAATGTTCTGTTGTCTCTTCCTCCCAAAAAATAAACACACTATTTCAACTTTTTTTTATATGGCATATTCCCCTTTACTGGTAACTTATTTATTACCGATCTTCATAGGAAATCCTGATACTCTATTATCTTGGAACAACACTTTTTCTTGACTTTAATAACTTTAATCACTTCTTCTGATAATTTTTCACATGGAATTACATAATTTATTTATTATTTATTTATTTTACATTTGTTTACTGGGAAAGTCTATCTGGGCAAATAGTCCTTTTTCAGCAGAGGCCGAGGAGAAAAGCTCCACAATTAATAACTATAGTAGTACACAAAGACAAAGAATACATATATGACAAAAGATACACAAATATTCTTACAGGGTTATATAGTATAGCAAAGAAGAAAATGATTCAAATTTAATAATAGTTTATCATAAATCATGGTATACTCTAACATCTGTGGTTAATACTGCTGAAAGATTTAAAGAGGAGAGGAAATAGAGTTTGCATTCTTAGGAAAAATATTACCCTGGAGTGGAGCAGAAGCAAAGCCAAGTGTTAGCAAGGTGAACATTTAAAGATATTTTGAAATCTGCTATAGAGATTTTGTTAGTAAGGCTGGAGAGTAGGGAATTCCATCTTTTGGCTATATAGTTTGGTTGTTTTTGGCAGGAAAAGTACAGTTTTGTACCTACCATAAATGTAGATGTTCGAGTGTACACCCTGCTGCAGTCATCACACTTGGGTTATCCTGTCATCAGGCGGTCCCGCAGTCAGCCGAAATTCCAAAGTCTTGGTCTGGCATCGGTTGCTGTCGCTTCTTCCCTGACGTCAGTGCACCAGGGGTATATATATTGCATCCGACACCATTTTCTTCAGTTTTTCTTGCCCCAGATGTCAGGTGCCCCCTAAAAGGTGGTCAGTAATTAGTACCAAATTAAGCAATTTTTGCACAAACACAAAATCCCTCCAGCTATAAGCAAATACATCAGGAAGGTAATGTAGAGATTTAGCCAGTTAGATCAGAGGGGATTGAGGGAGGGTAACCTGGACTGCAGCAGGGTGTACACTCGAACATCTACATTTATGGTAGATACAAAACTGTACTGTGTTCATCGTGTTACCCTGCTGCAGTCATCACACTTGGGTAGAATCCCAAAGCTAAGGATGGGTGGAGGAGTCATAGAGGGTTAGAGGAGGCTAGAAGGCCCTGCAGAACTGCAGTGGCGAAGCCAGCTCTAGTCTTAGAGTAAAGTGGTAAGTGATAGTGTTTGGTAAAGGTGTGTACTGAACTCCAAGTTGCAGCTTCCAAAATCTCCTTGGTTGGAACCCCCCTGAGGAAGGCTGTAGATGTAGCTGTTACCCTGGTAGAGTGGGGCCTAATGGTAGCAGGAACTGGTTTTCCATGATGGGTATAGCAAAAATGAATGCAATGTCCTATCCATTTGGAAATGGTTTGTTTTTATATAGCCTTCCCTTGTGAAGCTGTAGCATAGGATGCAAAGAGCTGGTCAGATTTTCTGAAAACCTTAGTTTTATCCAAGTAGTAACGAAGTTGCCTGTGAATGTCCAAGGAATGCAGGAGTCTTTCTCCTTTGTTCTGTGGATTTGGGAAGAAGGTGGGTAAGTGGATGGTTTGATTTAAAGCCACACTGGAAACCACCTTAGGCATGAAGGAATGATTAGTTCATAGAGAAACTCTGTCTTGATGGAAAATGAGGAAAGGTTCCACTGCCATTAGTGCCTGCAGCTCTGAGACTCTTCTAGCTGAAGTTATTGCTAGCAGCAGGGCAGTCTTCCATGATAGAAACTGTAGATCTGCAGAGAAAGCTGGTTCAAAGGGAGGTAGCGTAAGTTTTTCCAGACCAAAATTGAGGTCCCATGTTGGTGTAGGTGGTCTCCTGGGGGCCTAATGTTTTTTGCCTCTCTGAGGAACTGTCTTAGAAGTGGATGTGCAAATAAGGGTGGATCTGTGTTGTAGTGGGCTGAAATAGCTGATGCATGGATTTTAATGGAAGAAAAAGAAAGTCCTTTGTGCAACATCTCAGTTAAATACTGTAGAATCTGAGGCATGTGAGGCTGAAGAGTGTTTTGGCCTTTAGCTTAGTTCCAGGCGCAAAACCTTTTCCATTTGTCTGAGTAGGCCTTCCTGGTGCTGGGCCTCCTAGGTTCCAGAATAACATCCATAACTGCTTGGGAAAGAGGAGCTGGCTGCATGCTTAGGTGATTTGCCATGCAGCCAGATTTAAGGTTTTGATCTGGCTGTGAAGAATCTGATTGTTTTGCTGTGTGAGCAAATGGGCAATTTGTGGTAAAATCCAAGGTGGGCCCTGGGCCATACTCCTCAATAGTGGGTACCAGTGCTAGCGTGGCCAATCTGGGGCTATGAGTATCAGTCGTGGTCTGTCTGACTTTCAGAAGCACCTTTGTGAGGAGAGGCAATGGAGGGAAGGCATATACTGTCAGGTTTTTCCAACTGAATGAGAGTGCGTCCACTTTCCAAGCTTGATGGTGAAGTGTCTTTGTACAAAATTTTGTCAGCTGATAGTTTTGAGGACTGGCAAACAGGTCTATGTCTGGAAGGCCCCATTTTTGAGTTATCATTGCAAATACTTGTGGATCCAGTTTCCACTCGTGGGGATCCATGATGTTTCTGCTGAGGTCGTCTGCCAATGTGTTCTTTTTTCCTGGCAGGAATTGAGCTTGTAACTGAACTTGGTAAGCCAGAGTTGTGTTCCACAAGGTCATTGCTTGCCTGCATAGAGGGTAGGAGTGTGTACCCCCTTGTTTGTTTATGTACCACATTACTGTGGTGGTGTCCGTCCTTATTGTAAGTTGTCCTGGATGTAATAGATTCTTGAAGGCTGTCAGAGCATTCTGTACAGCTAGCATCTCTTTTTGATTGATGTGCAGATTCCTTTGATCTGCAGTCCATACGCTTTGAACGCACTGTCCTGCCATGTGTGCCCCCCCCCAGGTGTAGTCTGATGCATCTGTTGTCATAGTTTGCCTGGCTGGGGGCAAGGTGAAAGGCTGACCCTTGTTGAGGTGACATGCCTGTGACCACCATAGAAACTCCTGTTGTAGGCAAGGAATAAGAGATATCATTGTGTCCAAGCTGTGGCTGTGTTGAGACCATACGCTTTTTATGTACCACTGTAATTTTCTCATATGCATTTTTGCAAATGGTATTAGTAGTGTGCAAGATGCCATGAAGCCCAAGGCCTGCAGAATTTTTCTTGCAGGTAGTTGGGTCTTTGTTGCCATTATTTTGAAATATTGAGTCAGTTGTAGTTGTTTGTCTGGCATCAGATACGCCTTCTGGGCTGTTGTATTCAAGCTGGCACCCAGGAATATCATATTTTGTGAGGGTACTAGTTTTTATTTCTTTTCGTTTACTGTGTACCCCAGGCAACTTAGAAGATGTTTTACAAAAGCCAGATGTTGTAAGAGAATGTCCTTGCTTTCTGCTTGGATGAGGCAGTCGTCCAGGTATGGGTATATTTGAATTCCTCTTTGTCTGCAGTATGCAATTACTAGTGCCAGGCATTTTGTGAAGACCCTGGGTGCAGTAGATAAGCCAAAGGGCAGTGCAGAGAATTGGTAATGGATTGAACCCGCAATGAAATGGAGGTGTCTTCTGCAACTTTGTCTGATAGGGTCATGCAGGTATGCCTCCTTGAGGTCCAACGTTACTAGCCATGCTTTCTTGCCCAACATGGAAAGAAGCTGCTGTAGTGTTAGCATCTTGAATTTGGGTACTTGTAAGAAGGTGTTTAGAATTGAAAGGTCCAGAATTGGTCTCCAGGCATTGTCCTTTCTGGGAACTAGAAAGAGTCTTGAGTAAAATCCTTGGCCTTGCTCTCGCATAGGTACCAGTTGAATGGCTGTCATGTCCATGAGAGCTGTAATTTGTTTATGTGTCTCTGCCCATTGATTTTGTGGCAGGTTTGGCATTCCTCTTTTCATTGGCAAGGTGTGAAAATGGAATCTATATTCTCGTGAAATTATGTCTAGGACCCATTTGTCCTTTGTGACAATGTGCCAGTTGTCTGAAAAAAGTGTGAGTTTTCCTCCCAAGGGGGCTGCCAAGAGAGTGTTGCTTGGTCAGATGAGGTGCAAGTCATTGAGTTTGCCTTCTGGTAGTTTGGGACCTGTCTTCTCCTCCCTTCTGTGTTGCAGTGCCCCATTGTCGAGGTTTGTATTGGGCTTGTGGTTGTCCTCTGCCTCTTGGACATCTGTATTTACCCCTCTGTGGTCTGTCAGTAGCTGGAAAGGACCAATTTTTTGTTGAATTTCTGCTGAAGCGAGGGGGCTGTACCTGTAGAAAATCTTTGACTGTCTGCATCAATTTTGCATTATCCTCCATTTTCTTTAAGACTTGTTCTGCTTTACCTCCAAAAAGAACATCCTGCTGTAAGGGAGCATCTAGAAGCTTTGCTTTAACATGATCAGGCAGAGTTTGTTCCTTTAACCAAACATGCCTACGTATAACAGACCCAGTGACAGCTGCTCTGCAGGAAGCCTCCAAAGAATCAAACCCACATTGTAAAGTATGTTTGCCCACCTATTCAGTTGCATGCAACAGATCCTGCATTTCTTTCAATTCAGACTGCTGAGGGAGTGTGCTCATTTTCTGTTTTAACTGAGACATTAGAAATTGCTGATATTTTAGCATGTGAAATTGGCAATTTAGTGCCCTCATAGCTAGAGTGGCTGAGGTGTAAACCTTTTTCCCCCACCTGTCTAGTACTCTGGAGTCCCTTTCAGAGGGTACAGGATTTTTTTGCCATAGAAGCCTTAGCCCCTTTGGGACCCTGGGAGATAGTCTCTGGATCAGCAACAGGGCTTTTATAAAGGAATTTGTGGGAATCAGGCACTCTATAGTATCTGTCAGGTTTGGCTGGAGCAGGAGGCAGGGAATCTGGGTTCAAACTGGATTCTAAGTAAACATCATCCACAATGTCTAAAATGGGGGATGGCAAGTGGTCTGTGCTGGGGGAGTAAAAGAAACTCTCTGAGCCTTTTCTTTGAGTCAGAGTAGTCCTGACCTTCCCAGTGAAAATGTTCCCTCATAGTGTGTACATTTCCCCAAAGGAGTAGTCTTCAGGAGGAGACGCTGAGGGAATAGAATCCTCAACATCAGAATCTTCATAAGGGGAGAAGGAGTAATCTTGGTCCTCAGAGGAGCCTGAGGAAATAGACACTTGATCAGAGGAGGCATAATCTTCCTCTTGTCTAGGCCTTTTGTTGGGTGGGGGTTAGGAACCCCTGATTAAAGAGATCAAATCTTTAGCCATTTTGAGCATCTGTTTCTTAGGCATGGGGCCTTGAAATGGAGACTGAAGTGCAGTCTCTTTAGGTTTAATAGGAGTCTTAAGCTTAGGATACATTTTTATGGTGAGAGTCGTCGGTCTGAAAACGCCTTCTGAAACCGAAGGTGTTTCTGCAGCACCGACATCTCTTTCTGTAGTGTCGTCGGTAGGGGCTAAACAAAATGGCTGCGTCGGCCTAGCACTCTCCACCAAAGACTCTGAAGCGGTCTCGGGTTCCAGATCTGCGGTAGTCAGGGGCTGTGTCGGAGCCTCGCTAAAGACCGGTGAACCGGAGACCGGTCCAGCTGAGGCCTCGGAGTCTGTCTTGGGCCTAGGCTGCCTGTCCTTATCGTTGCATTTTTTGTGCACGCCGGTAGTCGGTTGCTCCGACGGCATTGTGTAGTTACATTTTCTACTGAAGTAGTGTCATGCGAAATCAAAGCATCTTTTTATAGTATGCTTATTAATCCTAGTACAAAAATGACAACCAGTAATGTCGTGGTCTGGGTCTAGGCAAGGTATGCAGTAAGAATGAAAATCCTTATGAGGTATTTGCTTCCCACAAGAAATACAATTGTTAACTTTTTCTGACATCGGTCTGAGGCAAGAAAAGTTTCCCCAATGGGGTACTTAGCTTTATTGAAGACTTCAGATCTGAAATTCGACTTCGAAAATCTCAGGTGTTGGCCGACTGGCACTTGCGAACTGCTTCTGCTTCGGGCACCGCGCGGCAAGAAAGACTGAAGAAAATGGCGTTGGATGCAATATATATATACCCCTGGCGCACTGACATCAGGGAAGAAGCAACAGCAACCGACGCCTGACCAAGACTTTGGAATTCCGGCCAACTGCGGGACCGCCTGACAACAGGATAACCCAAGTGTGATGACTGCAGCAGGGTAACATGATGAACATCGTTTGTTCCTATATAAGACTCCTAGTTTTTTGAGGACTTTTTTTATGATTTGGGCAATGTGAATGTCAAATCTCAAGTTACAATCTATTTCTATGCTTAGTAGCTTAGTGTGGGTTACAGGTGAGATAATGGTGTCATTTTTGGGTGCTATGTTGAAAGGAAGAGACAATGGAGTGTATCTATTTGGGTTGAAAACTAAAAGTTTTGTTTTACTGGAGCTCAGAATTAGCTAATAGTCAGATAACCAGGATTCAACAGATAGGAAGGATGCATGTGTACGTAGTTCTTGGATGGAAGGGGCAGTCAGGTTAATGTGGAATCATCTGACTATTGTATGACTGTAGCATGAGGTGTTGAGGTGTGAAGGTTATTGATAAAAATAGTGAATAGTAGTGGCCCCAGGATGAAGCCTTTGGGAACACCTAGTGTTACTGGAAGTAATAGGGAAATGTCAGTGTGCCACTAAACTGCTTTTTGTCATCCTGATAGATAACTTTGGAACCAAGTAATAATGGATGCAGAGAGATCAAGATTAGAAAGGGCACTGATAAGTTTATTATGCGCTACCATATCAAATGCCTGACAGAGGTCTAGAAAGAGAGCTGATACAAATTTACTATTGTTGCTATGTTTATTTACAGTTTCTGTGAATGACAAGAGGGTAGTAGGGCTATGAGAGGGACAAAATCCATGCTGTGTGTTAATAAGTAGATTTTGGGTCTTTAGGTGGTCCATGATTTGTCTATGTATACACTTTTCAAGAATTTTGCATTGTGGGGGGAGGATAGCAATGGTGTGATAATTTGATAGTTCTTCTGATGTGCCACCTTTGTGGAGAGAGATTATGTAAGAAATTTTCCAGATATCAGGTACTAGATTTTCAGCTATAGATGTGTTAATAAGAATTGTTACACGATAAGCTATGGCCTCAGCAGGAAGTTTCAGAAAGTCAGCTGGTAGTTTATCTGCTGCCAAAGAAGTGGGTTTTAATTTTTTTAATATTTTTTTTAATTGTGTCCATGGGTACAGATTGCAAAGAGAACCAGTTGTTGGTATTATTTGCATTACATGATGTAGAGAGGATGGAAGATGGTTGATGTTTGTTTAAGGCAAGAACTGAATCAGTGAAATACCTACTGAACTGTGTGGCTATGTTTTCATTAGTGTTTGTTTTGGTTGGGGGAGGTGTACTAGCTTTATCTGGTGAAAGAATGTTGTTGCTGGCAGATCAGAATGTTTGAGGGTTGTTTAGGTGTGTTTTTACTGTATGTTATGATAGTAGTTGATTTTATTTTGTTTGACCAGTTTTTTGACTTTGTCTCTAAGTTCCAGACATGATGCTTTGAGAACTTGAGAGACATTTTTATGCCAGTCAGTCCATGTTTTATCTTGTAGTCTGATTAAGGACATAGTTTCTTTGGTAAGCCAGGGTGCATAGTTAGATTTAACTCTTATTTTTCTAGCAGGCACATATGAGTTTAGGATATTTAGGAATACAGAGTTAAAATATTTGACATCCTCATTAAGATGGACGGTTTTCAGTAGTTCCCATATGCAAGTTTTTAAGTTTGTAATAAATTGGTTAGCATTAAAGTTTGTTTCTTATCAGGCAGTAGGTAGTTGGTTTGGCTTGATAGGTGCAGAGTTTTAGCAGAAAGGTAGGATGTTGGTCACTCGGTACGTCTGGTAGGCAACCAGATTGATAGGAGAGGACTGGTTTATTTCTGAGAATCCAATCTAAAATTGATTCTTGCTTAGAGGAGTCGTCAATTATAGTCAGAGGCTGGATAGTTTGACTAAATCCATGCAGATTTATCTAGTTGATGAGGTTATTTAAGGAACAAGTAAACCAGTCTATGTTAAAGTCTCCCATGATAACTGTTTCATGTGAGAAAGAATATGAGGTCTAGTTAAGTAAGTTCTCTAGAATAGGTATATTGTTGCCTGGTAGGATGTAGCAGCCAATTACGTTGATACATTTTCTGGCAATAATTTTTAATCTGGTGAGTATGATTTCGCCTTTGTCGAGAGAAGGGGTGAATAGCTTAAGAGTTCCAACATTAAGCTCATTTCTAAACAATATAGCAACACCAGTACCTTTTTTATTTTTTCTATCATTATTTAAAATATTGAAACCAGGTGGTAAGATTTCATTATTTGTGATGCCGGGTTTTAGTCAAGTTTTGGTTAAAAGAACAATATCTTGGGAATGCAAGGGTGGTATGATGTTCTTGAAATTTATGTCTAATGCTTCTTATATTAATGTTTAAGAATAATAGGTCTGTGAGTTTTCTTGTGGCTAATAAAGTATTATGGCACTGGGATGGAGAGGCAGGAGTGGGAGATGGAGGACCAGGGTTAGGATGAATATCTCCACTGAGGGATAGCTTAGATGCTATGTGGGTAATAGGTTATATTAATGTGGTCATGTACTTGTTATAAGTCAGGGAAGGTTTAGAATAGTAAAGTTTTGGTAAGGTGTAGATAGGGCTAAAATGAGGTGTGGTTAAGTTGAAGATGGATGGGCAGAGAAGAGAATTGAAATGTGAGGAATTATAGGCAGTAGTGAAACTGGTGGCATGGTGGGGTGTTGAGTTAGCTAGATATATATGATATGAGGTAGTATGTGTAAGAAATGAAAGAATGGCAAGGGCAGTAATACCTTGCGGTAGCATAATGCCTGTTGTTCAATTATAAGAGAAGGGAGGGAGGAGTAATGATGTTGGGAGTTGTTTTACAATTGGTTTTTGAAAGATGTTCTGTATATACAAAGGTGAATTTGTAAAATGATGTCAAGTAAAGTGCAGGGAACCAAAGT
This sequence comes from Protopterus annectens, assembly GCF_019279795.1. Taxonomy (NCBI): domain Eukaryota; kingdom Metazoa; phylum Chordata; order Ceratodontiformes; family Protopteridae; genus Protopterus; species Protopterus annectens. The sequence continues at coordinate 651,991,502 of NC_056732.1, forward strand.
GGTATATGTTAGAGTGTAATGGGTAAGTGAGGGTGGAGTTAGAGATAATGAAGTAGGGGAGGGTGGGAGGTGATTTTAGGGGAGGGGTGGAGAAAGGGGTAAGTGGCAGTTTTGGTGGTATAATTGGAGTAGTGATGTGGTGATATGTGATTTGCTTTGGAAAAGGAGTGGGTATGGTTAAAGTGTATAAGTTTAATTAATGTGGGGGTGGGTAGGAATGAGGGTAGGGCAAAGGAGAGGAGTGAGCCCAAGTATAGAGAGGACGAATGGTGCAGGTTGAAAGCAGGTTGAGACCATGGGGCTGAGGAGTCAGTGACTACAAAAACAATCAGTCAACTGGAAACCCACCCCCAGGTCAATACAGCAGAGAGGGAAACATCTGGTTAGCATTATTATATGGATATAGTGATAAGAAAGATGGTAGAGAAGAGGGTGAGAGACTGAGGGGGGTTAGAATAAGGGGCTATGCATTTTTTACCATTGTACTTTAGTTAAGCTGACCTTGCTGTATAGGGGGAGATTTATTTTAAATACTATAATACAGGTAAATAGAGTGGGGGGTAAGGCTACTAATGGCTGTATATTAAATACTATAATGCAAGTAAATAGAGTTGGGGAGACAAGGCTGGTAGTGGTTGTACCCAGTGCACACCATCAAATAAATCTATCTGTACACAAGAAGGAACTACTAAATAAAAAAAACATAAACATACACTGTAATTGTATGAAGGGCTTGGGCAGCTCAGGCACTTTTTAGCTGATAGGGAATCAGCTTCCCACAGAAATAGTTCAAGGAGAGTTAGCCTTCTCACAGAAGAGCATTCCCGACAATGGTACTATATGGGAAACCATCGGTAGAGGACAGGTAAAACTATAGGGAAGAAAAGAAGGTAGTAAGTGGAATGTGAAAATATTTGAAAAACATGAGGGTAGTACCAGTAATTATGCCTTATAATAACTCAGGTAGTGTTAGTCACAAATATAATAACATCTGAACCGGTCTTGGACAAAAACTCAACAGGGAAAAATACCAAAAAGCACTGTATATTACAGATGATATGTTGCAAGAGCTAGCTTTAGCAGTGTTTCCCAGTAAGCCGTACCACTATAATCATAAGCGGTAGGCTCCTGGTAATAAAAACCTAGTATTACAACAGCAGTAGAGATGTTTTAGACTGTGTTGTGCACATAGACCAATGTTTATAGTTTAGGACATAAGCAAGCATCTTCTAATGTAGGCAAATATAACAACTAATGTTGAGTGCAACCACAGAGTTGAATAGCATCTCAGAGCTCTCTCTTGTCTAGCAAGTATGACATTCTATATAAGCTGCACTACTTTTGATAGAACTAATGAGATAAAGCAACCATGAAAGCAGTGACAGCCTGTATTTTAGCACATTTCCGAGCTGCATTCGTTACCGGCCAAATATGGACTTCAGATGTACATTACATGCTGCTAATGAAACCATCAACAAAGAAAACAGTGCGTAGTAGAATCATTATATTATATAGATTAATTATTTTATTTTGTCACATTATTGTATCATATCCTTCTATCTTTTTCTGTATCATCAATTTTTATTTTCAATTTCAGTATTTTTCTTGATATTTTTTAATTTCTTAATTTATATGTTCCTTTTTTCTTTTTCTCATCATTTCTCATAACTTTTTGTATTTATATTTAACTCATTCACTCCAATGGAGCTCAGGAAGTTTGCACTCTAACTTCCAATGGATGGAGTCTAAGCCTTTTTTTTCAGAATATAATTATGTCCTTACATTAAAGACAAATATTCATATTTCTGGAGCCATAGGGGCTATGAAAGAAGTATAAATGGCAACCTCCTCAGCACAAACTAGTTTTTTATTGGTAGTATTCTTTAAGCTCTAGGTCTTAAACTGAATTTTATAAGTTATGGTAAACACAGTAACTAATACTGTCAACAGCATTTTATTCATCTAGCTGGGAGCTTTCATAAGAGACTAAGGAGTTCTGTCTGTATTACTTGTATGTTGTGATATTTAGAAAAATGTGAAAATTATATCTATATAAATTAATATCATAAAACAACAGTCAATATTTCATTATATGCACTAGACAGAGGTCAAATATTAATCCAGATGAATTTGCCATTGTATAAGCTTTAAGATGAAATATTGTAAAGTCCTGTACATAGTATAGTTTTAGAATTATTGATGCAAATATGAACAAACAATATTTGATGCATAGAGGCATCAGTAGGAGGAAACTGCAGAAGCACCTGGAGGCATCACTTGGATGTAATGAGTTAAACATTCTCACTATTAATTTCTTATTCTCTTCTTTTACCTACTCTCTACAACTTTAAAGAAGCAGAATAAACAACTGGATTTAATAACTCCAATCCCCTTTCGTCTTCACTCATATACTCTTTTATCTGGGTTTAATCTTGAACCCCATATGAAGAAAAATGCCAGATGTCTGATTTCCTTTTTATATTTTGCGGTAATCATATAAACATTTGACATAAATGCTATTTTCCTCTTAATATAGAATTCACCAGATAAACTATTTTCCTGAATACTAATCTGTACAACCTCCAAAGAATGCATATTTCTGTCAATTATTTTATCAAACCTTCCCATTTCACCATAATTACATAATTTTCCACGCATTTATCCCTAGCAAAGATACCTCATTCATTGAAAAAAATACACCCCCCCAATTTTCAGTACATCATCCAAACCCTTACTTTTATCTTTATTCAAGGTCTTTCCCATTTCCCTTAAACATCCATTCATGCAAATTGACACTTCTTTCATCCATATTTTGCTCTTACCAACTACAACCATATTGTCTGGACATGTCAAAGCTACTGGAATCACCACCTCCTATTGTATCACATCTTTTATAAGTTATTTCACTCACCATCACATTCATTACCAGTGCAAACAATAGTCCAGCCTTGGGCCATCTACACCACATTTACTGCATATTTCTTTACTCAACCACCCATTCAGTTACACTCTCACTAGTTTGATATTCTCACTCACACACTCCTAATTCTATTGCCTGTTCCAGACTTCTCCATAACATCCCACAAAGCACCATGGCCTACTGTATGAAATGCCCTGTTAATGTTATCTACTATAAGTTTCACATCCTCCCTTTTAGTTATGATATCATCCACAATTTCTCTCACAACCAGTAGCATTTATTGAAACCCCTTCCCTTTTGCACCATATATACTTTCTTCCATAATAGCCTATATCCTTCATTCCATTCTCCTCTGTATTTTCCTCATAAGTTTTTTTTATAATTTGTGGTATTTAATTTGATGGGTCTCCATTTTTTATTTAATTCTTCTCATCCTTCCTCCACATAGATTTTAATAACCTACTGTATAATTCTTCATAAACCAACCCTTCCTTCAACCATTCATTCAGTACATTTACAAAATATTTTCTTTGCATGTCCATTGATTTCTGTACATTTAATACCTATACCATCTAGGCCTGATACTAAAGCAATATTTACTTTCCTAAGCACTTCATCTAATCCACTAATAATAATTTATTTTTCAAATTTTCCTTTAACTCATTCAGGATTTTTTTTTACTTTGTATTTTACTTTCCATTCTGTTGTATTTTGTTTTCTCTTATACGTATTTCCACATGCTGTACTACAACACTCATAATTTGCTCTTGTGTTTATTTTACCTCTCCTTTTGAATTTTTCATTTCCCTCATCATACTAATATCCCACTATACTATTTTACACATATATGCAGATTCTTCCTCACTTGTAATTAATAGTTCTGCCTAAATAGTAGTGCCTTTATTTTTTCTTGATTTCGTTTATATATTTCTTTTTTCATATCCTAATACTCTCGTGTATTATTCTCTAAGTACTGTAATACATTTCTATACATTGTCCCATGCTCCATGTTCTCATCCTTTCTTACATCATTCTGCCATTGAAAAAAAGTACTTTGTATACTTATTTTTAAATTCAATCCAATATTCAGACCAGTTTTTATAGAAGTCCTTCATGGTTATACGATCCTTTAATAAATGCAATACTTTCCAATTTCATCACGTAATCTCTCATTTATGATTTGTACGCCCTTTCCTATTTTAATATATTCCCTTTCTTCCATCATTTCCATCCCTATTGCTAAATGCCCTGAAAAACCCTTACAACTGTTATCAGCATCTGTTACCCCCAAACCTTCCGATAATACAAAATAATCAATTTCAAATCTAAGAACCCACTTATATAGGTCCATTGACTTTTGTTCTACACAGTTAATTTACCTAATTTTATAACTTCCTGTATATGTATATATATATATATATATATATATATATATATATATATGGTTTCCTATGAAACCGTCGAAGTAACATTACATCGACTCTCGGAACATCGAGACTACTACATCAAAAGCTGAAATCAGTGAAAACGAAAACCGTCGAGTTAGAGAACATCGAGTTTACGGAACATGTATTACCATGACACATAAATAGGCGTGTTTCCTTTTCAGTTTCGATATGTTGGAACTCGACGGTTTTCGCTGATTTCAGCTTCCGATGTAGTAGTCTCGATGTTCCGAGAGTTGATGTAATGTTACTTCGACGGTTTCATAGGAAACCATATATATATATATGGTTCTACCTGACTTCGTCGACAGCTGAGAAGACCGACATCGGAATCCGGAGCTCCAGAAGATCGAAAGCGAAGAAGACCGACGCGAATCGCGGGTTGCAGAACATCGACAATGCAGAAGACCGACACGACGGATGACAACACCAGCGCCGAGGATGCCGACATGGGGAAAGGCTGTGTGAGTATGCGGTAGTGACGGACGTTAGGGTGCGAGGCAGGTAAGTGTGGAGATTGACGGTCTGTGGGGATAGGGGTGGGTTAAGTGAGTTAGGGTTAGGGAGCGATAGGGTGGGTTAAGTGAGTTAGGGTTAGGGGCGATAGGGCGGGTTAAGTGAGTTAGGGTTAGGAGCGATAGGGTTAAGTGAGTTAGGGTTAGGGAGGGTAGGTAAGTGTGCGATAGTGACGGACCTTAGGGTTAGGGTAAGGTTTAGTGTGGGCTTGTAAGGATTTTGGTGTGCTTGTGTTGTGTGTGTGGTTTGTGGAATGGGGATGTGTTTTGTTTTGTATGGGGTTTCGTGTTTGTGTACCGTCGGTTATTTCGTTGTCGGTTATGTGTGGTTTCGTGTTTATGGACTGTCGAATATGTGGTGTCGGTGATGTGGTTGTCGGTGTTGTGTGGTTTCGATTATGTCAGGTAGAACCATATATATATATATATATATATATATATATATATATATATATATATATATATGTATTACTATTGCTGTTTGCATTTCTCCTTAAATCACAATTAAATCAGCTGAAATTATAATTTCCATGTTAACCACCACATAGTGTAATATTTGATGTAACAGATCCTCTCTTGCATGCATATAAGGTTATAATTCTGTGATCATATTCCTCACTCCTCACATCCAGAGCAGTTAACCTTCCCATTCTACTAATGGTGCACCTAAAATTTTCAGTTTTCTTTTCCACAACACAACCACTCCAGAACAACATTCACGTCTTAAGTTCCATTCTACCCCACAATTTTTCTGTTTGCAGTCTTTACTCACTTGTCAAAAATCTTACATCCTATAACAGAATAACATCACATAATGTTTAGCACCATTGCAGCATCCCTATCCTACTCACAGTGTTAATAATGCTGCTCACATTTACTGAAAGTACTCTAAAGTTGTTGCTTTTCCATTTTTTAATTTTTGTTTTCTTAGTTTTATTCATTTCCCATTTGAATATTTTTGCCTGTGTTTATGTACAAATAATCCTTTATCCTCAGAATCAGATTCTTCACTGGCTAGAATTTCAAAAAAAATGATTATCAACCCTTCTAATAACCTTTCTTCCTGCATGCACTCTTTCTCTCCTCATTTTTCCCTCCATATTTTCTCTCTTCTCATTTTTCCCTCCATATTTCTTCTTCTACTGCAGTTTGTTCTTTGCCTATGTTGCCATCTCCCCAGCATCTTATTGCCATTACTCATGTATGTTTTCTTCCCTTTCCCCATCTTTTTCATTATTTACTGTTTGTTCTTGACAATCCATCCAAAGTGTCCTTGTTTTTACACAACCTGCATTCAGGCACACATCCCAATGCCCTGACCATATTTCCCCAAGCAGTATACATATCACTTGGGTTCTTCCCTGAAAAGAGGTTACCAGCCTACTTTGACTAATCTGCTTAACAAAGAATAAATACAATAAATCATGAAAGACAAACAGTATATCAACTCCAAACATTATGTACAGTACATATATATTTCTTCATCAATCACATATGCAATCTATTTTTTCTATACCAGCTGTAACTTGTTGAGGCCCCCCCCCCCCTTGAATCCACTATGAAAAAGAATGTCTCAGCAGGGCTAACCTGGTTAACAAAACATACATGAACAAATGAATGAATGAATGGCTGAATGGATAAGTTAATTAAAATAAATACTTTTACAAATGAATGAATGAACGATGTACACCGAAGCTATAAGGGTGGTGTAATATGAATGAGAATCAAAAATGAAGAAAACACTTTGATATGACTTTTTCATTGGTAAAACAGGTTATCCAACAAATTCTGAAATTCTGAAAAAAGAAGTTATGTCTTACCATAATGTTCCATCTGTGTTGTTCATCTTTCTTCATTATTCACTGATGGGTAGTCGGTCTATTACCAAGCTTGCGCCAGCCAAAAACTCTTGAGCTAAGCTTCTACCCACAATCCCCTTCTCCTTGTTACCTCAGATTGAATTTGCCCATGACAGATCAGGAAAGTAGAGGCCCCTTCTGCACAAATGCCCTAAGACACCACTTGGACCCAAAGTATCCCCCAGGAGCCTTTGGAGGGGGAAGGAGGGTAGGAAGTGATGAATGAAAGAAGATGAACAACACAGATGGAATGTTATGTTAAGACATGACTTCTTTACCTGATGTTGTCAATCTTCTTTCCATTCATCACTGATGGGACAGAATCCCAAGCTACCTTGAGACACATGGGCGGCCCTTATGGAAGAACGTTTCTGTGTACCATTGAGCCAAAGCAGCTTTCCCTCTGGAGATCACATCCAACTTGTAATGATTGATGAAAGTGTGGGGTTTAGCCCAAGTGGTGGCTGCGCAAATGTCATCTATAGAAGCCATAGAGTGGAAAGCTACAGATGTTGCCATAGATCTAGTGGAATGGGCTTTAACCTGTGGCATAGGTTCTTTTGTGGAAGAGTAAGAGAAGCGTATACAATCCTTAGCCATTTCAATAAAGTAACCCTGGATACAGAATTTCCCATTCTAGGTCCAGAAAAGGAAATGAAAAGCTGGTCAGACTTACGCATAATTTTGGTTCTGTCTAAATAAAATCTCAGTGGTCTGTGCACATCCAGGGAATGTAGGCAGTACTCTCCTTTATTAGAAAAATTTGGAAAGAACACTGTTAGGTCAATGGACTGATTAATGGAGAAGTCAGAAACAACTTTGGGGAGGAAAGATGGATTCGTCCAGAGTGATACCCTGTCCTTGTGAAAGACCAAATAAGGTCTTTTGATGCGCAGTGCCTGTAGCTCCAAAACCTGCCTGGCTAACGTAATGGCTACAAAAAACAAGGATTTCCAAGACAAAAATGTCAAGTCACACTTTGCTGCGGGTTCAAAGGGGGGTAGAGTCAAAGACTGTAGACCTAATGTGAGATTCCATGGCTCTATAGGCTGTCTGACAGGGGTCCTGATGCATGAAACTCCTTTGAGAAAGGTGAGATAAGAGGCGTACCATCCAGACCATTATTGTAATTCAAAATTGCAGCCAGATGTACTCGTATAGTAGAGGCTCTGGCACCCTCCTCACAAAACTTAGATAAATATTGCAAAACTGCTGTGACTGGAGCTGAATATGTATCTAACATGTTATCCTTTGAACAGAGAGAAAAACTTTTCCATTTGCCTTGATACAGTCATCTGGTAGATGGTTTATGAGAGGCCAGGATAATATCCCAAACAGGTGAGGTGAGATAAGCCTGCCTGGCAATTAACAGAAGTGGAGAAACCAAGCTGTCAGCTTGAGACTGGACAGATTTGGATGGGTCAACCCTTGGGGATGAGCGATCAGGTCTGGAAGTGGGTCCAGAACTGAAGTTGGGCATACCAGATGAGGCTGAAGGAAGGGGAACCAAATTTGTTGAAGTCAAAAGGGGCTATGAGGATCACTTTGCATTTCAACCAATGAGCTTTCTTTAGGAACTGTGGGATCAGAGGAATGGGGGGATAAGCATAAAGATGTCCTGTGGGCCAATCATGAATCAGAGTGTCCCTCGGGGACTCCCCCTTTGGGGGGAATAGGGCAAAATAGCTGCTGAACTTGTTGTTCGATGGAGAGGAGAAAAGGTTGCAGCACAGCTGGCCCCAGTGACTGAAATATTTTGCCACCACATGTGGATTGAGGGACCACTCATGGGGCTAGAGAATACATCTGCAAAATATGTCTGCAATCACGCTGGAACTCTCTGGGATGTGTGTTGCTATCAGAAAGCGGTTGGAAGCTATCACCCACTACCAAATCCTCATGGCCTCTTGACACAAGGGATAGGACTTGGTTCCTCCTTGCTTGTTGATATACCAGACTACTGACATGTTGTTTGACTGAATTGCAATTGTCCCAGAAGGAAGAACCGGATGAAATGCCTGCAATGCTAACAGCACCGCTCTCAGTTCTAGAACGTTTATATGCAGGTTGGCCTCCAAAGTGGACCATGTGCTTTGAACCATCTTTCCCTGGAAATGGCCACCCCACCTGATCAGGGAAGCATCCATGGTCACAATGACCTTGGGCTCAGGGTACTGGAAATGGCAACTCTAAAGTTCTGTGTCTGGCCTCATCCACCAAAGAAGGTCCTGTTTGCAGGAATTGGTTATCTGGGTCTGGAAATGTAGAGGGTGGTGATTCGGGAACCATTGAGAAAAAAAAGTAATTGGGGAATTCGCATGTGCAACTTGGCAAGAGGCACTATCTGGATTGAAGCTGCCATGGATCCTAGGGCCTGAAGAACTTTTCTTGCTGAGACTTTGTTTTGACAGAGTATCACCCTGAGTTGAAGCCCCAATCTCTGGAGTCTGTGAGCTGGGAGCAACACCAGACAGGATTGAGTGTTGAAGACTGCTCCAATAAATTCTATCTGCTGTGTAGGGACCAGGTTTGACTTCTCCCAGTGCACAGTTATCCCCAGAATCTCCACCAGAGAAAGTATGCATTGAAGTGTTGTTACCAGAAGATGCTTGGTGAGGGCGGTGAGGAGCCAATTGTCTAAATATGGAAACATCCAGAATCCTTGCAGTCTCAAGTGAGCTGTGACCACTGCCATGGACTTTGTGAACACTCTGGGGGCTGTAGAGAGACCGAACAGCAGGGCATGAAACTGGTAATGATTGGCTCCTAGTCAGAAGTGAAGCAGACTTCTGGAGCACTTGTCCATTTTGATATGGTAATACAGAGATCTATCGAGCACATCCAATCGCCCTTCCTCAGAAAAGGGAGGATGGACTGGACCATGACTATCCAGAATTTGGTTTGGATGACAGACTTGTTCAGGCTGCTGAGATCCAGAATAGGTCTCCAGTCCTGTGTCTTTTTTGGCACCAAAAGGAATCTTGAGTAAAATCTGGATCCGCATTGGTCTGGTGGGACTGGCTGACTTTTCTGTTTCTGAAGCTGCCACTTCCCTCTGACTGGGTGGAATGTCAGGAAGTTTTGCTGGAAGGTTTGGATAAGAAATAAGGGGAATGGTGTCACCTCTGGTAGTTATACTCTGCACCCAACGAAGGGTGGTAATAGAGTGCCAGGCAGCTTGGTGCAGAGAGAAACAACCCTCATCTGCTTCCAGATGCAAGCAATCGGGCAACTCTTCAGGATCACTGGTAAGACTGTCAAGAGAAAGCATCTCTAGAGCCTTGGTTACTTGGACCCCCTCTGCACCTATAGGGGCATCTTCTGGAGTTGTTACCCCCTCTGCCTCTGGGGGTATCATCACCATGTGTGGCATGGAAAGCGCCCTGAGAATTTTTATGCCACATCTTCCCACTCCTCTGGTTCCTGGAAAAGGAGCATTGAGGATTGGGAAACAAAGGCCTATGGCAGAAAGGGTCTTACCATCCTGCTTGCACCTGGCTAGTGTGTCCTTCACTTTGGAACCAAAAAAGGAAGATGCTCTGATGGGAGCATTCAGAAAGGAAGACTTGAAGGGTCACAAATGTACATCCAGGCATGACACCACATAAAAATGCCTGAACCCGCAGCTCTAGCTGCCCCTTCAATTGCATGTGAAAGCAACCTCACGGATGAGTTGGAGATCGATTCCAGGGTAGCAAGCTGTGAGGCAACTTTGTCCTGTACCTCAGACACATGTTCTGTGAGTGTTCCAGACAGTAATGAGATCAAGTCTCTTTCAGCCTCATAAAATGTGCCAAATAGTTCAGGGACCAAATGGCAAAGGTCGCTGATGCAAATACTCACTTCCCTAATCTGTCCACGGGCCAGGACTTCCTGTTGGGTGGATGGACAGTAGGACTCTCTTCAGCCAGATCCTTTCTTGTAGCTGCCGCCACCACCATAGCGTCAACTGGTAACCCTCTGGACTAGTGTGGTTCCTCCTTAGGAGGGGAAAGAATTTTGTCAGGTCTCCAAGGGATCACCTCAGTAGACTCAGGGTTCTTCCATATGCGTTGCACAATGAGCTGGACTAGCTCGTCGGCAGGCGGGGTCACCCACGAGGTAGATGGATGGGCATGGAAAGCCTGCAGGAACACGGACTCCTCAGAGGAAGGGTTGGAGGGCTTCCAGTCACCCCTCTGCTTTAGTATTTCAAGGATGTCTCCGTCATCATCAGGGGGAGACCATGGGGACCCTTCACCATCATTGTAATTCATGTCTTCTGTTAAAGACTCCTCAGGTGAGTCAACGTGCTTCCTCCTGTATGATCTCTTTCATGAGGGCTCCTCAGTGGGGATGTCCAAGGAGGACTCGGAAGAGTGGGTACCCTGAACTGGGGGTTCCTGTGGCTTCCCTGCCTGGTGTCCCAGGGAGGTGGTCTGTGGCAGCTGTAGCTCAGGGGGAGAAAACTGGGGTTCTGATGTTGGCAAAATTCTTCCAGAAGTGAGAGCCCCCTCAATCACATGGAAAGCAGGTGTGCCTGAAGAGAGATGGGAGCCTGGAACTGATAAGGACAACCATGGAACCGGGGTCACATCCCGCTCCATCAAACCTGCTCCCGAGGATGGAACCTCAAGCTGGATCAGTGCAGAGGAGGCTACAGGCACTGAGGACAGAACCGAATGACCATACGGAACTGTGCCTTGAGCTGAGGAGCCCGCTGCCCAATCACGAGATTGAGGAAGGACCGGTTCAGCAGGAACCAAGGACCAAAGGGACGGACTCGGAGCCTCAGTGAGGTCCACTACAGGCACCGAGACAAGGGGTTCTGAGAAGGACATCAGAGCAGAAGGCTTCAGAAATGGGATGGTTGAAGGAGGAGAATAGGATGGAGTCCGTGGAGAGGTCAACCCAAGTCCTGCAGGAGGATGGGTCTTGGAAGGCATGGGTATCCCTCTGGTTGCCAACAGCTGATCCACAAAACACACCACATCAAGTTCAGAAAGGCTCCTGGTGGATCTAGTGGATAAGTCTCTAAAATAGCAAGCTTCTATATTGAAAAGTCCACTAGAAGGTTACGGGATAGGATTATAGAACATAGGTCGGATATACATAGGGGAATCCTTACAAATTCTTTGGCCCAACATATCCAAGAAAATGATGAGAGTCATGAGTTTTGTTTTAGGGTTATACATATTGTGTATCAAAACTTGAGAGAGGGTGACTTAGTGAACAGAGTAGACACCAAGCAGTATGAATGGATTGTCTGCCTACAAGCAGACAAATATCCAGGCTTAAATAAGCAAGTCACACTAAAGTGAAATAAACTTATTGATATATTATAATATTTAACTACATCTATTGCTTATTTAAATAGATGTGTATATATATATATATATATATATATATATATATATATATATATATATATTTTTAAATAGTTTTCCTAATAGGAAGATTTAATTGTTAAATTTCAATTGAGTATTACTTGATAGGTTTGACTGTGTCATGTGATGTATTAATTACTTGTATTTAACAAGAATTACTTGTATTTAAGAGCACTTGTCTTGAGTGATTAGGAATATGTATATTAGAGGGTCAGCCCAGGTGGGAGGGTTTGGAGACAAAGCCAGAGAGGCAAGATTACATTGGTTTGGACATGTGTTGAGGAGGGATGAAGAGTATATTGGGAAAAAGATGCTAAGGATGAAGATGCCAGGTAACAAGAAAAGAGGAAGGCCTAAGATAAGGTTTATGGATGTGGTGAGAGAGGACATGCAGGTGGGTGGTGTGACAGAGCAAGATGCAGATGACAGAAAGAAATGGAAACAGATGATCCACTATGGCCACCCCTAACGGGAGCAGCCAAAAGAAGAAGAAGAGGTCTTGAGTGATTTTTGTAAGGCACTGAAGAAGGATAGTTTATCCAAAAGCTTTGTTGTTTTAATAAAATACCTGATGTTGTGGAGCTCTGCTTGTTTTTATTGCTGGATCTAGTGGATACTCAGGATGGGGAGTCAGATCAATCTAAGAACAGACTATACAGTTGGCCTAAGAATGGTTCTATGGATGGGGAGTATTGGGTTCATGGTGCATGATCTGCCGGCACTGATGTCTTGAGTTTAGAGACAGGAAGTAGTGGGGTCAAATCCAGTGTTGCTGTAATAGAGCTCAGAGCCGAAGGGACACTCCTCTGAGCCGAAACAGGAGGTTCAATCATCACTGCAGAGATCTGCATCAAAGGTGTGCACTGTGCTGAAAAGGCCACAGGTGCTGAAGTCATAGCAGGCATGGTGAGGTCTATAGTCGGTGGTGGAGGAAGCATCGGAGCCAGAGATGAGGCTGCACCAATGAAGCAATAGTCGAAGTGCTCGGAGCAGATGAGGACGGTGCCGAGGAGGCAGGCTTATGCTCTGTGGATAACTTTGTAATTTTTGATTTCTCAGGCTTACCCTGGATACCAGGGGGTGAAGAGGGAACTGAATGGGGCCTTTTCTTAACTTTCATAGGAGGGGTTGGGCCTCTGAAAAGGGAGATTTTAGTAGTCCCTTCAACATTTGTTTATTCTTGCATTCGTTTAGAGTGCGTTGGCTGAAACTCTGGTAAATCCCACAGGGAGGCTGCATTGAAAGGTGGGGCACCCCAAACAATAAACACAATCATCATGAGCATCGCTATTAGGTAGTTTACCATTACATGAGGTACAGTGTTTGAAACCAGCTGTACCCTTCTTATCCAAAATCTTGAGAAGTAATCACAACAATTCAAACTTCAGAAGAAAGAAACTATAAAACTCCTAGCCAGGAAAGATTTAAACACATGCAGCAAAATATAAACAAATCTAATATCAAAAACACACCAGTAGAAAGAACAGAGAAGGAATACCAACTATGGTATTCAAGGAATACCACAAGGGTAAGGAGAAAAGGGCTGTACCATCAGTGATACTAAAAAAGTTACCAAATGGTAGAAGTAGAGAGAAAAATATCTAATACCACTGTACATCTACAGGAATAAACTATAGTTCACAAAAATTTAGAAACAAACTAGTTTAGACAGAAATATCAAATAATTTTCCACTTAGCTGAGAGCTCGGTTGAAATGTGGCTTTATGGCTATGCGGCAAACGAGATCTGAGTTAACAGGGAGAAGGGGCTTGTGGGTAGAAGCTTATCTCGAGAGTTTTTGGCTGGCACAAGCTTGGTACTAGGCTGACTCAGTTTAGAGGGCTCAGAAGTGAACCCATCAGTGATGAATGGAAAGAAGATTAACAACATCAGCTCAAATGTTTACTGTCAAAGTCTCATGTTTATGTTTTCATAAATGGATCATTATCAGCCTCCACAGTTAGGATGTCTTTGTCAGGACCAATTTATGAACTGCATTAGTAACAGAATGCAAGCCTACTGTGACAAACCCTTCCATAAGACATCTGCATACAAAAATTTAATACTGATTGGTGGGTGTCAGTCCAGTTACAGGACATAGAGTATAAATCCTAGGCATAAGACAAGTGGCCATCCATATGACAGGTAGTAGATGTTGACACAGTGGTTTGACCACACTATATTCTGAATGCTGAATGTCTACCATGCTGTGACTTGAAAGAGTCAAGCACTGACTCCAACTCTAAATTAAGCTTCCTGGCTAGTATGAGCAAAATACATACAAATGGGATAAATGTACCTCAAAATATTTTAACTTACGACTTACCTGTCCTGGATCAAAGTAGACAGAAATCAGTGTATAATGACTCCTTTCTTTTAACTCGTATGTGTAAGTATGGCTAGCCTCAAAGCCAGGAATAACCTGACCAGCTCTTCACTTAAGTTTTAATTTAAGCATGTATCCCCTCACAGTTTGCTGCATTAGGAAATAGGTAAATGTTAATTTTCATTGTCTCCTAGCATGCATTTGTGTATAGTATTTTTCTAGGAATATTACCTTGTCCTCTTCCTAATTTTTCTAGCCATTATATACCATCTCATTAAAGTAGTGATCCCATTAACATTCAAAGTCATTAATTTTTACACAATGGGGATCAGTCATTCACTTGTCTTTCATTATTAGTGGCCATCTATTTCACTGTCCCTGTTAAAATGAAGACAGCATGACTGCAGAAACTTTCCCTGTTCTACTTATACTTGAAATGTTAACCAGTTTCAATGCAATAATTTTTTTAGATACAGTATTCTAAGAGCAACCCAAAAGGGAGATTTAAATGGCAAATACTAAACCAGATAAAGCAAAGGAAGGACGTAATTTGAGTTTTCTAATCATGAGCAAAATTGTTGCATCACCCTGTGTAAAAAAATCCAAAATAAAAACACAATGCTTAAAATATAGCAGCAGTCAAGAATGCAGACATCCTGTTCTAAAAGTGAAGCTACATTTGTTCACATTTATTACTACTAATTCAATGTAAGGCAACCCATGTACTGAATTTAAGGCATTTAGTGCCATGATTAAGCAGGTTTATATAAGAAAGTATGTTGAAGAAGTAAGACAAAGGCTGCTTTTCCTACCCATTTTAAAAGATTTTTGTTCCATCTTAGATTATTATGTCAGTGGTATTACTGCTACATTTGGAAATCAATAAATTATTTGCAAAAATTACACACCATGATATACAGGCATGGTATATGACAGGCTGTAGCATAGTGTATACACTGTTGATTTAATCCCTTTGAAGCTTGGTTTCTAGTTCTACAGGGGGAACTCTAAATAAATGAAAAAATAGTAAAAGGAATGCAATTCAATATAATGCCAATGATAAAGGCATAGAGAGAACAGACTAAGGTGGCGAACTGATGGAAAATAATCACTTTTCTTAAATAATGCTATGTTAAACTCTTTTCATGGTATAATGGAAAATAATATATTCATATAGGAAAAGAAAGGTGATACAGTTTTAAATACTTTTAACTCACAAAAACTGTATAACAGGAATGGTACTAAAATGTTCAAAGGGTGGAAGTGGCACAAGATGGAAAGTAAAAACTTAAGAACAAAAACTCATAAGTGATGTGAAAAAGGATTAATCTACTAATGTAGTGGTACATTCTTTCAATATGCTACCAAGTGAGGTGGCAGCATGCACTACAGCAAAGAAATTCATGAAGGGCTGTGACTGGTTAAAATGAAAGGTAAACACCCTGTTGAGAGTTGAGGTAAGGTCTGTCTTTACAAATGAAAGGACTGTATTGATGTGTAACTTTATTTTGCTACCTGCTTTGTATATTGTTATACTGTGAACCTTTGTCCTTTGCCATTGTATGATGTAACTGACAACAATGGTTAAAAAAATGCAAATTTTACTTAAAATGATAAAAGTTTGTGGTACCCTGCTTAGCTTTTAGGGTGACAAATAGTTTAAGCATGCATAAAACAAACTAAGTATACGTCCATGGGGCATTTATAAATATTATTTAATGCACATTCTTTAGTAACATATTCTTTACATAAGTACTTGTGTGAGGAGGATGTTAGTAATGACATCAAACATACCAAGTTTATTTTAAAACATTGGAGTGCACACTGCATTGTGTATCTGTGCTATAAAGGCTTACATATTCTTTCACAGCCTTTTTTGCTTAGCTCAGAGATCAGTTGTCTTTGGGTCATTTGCAAAACCATGTTGGGCCCAATGGCTAATGTGAGTGAACTGAATACATAAGGAGTGCTACAACTGTCAAAGTCTCATGTTTATGTTTTCATAAATGGATCATTATCAGCCTCCACAGTTAGAATGTCTTTGTCAGGGCCAGTTTATGAACTGCATTAGTAACAGAATGCAAGCCTACTGTGACAAACCCTTCCATAAGACATCTGCATACAAAAATGTAATACTGATTGGTGGGTGTCAGTCCAGTTACAGGACATAGAGTATAAATCCTAGGCATAAGACAAGTGGCCATCCATATGACAGGTAGTAGATGTTGACACAGTGGTTTGACCACACTATATTCTGAATGCTGAATGTCTACCATGCTGTGACTTGAAAGAGTCAAGCACTGACTCCAACTCTAAATTAAGCTTCCTGGCTAGTATGAGCAAAATACATACAAATGGGATAAATGTACCTCAAAATATTTTAACTTACGACTTACCTGTCCTGGATCAAAGTAGACAGAAATCAGTGTATAATGACTCCTTTCTTTAAGTATGGCTAGCCTCAAAGCCAGGAATAACCTGACCAGCTCTTCACTTAAGTTTTAATTTAAGCATGTATCCCCTCACAGTTTGCTACATTAGGAAATAGGTAAATGTTAATTTTCATTGTCTCCTAGCATGCGTTTGTGTATAGTATTTTTCTAGGAATGTTACCTTGTCCTCTTCCTAATTTTTCTAGCCATTATATACCATCTCATTAAAGTAGTGATCCCATTAACATTCAAAGTCATTAATTTTTACACAATGGGGATCAGTCATTCACTTGTCTTTCATTATTAGTGGCCATCTATTTCACTGTCCCTGTTAAAATGAAGACAGCATGACTGCAGAAACTTTCCCTGTTCTACTTATACTTGAAATGTTAACCAGTTTCAATGCAATAATTTTTTTAGATACAGTATTCTAAGAGCAACCCAAAAGGGAGATTTAAATGGCAAATACTAAACCAGATAAAGCAAAGGAAGGACGTAATTTGAGTTTTCTAATCATGAGCAAAATTGTTGCATCACCCTGTGTAAAAAAATGCAAAATAAAAACACAATGCTTAAAATATAGCAGCAGTCAAGAATGCAGACATCCTGTTCTAAAAGTGAAGCTACATTTGTCCACATTTATTACTACTAATTCAATGTAAGGCAACCCATGTACTGAATTTAAGGCATTTAGTGCCGTGATTAAGCAGGTTTATATAAGAAAGTATGTTGAAGAAGTAAGACAAAGGCTGCTTTTCCTACCCATTTTAAAAGATTTTTGTTCCATCTTAGATTATTATGTCAGTGGTATTACTGCTACATTTTTTAATTATTTGCAAAAATTGCACACCATGATATACAAGCATGGTATATGACAGGCTGTAGCATAGTGTACACACTGTTGATTTAACCGCTTTGAAGCTTGGTTTCTAGTTCTACAGGGGGAACTCTACATAAATGAAAAAAATAGTAAAAGGAATACAATTCAATATAATGCCAATGATAAAGGCATAGAGAGAACAGACTAAGGGGGAGAACTGATGGAAAATAATATATTCATATAGGAAAAGAAAGGTGATACAGTTTTAAATACTTTTAACTCACAAAAACTGTATAACAGGAATGGTACTGAAATGTTCAAAGGGTGGAAGTGGCACAAGATGGAAAGTAAAAACTTAAGAACAAAAACTCATGAGTGATGTGAAAAAGGATTACTCTACTAATGTAGTGGTACATTCTTTCAATATGCTACCAAGTGAGGTGGCAGCATGCACTACAGCAAAGAAATTCATGAAGGGCTGTTACTGGTTAAAATGAAAGGTAAACACCCTGTTGAGAGTTGAGGTAAGGTCTGTTGTTACAAATGAAAGGACTGTATTGATGTGTAACTTTATTTTGCTACCTGCTTTCTATATTGTTATACAGTGAACCTTTGTCCTTTGCCATTGTATGATGTAACTAACAACAGTGGTTAAATAAATGCAAATTTTACTTAAAATGATAAAAGTCTGTGGTACCCTGCTTAGCTTTTAGGGTGACAAATAGTTTAAGCATGCATACAACAAACTATGTATACGTCCATGGGGCATTTATAAATATCATTTAATGCACATTCTTTAGTAACATATTCTTTACATAAGTACTTGTGTGAGGATGATGTTAGTAATGACATCAAACATACCAAATTTATTTTAAAACATTGGAGTGCACACTGCATTGTGTATCTGTGCTGTAAAGGATTACATATTCTTTCACAGCCTTTTTTGCTTAGCTCGGAGATCAGTTGTCTTTGGGTCATTTGCAAAACCATGTTGGGCCCAATGGCTAATGTGAGTGAACTGAATACATAAGGAGTGCTACAACTGTCTTTATGGTTATGGATTGTTTTTATTTTCTGCCACTCTAATACTGTTCTTGCCATCACCCCCCCCCCCATGTTATTAACAATACTACAATTGAAAATAAAGTTTAGTGGCCACAGACCTTAAATTTTTGCAGATGCATCTGTTCCTGAGTTCCTCTGTCAGTTGACCCACTGGAACAGTATTAAGGTCAATTATACTAAATAGAAGTCATATTGTTTTCTCTGTGTTGCATGTTCACTATTGATTACAGATATGTAATGCAATACATATAAAACACAAGCAAACTGTCAAAAAAGCTAATGTAAACAATATGATTTATACACAGCAGTTTCTTCTTTTCTGATTGAACTCATCACATTAGAATGAATGAATGAATGAATGAATGAATGAATGAAATTACTTACATTTAATCACTTAAAAGGTCCCTTTGTGTATTGTTAGACGACAAGACAGCATGACAGTCAAGTGACTGACATTTTTATCTGCTTATTTATAGCACACAGCAATAATGGGTGCTATTATTGGAAGGATAGTACATAAGAAGATAGCTATTTTAAAAAGAAAGCTATTTTTCCTTAGAGGCAATGATGTTCTGAATCATATGATCATAGATAAGTTATACAAAAGGATGCTTGTGCATAACAACAGTATGTCTGCATCTCAAAACAAAAAGAAGACCCAATATATGGTAAACTGCAAATAACAAAACCAAAAACCAGACTGGAGTTACTAGAGTGACTGGACACAAAAGTGCACAATAAGATGGTAACTGTCACGGGAAGTATGTGATGCAAGACATTTTTCTGTCTGTACAGTTAGTTTCATATGTAGTGTGCTCACTGCTACCCCTCTCTCAAACTCTAACTGTAGTACAGACCCAGCTCCAGCTCCCACATCCCATACTGAAAATGTCCTTGAATTCAAAGTTTTCACCAAAAACCATCAAACAGTACCACAAAAAATAAAAGTCACCTCCTCAGTCCCAGATGAGCTCCCCACAGAATATCTAAAACAAGCAACTGAAAGCTTAGCTTGCCCTGTTTCTACCTTAATTAATGGATCGATTCAGGATGCACACCTCCTCTTCATTTGGGAAAAAATCATTCTTCCTCCCATTATACAATGGTGGCCCATCCACTTATTTTTTTAAGTTCAAACTCATAGCTTTTCTATCAACCGTCTCAAAGATCTTAGAAAAATGTATCCACTCATAATTGCTAGCATTCCTTCTGAACCACAACCTCCTGTTGCCTTGCCAACATGGCTTCTGTCCCTCTCACTGCACTGACACAGCTCTCCTGTGGTCATATAGGAGCAGAAATCTCACAGTTTTCTTAGTATTCCTTAAGCTCTCTAAAGCCTTTGATACTGCCTCACCACCTCGCCCATAAATACTCACTTCCTTTCAACCATTGTCTCTAAGCCACAATGTGGTCCAACTTTTAAACCCATAAAATGGCACACTAGTTCCTTACTTAAGCACTGATCTAAACATTCAAAAAACTAGTTAACTCATCAACAAAACTGGTATACTGAATCAATCAATACTCCTTCTTGTCTACCAATCAACAGTGTCAACACTACTACACTGCTATAGTCTATTCACTCCTTAGACAACTCTACTGCTGCATTAAAATCTATAGTGCCACAACTCACAAATTTGAGCAATCATACAACAAAACTGAGTAGTTTAAATCTATCCTTCACAATACATCACCTGAATCAACTACAAAAAGTTTGCAACCTCAACTTCCCCAAAATACCTGTGCTGCTCTCACACTAGAAAACTCCACTGACATATATCTTTTGCAAAACAATACTAATATATCAAAACTTGTACAGCTTTTATTGGGAAAAATTTCACCAATATCTGGTCTATACCAACAGTCCTTGGAGGCTCTATAACTTCTCCGCATGGCAAAATCCCAGAAAACCAAACCAATCTCCCAACTACAAGCCAAATGACTACAAACAAATCTGTCCAAAATGATCTCTTTCTATCTAGTAGCACATGGGAATGTCACAAATCTCTAGTACACTTTTCTATCTAGCAAAAAAAATGTCACCACTCTTGACCCACACAGCCATATGCCTACATAGCAAATCACAAATACCCATTCCAATCTCCCTGTACCAAATACAATCCCACTAACACATGGAATAACTCCAAACAGAAAAATAGGTAGACTGCAACTATATGCTTAAATCATGGGAAACAAAAAGAATACTTGAACCATCTCCTGACCTGAAATTAACATGTAATTGCCACTAAACCCAAAAACAAATTACTACCACGCTGACACTATTATCGTTTATACATGACACTCAACCAATCCACTTTTCAAAAACACCCTTCCCCCACACACTACACAAATTACCCCTAAGCCCAACAAAGCACACTTCTACAGCAATCCCCTAACTGAAACCATCCCATAATCTGTACCAATGCGCGGCAAGTATTTTCCTTACATGACACTAGTAAGTTAAATGATGTAATAAAGGTAAATTGGACATTATCCTCTTCACTAGTATTTTGTATTGTATTTTGATTTTGAAAATGTGAGCAATCTATCAACATCTATCAACATCCCTCTCTCTCACTCTCTTTCTTTCTCTCTTTCACTCAGTACTGTCATCATTCGTACTTGCTTACATCATCTTACACACATGTGCACGCAGACACACACACACACACACACACACACACACACACACACACACACACACACACACACACACACACACACACACAGACACACACACACACACACACACACACACACACACACACTTTACTTTCTTATTTTGCTTCCTACCAAAACAGAACATCATCTTAAAAACTACTTCTTCAGCTCCAGTACACTATTCAGAGAGGTTCTCTTATTCTTATTGTCATTAAGCTGTATCCTAGGCACCTTATGTATGTTGATTTAGTGCCTTATAAAGTACTAGGAAGTGCATACAAGTTTTAATTTAATGGTTCACCTCTAGTATTAAAGGAGAGCTACTTATTATCAGACTTGAAAAATTGAATGAAAACAATTTAATGAACATATTTGTCTCCCTGCCACTCATCTGCTTTGGGCTGGAAAAATATATTATATCTACAACTAGAAATCATAAATTATCATGCAAAAAAGCACTCTAGTTTGGATTTATTCATCTTACCTTATATTTATTTTATTTGTTGAAATTTGTTTACCAGGAAAGTCTGACTGGGTAGAAATACTCATTTTCAGCAGAGGCCCAGAGAGAAAAGTGCCAGAGAATTAGATAACATCAAATAAAACAGTACTATAGATGTTAATAAGAAAAATGTATATACATATAATATGACAGTGGGATACATATGTTACCGTCAAGCCAGTGATGTAATAATAATAAAAAAAAAATTACAATTAAATATGACAACTGTTAAATACAAAAGTATTTGAAGTATAGTCTATTATTCCAGGAAATAAATAAATAAAAAATATATACACCCCCCAAAAAAATGGGGAGATGGCAGGTGTTTAAAGGTATAGATAGTATGATGAAAGGTTAGTAAGAATGTAAAATATTTCTTGATATAGATTATAAAGGAGAGATGCATGGGCAAAGCCATGAGTTAGTGAGAAATTATTTGAGAGATGACTTTAATACATGACTTGATATAATTCTGACTGAATTAGGGATAGAGTTCCAATAGTTCCAATAGATTTGCTCAACTTGAAACTGTTTTGCAGAAAGCTTAATTTAGCTTATGTTTTTCAGGATATTGAACATAATGACAAATGTGTTTTTAAGAAATCTAACTGCGTCACCTCTCAGTCACGGGTCTATATTAGAACTGCAAAAGTCCGATTCACTGAATATGTAAACATCGATACATATTATGCAAACCACGAATACACCGAATGCCCTAAACCGCAAAATTCAAAATCTCGAACCGTCATAGTTGTCCAACCCCACCACCCGCTACATACTACCTACCCAAACAAAATAAATAAATCACATACGTACACTAACCAAAACCCTACTTCTAACCATAAAGTAAATCTTGCATATACTACCATGTATGCACTTACATTAACCCACACCCTAACCCTAAGGTCTGTAACTATCGCACACTTACCTTAAGGAGCTATACCCACACAAAATAAATAATCCACGCACATACACTTAACAAAACCCTACTTCTAACCCTACACTAAACCTTACATACATTACTATCTATGCACTTACCTTAACCCGCGCCCTAACCCTAAGGTCCGTAACTATCACACACTTACCTTATGGAGCTATACTGCAGAAAGGCCAACCATGACGATTTGACATTTTGGATTTTGCGCTTCAGGACGATCTGTGTTTTTGCAGTTCGATGAATACATGTCAACGGTTCTGTATTCGGGTAAGTGGGCCTTCGCGGTTTTAATAGGGAACCCTCAGTCACAGGCTACTATCTCTGCCTTTCACAATTGTGTGAGCAGGACATTTTGAGAATGGATGAAGGTAAAGCTGACAATAAGTTTTTTAACTTAGCCAACAAAGAAAGGAAAGGGCTGGTTGAACTTAGCCATAGACTTGATTTATGGTTTATGAGTGATGTTAAAGACAGTGGTCTACTTATTATGTATCAGTCTGACTATATTAATGGAACTGAAGAGATGTTAACCAACCCTTTGGAATATAGATATGTGACTTTGGCTGACATTCATTTGCACTGTAAGTATGTTCACAATGTCCTGCTTGACTTGTTAGCTAATGGTTTGATTTATTTTGACTGGTACAAGTTTCTTTACGTTGAACATTCTAAAATAGCAGTCTTTTTTGGAATTCCTAAACTGCATAGTCAGGTTTTTCCACTGCCCTTTAGACCAATAGTTTCTGCTGCTAGGAGTGTAACTAAAACATATCACGTTTTTAAGACCGTTTTTTGAATTCTCTGGTGCAGAAACTTGACAGCTTTATTAAGGATTCCTGATATTTTCTGGATTCTTTGTGATCTTTTACTCCAGACACTTCACACTTAGGTTACCTTGGATGTTAAATCTCTCTACACCAGTATACCTATTGCTGAAGGTCTTGAATTACCTGAGGTCATTTGTTTGTTAAATATACCAGTTTTTCTAGTTATATGGTTAGCATTTGCTGTGAGCTGATGTATGTTGCTTTTTTCTTTTTCGGATTAGGGTGGGTCACCAGCTGAACTCCCCGGCGCTAATGATTGGCATTTTTAGCATAGCATACATGCGGACCGCACAACCTCAATGAAAAAGCGCCTGCTCACGTAAGCCCACACACAAGGCGCTCTGAGAATCGAATGGGCAATGTCTAACTGTGAGGTAACAATGCTACCACAGCACCACCACCGCATGTATGTGATGTTACAAAATAACTTTTTTTTCTATTTAATGGTAAATATTACCAACAAATCAAGGGTGTTGCTATGGGTGCCACCATTTCACCCTCTTTTGCTAACCTTGTCATGGGGTTGTGGGAGACCCAACTTCTAAAAAATATTCTATTTATTTGAAAGACATGTTAAAATGTATAAGAGGTTCATGGACTACCTGCTTTTTTTTGCCATTGCATCTTTAGATCAGATACCTGTATTTGTTAAAGATATTAATAATAGTACTAACGTTAGTTTTGTCTTGGGCCAAGTAGGAGAATGTGTTCCATATAATGTGTTAGTTAGTTGGGATGCTGCCAATCACAATTTTTTTTCTAGTGGGATCTTCAGAAAATCTTGTTTCTCTAATAATTATTTATATTACCTTAGTGCTCATCACACTTACGTGAAAATAAATATTCCTGGAGGTCAGATGATTCAACTGTCTAGATTGACCACTGACTTTGGTAACTTTTCCAAAAGGATCAATATTATAGCAATAACCCATGCTATACACAGACACTGGAAGATAAACACTTCAAACAAAAGCACAAAAATAAAGGTATAAACCCTTCTTCTAGGCCTTCTCCGTTTTTTTTAAAACCTCGCTATATTATGTTGGGTCACATAACACTCTAAAAACATAAAAAAAAGCGCTAAACACTTTTCTCGTTTCTTTTCTTAAAACACTGCCTCGCTTTGTTTAAACAGTTATATTGTTAAATTGGTTTAATATAGCAGAGCGGTAAAAAAGATCTCAAACGGAGATCTCCGTTGCTTGTCTCGCTATGTTAAACCCATTTAACATAGCGAGACAGAGTAGTTTTCCGAGTTTATAAATGGAAAAAAGTCGAATGACTTTTCTTTTTTTCCATATAACTAACTTCGATGATAACGCTGGCCAATCAATGATGCATTTTTTTGGGGATCATGGTATAATATTACATTATTCAGCAGTAGGGATTATGATTTAGGCCTGTTGGTTAAGACTGCCGAGGAGATTAAGCAGAATAAAGACAAACAGTTTTCTTCCATTTTGGTGGGGTTATACCTCAGAAAAACAGTACTGATGTTATATACAATAGTTTTATTTTGCAGATGACTGTTAATGGCAGTAGCATTAGAAATATTATACACAATTGGAAAAAATTCTAAGGGAACCCTGATGTATATACAGCTGTGGGTGCCTCCTCCAAATTTGTGTGCAAAAAATCTAAGTAAGTGCATTATCATTGGTTGGAAAATGCAAATACTAGGATGCCTTTGCCACTCACAGATAAAAAAGTGGGTATGTTTAAGTGTGTTTTTTGCAGGGCATGTAATTTTATACTTGAAGCCTCTGTCATTGTTTTGTCTGATATGAACAGAAGCATTAAAATTAAAGTGCATTATGATTGCAACATCACTGGTTTGATCTGCATTGCTGCCTGTTCATATTGTGATGCATTTTACATTGGCATGACTACCAGAAAGTTATCTCAAAGAGTTAAAGAACACTTGCATGCTGTTAAGAGAAAAGATACCAACAGTGCCTTATATAGACATGCCTTAACATGTGATTCCTTTAAGAAGTTCTATTTTGCAATTTTAGAGCATTTACCTGTATGTCTTAGGGAGGGTTGTTACAAGAAGCATTTACTTAAAAAAAACTTTGTGGCAGCTTAAGATGCAAGCTGCTAAGTTTCCTGACCTGAATGATACCATTTGTATAAAATGTTTTTTATAACTTTTTTAACTTCATGTTATTTTGCATTGTGTTATATTTATGTGCTATGAATTCATTGCTTTTGTACCTTTTAGGTCTACTATTTGTTAATTTAATTATTGTTTTTTTTTTCAATTTGCATTATAACGTTGTCTTCTAGTGAGTTGTTCAGTTTTCTGATGAAGTACCGGGTGGATGAAAGCACTCAAAAATAAACTTCCTTTAACAAGATTCTGTTTTCCTGTGGTGCCTATCTGTGGATGTTTTTATTGTTCAAGTTGTGCTATTTATCATCTGGTTTGTTTGTTTTGATTTAAGACAAAACTGGAAGTTAATCAAAATAGGTAAGGCATAGAGAAGAGATGGTAAAAGATAAGAGTTATCTAGGGTAATTTTACTAGAAGGAGCAAGAAATGTTTTGCTCTATATAACAGATATAGTTTATGATTTTTTTATACAGTTTTATGTGTCTCCACTCAGCATAGGATTGAACCAATTGTGTGTCATGCAGTCATATACACCAAACCTAGTTGTTCAGCTCAGGTGGCAAAATCACCCCCCCCCCCCAGCTCTGCTCCCAGAGGGAACCACAGGCCTATCATCTGGGGCAGAACTATCTGAGGGTGCAGGCAGGGCAGGGTTGCGGGGGAGGTGCTGCCAGGCTGCAGCCCAGAAGTGCTGGGCCTTGGTGCTGTAGTCGGCGGAGGGAGTGTAGGTGTTCCAGGGGGAACTGCCCTATCCTGCTGTGCTGTAGTAATAAAAAATGAAAATAAAATTCAAAAAATGACATAAACATAGCACAAAATAATGTACAAAACATTTACATAAAAAATACAAAATAAGTATTATAATGGAAAATGTTATTATAAACATAATATAATGACAATATAGTGACACAAAATAAAAAAAAAAGAAGAGAAGGGGTGGGGCGAGAGAAAAAAGAAATGGTCATTAGTAACTCCACAGAAAACATACAAAGCTTTCTACAAATAATGTACTATATTATTTTACATTTTACTTGTAACAATAACAAATGTTAATAAATACCTTTATTACATTGAATACTACCATATTGTTAAGACAGGCACACTATACTACAGAACAGATTGCATCCAGCAAGCATTCATGCTGGCATGTCTTGAACATATGCATGTTGCATGTACAATGTTTACATTTCACTGCAGAGCATCTGGGGCACAATATAGAGGTCTGGTCTTCCACTGCTATAATTATGAATATGTAACAGTACTCAGTGTTAGTGTAGACAACCTGAAACATTATTGCATAGAGCTTCCATTACATTTGGGGAGTGCGTATCCGAACTACAAGCAGTGACCAATGTAATAGTGTACTTTCCATTTGGAATACAGCATAATGCCAGCACTCTTTCCTTTTACACTGTTATAATGCTGGAGTGAATGACTTGAGACGTGCCTCCCTGGACTACATGAAAAGAGATATGGAAGAGCTCTTGGATCATGTGACCCAGGAAGGTATGACCCTAGCCCTGAGTAGCATCCTGCCTTCGCCCAGAATGATACCACAGTATAAGGACAAAATGATTGACTTCAACAATTGGCTAAGCTTCTGGTGACATTCAAAGGGGATCCAGTATTTGTCTGCCTGGGAAGACATGATCGACAAACCACGATGCTTTGCCAGAGATGGTCTGCACCTGTCACCCCTGGGATTCAGGTTACTGGCTAAAGCTCTTGCCATCCCTATAGTGCCTTTTTTAGGCAAGGTTCAAAGGATAAAACCACCACCGTAACAGATAGAAGCAGGCAAAATCTGAAGGTAATGCTATTCAATGCTAGAAGTCTAAACCTCAAAATGCACTCTCGAGGCACTCCTAAAAATGGAGAACATCGATATCTGTGCAGTAACTGAGACCTGGTTCAAGGCTCCAGAGAGCACCTGCAATACCAGGCTACAATTCTTACCACACTTTTCGGCCACAAAACCAGGACCAAAACACTAAAGGTGGAGGAGTGTCCATATTCACCAAGGATATTCACACCTCCAGGCTAGTTGCCCAACACAATGCATCTGAAATTCTCCAGGTGCAACTAACACTAGGTAAGACTGCAATCCAAATTGTAGCTTGCTACAGATCCCCAACCATGCCCCAAGATTCTCACTACACCTTTCTAAACATACTGGAAAATATTAAGATACAACCAAACACCCTAATACTGGGTGATTTCAACTACCCTGCCATTAATTGGGAAAACTACTCATGTACCAACTCCTTTTCCCAATGGTTCTTGGAATTCATAAATTCCAATGCCCTTTATCAACTAATCCATTGTTCCACCAGGGGCTCTAATATCGTAGACCTGGTTACCAACATGGGAGACAGATGCTCCACACCAGTGGTCACCCCTCATTGGTCAGGTCTGACCATAAGCAAATCACCCTTGACATCCACATCCCACCCCCACCCCCCAGTAAGGTAACCTCCTTAAAAAACTTCTCCAAAGCCAACTTCAAGCTACTGAAGTCAGAAGTGACAAACTTCACAACACCCACGCAGACGGAATCTGGAAGTTCAACTGCAGAATCCTACACTAAGGCACTGTACAAGCACATCCACTCGTGCATGAATCGTGCCATCCCAAATAGAACCAAGATGCTCTTCTCCAAAAAAAGGAAGCCAATCTGGTGGTCCCCTGCTATAAGCAAACTATACAACAAAAGGAAGAAACTGTTGCAAAAAAGAGGAAAATCCCAGGATGAAAAAACTCCCTCACCAGCCTCAGTAAGAAGCTGAGATCCCTCATAAAATCCTCAAAAGCTAGTTACAAAAATAAAACTGCCAAAGATTCCAAAGACAACCACAAGGCATTCTATACTTATGTCAAGAATCTAAATGGCAATGCTCAGATCTGCTCTGAGTTACAACAGAATGGCATTAAATATACTGATCCCAAGGATATTGCCAATATCCTAGCAGATTGATTTAGTGCCAACTTCACCCCACTCTCACCTCCTAAAGGGCCCACTTCAATACCAAAAGATTGCCAAATTCCGATAATCATGGCCACACAGGTAGAATGCACTCTCCAAAGCTAAGAATACAGCATCCATGGGACCAGATGACATCCCATGCTGTGTACTATATGAACTACAAAATGAACTGGCACCTCACCTAAGTGTCATGTTTAATCATAGCCTCACCTCAGGCTTCATGCCCACTGAGTGGCGCACAGCTACAGTTATCCCGCTCCACAAGGGAGGATCCACCTTGGATCCTGGGAACTACCGTCTCATCAGTCTGACTAGCCTGATTTGCAAGGGCATGGAACGCATTATCATGGAACTTATAAACAAAGACATTGGCAACCTTCAGACACTGGACCCCACCCAGTTTGTGTTTGTGAAGGGCCGATCTTGTCTCCTGAATCTGATTGACTTCTTTGAATCAGTCTCCAGAGCTGTGGACGAGGGTAAGGCAGTCCACACAGCCTATCTGGATCTTGCCAAGGCCTTTGACACCATCCCCCACTCTGGAATCATAGATAAAATTACTAAGCTGGGCATAAATCCCTACGTCACTCAATGGGTTGCTAACTGGCTTACTGACAGAACCCAGACAGTAAAAGTAGATGACTCCAAATCCAGCTCCAGACAAGTGACAAGTGGAGTACCTCAGGGTTCAGTCCTGGGACCACTCTTGTTTCTCATCTACTTCTCTGAAGTACAGGCCAACACTAAGGGACTCTGGCTAACAAAGTTTGCAGATGACTGCAATCTGGGAGCCATTATTGAATCCCCAAATGATGTGGATATTCTACAAAAGGGCCTTACAGAAACGGATGCCTGGTGCCAGAGCCATGGGCTCAAGCTTAATGCCAAGAAATGTATAGTTATCCCCTTTGGAAAAAAAACATGTACCCATGAATTACCACATAGGTGGCAGGACACTAAACATCGAAAGTGTGATGAGAGACTTAGGGACACAGGTGGACAGTTGTCTCACTTTCGATAACCACATTGCCACAACAGTCAGGAAATCCTTCTATGTGGCACACCTCATCACTAAGGGTTTTCATCCAGAAAAAAGGAGGTCATTGTCCCACTGTACTCATTCCTGAGTAAACCCATTATAGAGTATAATGCCCTGTTTGGTATGTACCTCACAAGACATCTGCAACAGCTGGAAAGGCCACAGAAATACCTCACTAAAAGAATCACAGGCCTAAGGCAGATGCCATATACTGACCGTCTAAAAAAACTCCAGCTAAACTCTGTGGCATATCGTCTACTCATTGGTGATCTCTGCTTAACATACAAGGCCATGTCAAACCCTGAGCTGTTGGACATGCTCCACTTAAAGAAATCCCAATCCCTCAGAGCCACATGCTCCAGGGATCTAAAACTTGTCATCACAATGAACAAAACATGCTGGAGGGATAGGTTTCTGACCCAGAGACTCCCCATACTCTGGAATAGACTGCCCATACATATCAAGCAGAGCACCTTATTGGCCCTCTTCAAAAGGAACCTTGATGATTGGATGGGAGATAGGAAATTCACCCCGGGGATCATGTCTGTCACCCTGCTAGACAGGAGCCTGGAGAAGTAAATATTGTGGGAAGAAATATCCAGGGAATTGTCACGGCTAGGCTTGCATAGGCCCTAGGGCCAATAGCCTAGTACCAACCTATGAACCTATAACTACATGTTCACTGTTATAGTGATAACAATCTGCAGCATGCTCTTGGTGTACCTGGTGTGTAGATAATAGTTTACATTGCAATAGTTATGTCAACTGAAATGTGTCCTGTAGTCTTTGGAAGTGTAGCTTTCTAAATGACAACCCCTATCTACTCTGTCATACTGACTGCTGTTTTAATAAACATACTAAAAGTTCTGGGCAGCCATCAATAACATTCTGCTGCCAGGTAAATCAATTACCCCCACTACAACAGCAACCAGTAATTCAAATAACATAGCAACTCAGTTCAACAAATACTTCACAGAAACCATCCTCACCCTTTCCAGTTCCCAGAACACCCCCGACACCCATGAGCCTCCCACATCCCAAAATACCTCCACCTCCTTTAGACTACAACCAGGCTCTGTTAATTGCATAAAAAAAAAACTTCTAAAAAAACTAAAGCCAACCACATTAGCAGCAGACAAACTCCCTGCTGACTTCTTGCAAATTGCAGCAGATGCAATAGCTTATCCTGTAGCCATACTAATAAACAGATCAATCTCAGAAAGCCTAGTACCTGACATTTGGAAAACGTCCCACATTTTACCTTTACATAAAGGAGGCAACTCCACAGAACTGACCAATTATCATCCAATCGCTGTTGTGTCACCCCTATCCAAAATCCTAGAGAGAATTGTTCATACACAATTGATAGACTACCTACCCTCACATAAATTACTATTAGACACCCAACATGGCTTTTGGCCCTACCATAGTACCACCACGGCCCTAATGTCTTTCACTAACACAGTAAACCAGTATAGAAATGAAGGAAGGTTTGTATCTGCCATCTTTTTGGATCTCTCCAAAACCTTTGATATGGTAAATCACAACAAACTTATCAACGCTCTCACCACCCTAAACATTAGCAGCTCCACCATTGCCTGGTTTAAAAGATACTTATCAGGATGCCACAGGTATTTCAATGTCAACATGAACTCTTCCCCCTTCTTCCTGTTACCTTACTGGTTTCCCAAGGCTCCATCCTTGGACCCCTGCTCTTCTCTCTTTTCACCATCAGACTTCATACCTCTACTCCTCACTCTAATATTATACAATACACAGATGACTCTACGCTAATATCCCCAGACCCCTCACTAAAAGGCCTACAGACCATAACTCAAGAATCTTTTCTATCTGCAAAATATGGCTTGCTAACACTCAACTCATACTAAATCCCAGCATGACCAAACTCCTTCTCTTCTACCCCACAAAATCCCCCCATCATATCCACCGTTCTCTATCACATCCAAAAACAAAATCACCATCTTGCCAGTAACCAATGCCAAACTCCTTGGTGTAGAAATCGACAACAATTTCAAATTTGATATTCACATTTCTCAAACCATAAAGAAAGTTCATAAGAAACTAGGTGTTCTTTACAGAAATAAACAATTTCTAACTTCAAACACAACAGCAGTCATAGCTCACACACACCTCTTAGCAACACTTCTGCATGTCTCTCCAATACTTATCAAACTCAAAAATATTGATCTAGCTAAACTAGAATCCTGCTATGATAAAATTGCCAGGTTCGCCACAGGCTCCCCCTACAGGACACATCACTGGACACCCCTAAAGCTACTACAATGGTTAGAACTACCCCAACTACTTCTCTTTAATCAATTAACCTTTGCCCATAAAATCTTCCATCACCTAGAAAAAATCCCTGCTCTCCAATATCTTATCTAGCTGCATACCAACAATCATTCCCTCCGTTCCAGCAGCAAACTACTTCCTGATATTTCCAAAGCAACTCATCTGAGGACTCACTTTTCTAAAATGTCAGTCCCAAAAGATGGAATAAATTGCCAACCCCAATAACCTTCAACTGCTCTTTAAACCAGTTCAAAAAAACATCTAAATTCTCACTTAACTGACACCTGGCTCTGTTCTTGCACCTGTCCTGGCTAACACTAGCACTTGATAGAACTGCCTAGTACTTCTAACCATAAAATGTCTAAGCTTATAGCTTAATGGCCTCCTTGTACTCTTACCTGACTGTTTTTTATAATTT
Organism: Protopterus annectens; assembly: GCF_019279795.1. Classification (NCBI taxonomy): domain Eukaryota; kingdom Metazoa; phylum Chordata; order Ceratodontiformes; family Protopteridae; genus Protopterus; species Protopterus annectens. The sequence continues at coordinate 652,024,049 of NC_056732.1, forward strand.
TCTTTCCCACAGAAAAGTTTGCATAGTATAACATTATGCCTAATTCTAGTAATCCATTATGTCTAACTCTAATAATACGTCAGTCATTCAAGTATCACTAACTTTAATTTGTTCCACTGTATAAAGTCCATCTTATACTCTTGTCAATCTTTGTTATTTCTGCATTGCTGTATTCTTGTTAACATTTTGTAATTTTGTAATTCTGTAATTTTGTAATAGTTTCTGGAGCTTTTCTCCCTGAGGCTCTACCAAAAAGGGACCTGTGTTCAGTCAGACTTTTTCAGTAAACAGATGTAAAATAAAATAACTAAATAAATAAATAATGCATGCATCATATTACAGTATGATGGACAATGCATATTCGCAGTGATACAAGTGTGTAGCACAAGAATCTGAAGTTACTCCTAATGCTAAAATAACAGTACTGTTTTGAAGCATACATACCACTTGCATCTCTCATCCTTCTCAGTCTTTCCTCATAGACCTGCTTATTTAGTCCTCTCTCCACATTAGCTGTGGGAGAAATATGAACACATTAAGATCAGCAATCAAAAACAGATGCAGCTGCTTTGTCATGCAAGCAATGCCTGTAAGTGATACTCACACATCTGTCGAGTGCCATCCGTCCTACATTCATCCATCCAATGTTTGAGTGTATACCTCTTCTTTATCCTGAGGTCCCAGTAGAGATTTCTACACTGTTCACCAGTGCAAGGGATACTGGTAAAGGTGGACAAATCCAGGGCCAAACTCTTCCATGCATCTGATTTGTAATTTGATACACGATAGTGCTCCTGCAACATTCAGGGACCATAATCATTTAGTATGAGTCCAGCAAACACTTTGGACTCCTGCACACCCCACTTTTGAGAACAAAATATTAAACCTTCACCCTGAATGCCAGTCATCTGTAATGCAGACAAACACCAATATACAATGTGTTTTCCTGTCAATTGCAATTATAACAGATACCGAGAATGTGGAACGTTATGATCTGCAATGTTTGAAAATGGTGCGCGCTGCTTACCATTGTGCTAATTTCACACAATATGTGAAATAATATAGATATTATTATGAAAACTGCTTCAGCCATCATGCCAATAAGTATTATATAGGAAATACTAGGTCAGCTACTAACATTTTTCATGTGAAGTGGAACACCATTAGAAAGGACAGGATTCTGCAGTATTACAACCCTGAACCTTAGCTATGACAGTCCTACACTCACAGTTGTTCCCACAATAAGAATGAAGATAGACATGTCTAGGATTCATTGCACTGATAGCTATTACAAGGACACACTACAAAAAAAAAAAGGCTGCATTACTTATATTTGAAACCAGGACCATCTGAACTTAAAAGTTGCACTTAATGTCTTTTACCACAGGAGATATCACATAGTCCATGGCTACATTTTTATTCTTTGTAAGGTTCATACTGGTTCAGTATAAGAAAATGAAGTGATAACAGGCAGAAAAAAAACTCAATTTATGATATATACAGTCCAATTTGTTAGTGCACAGGGAATATGCATACATAGGTGTGCAATCCAGATCTACATGCAATCTAGATTCAGAGGAATGCATGGCTGCCTTAAAGCTGCTGTTCTCACATACAGCATTGTAGCAAGCAGTTAACAGTAATTCAGCACACAAGACAACTTCAACAGGGAATGTATATTTATTTTGAAATAGTACGTTAGATGTGCATGCAGGTGAATGTTCAATTTGGAATATGATTCACTTACTTCCTACACAGGCTGTTATGATTTTTGTTTTCAAATATACAACACAGTCCTTACATGCATGAGAGGCACAGAGCATGTAGAGTACACATAAAGTACAATGCTGTGTGCTACGTACACATGTTCCATGAAAACATCCTTTCTTAGTACTGCCAAAATGTCCCCATTGTCTGCCCAACAACATTGTTCCTGACCCTATTTTTTTTTTTTTTTTTTTGGGGGGGGGGTAGAGATGAACTCGTTTATGGAACAAACTAGAGTGGACTGCTATGTTGGGTGGGGGACATAGTTAATTATCTGTTAGGGAACAATAAATATTATTTTGCTCTTGTTAAACTGTTATTTTTTAACCACCCTTATTATTTACTGCACAATGTTGAATCTTTACAGTTTAACTCACTTTTGTGTATTGGGAACCTTCCTTTAATGCATCCTCTGTGCACGAAGTTTTACTTATGTGATCCTTAAATGTATTATCATTATTTTGTCTTTCAGTAAATTATATGCCCCGAGACAGAGATCAACATTCTCTGAGGCTAAAAATGACCTGATTATAGATACACTCAGACAACACCATGAGGTCCTGCTGTCAAGTCAGTGGGCAAGAACGGTCGAACGTGTGTAACTCTGGGATGACCTTGTACAAAATATCAGCAGAGTGGGCCAACAGAGTCACACGTATGAGCAGGTGTGTCACAGAGCTACAGATATGATCCATGCAGCCAGGAGGCATGCAGCTGAAGTGGCACACAATTGTGATGTCACAAGTGGTGGCACTGCAGCATAGGATCCCCTCAGCACCACAAAAGAATTCCTGACAAATATTGCAACTCAGGAAAGCCTCCAGCAGTCCAACAGCCAGTATGCCCTTGACATGGGTGCCACTCCTGTTACTCAAGAGGAGTGTCCAGGTAGGCTGTGTTAGATCATCAGTAGAATACGGTTCCAGTCATTCTGTAGTACTGTATGTATTTTTAATGAATGGCAGGTTGTTTTTTTGGTGGGGTGTAATTAAGATAGCTGCAGTGTTCAGTTCTTGTAACTGCCACAGAGTGATTCCTGGCATACATCTCCACACAGGATAGCTCCCAGTAATCCTTGATCCAATATGTTCTGGATGGGGGTGCCACTCCCGCATCACATGTGGGGCTGTCAAGTATGCTTAGTTATATCATCATTAAAATACTGCTGCATTCTGTCATAAGTGTATATATATTTGTTTCAAGCTGCATGTGTGTTGGTTTGGAGTATTTCAGATAGCTGCAGTTTGATGCTCATTTAAAGGATGGTAGCCAAATTCCTGATAACATTTACTGGAGTGTACATATAGATGGTAAATGTATTAACACATGTTGTACAGTTAAATGTGTGGTGCTGTTGCCATTATGTCTTTTTTTAATTTTCCCAGGACCGTCAGGGATTCAACTTCCCAAGGATGTAGCAGTTGGTAAATGGACTATGTTTTTGTCTGTAATGTGTATATATATATATATATATATATATATATATATATATATATATATATATATATATATATATTTATATAAACAAATATATATATATATATATATATATATATATATATATATATATATATATATATATATATATATTCCCACATATCTGCTATAATGTCCTCCTCTCAGGCCTGCTGTATGTATTGCAGTACTGTTTGTATACCTGTCCACTGCATACATTTTTGCTGATTGTTAGGGTTTGGTTTCAGCCCTGTATTTAAGATCATAGTAATTAAATGTCAGATTACTGTGAAGTCAGCAATGATAACTAACATTAAATTATATGCCACAGATCCCACTTTCAAACTGCATACCTTTCAGGTATGTCATGGTGAAGCAAAATCAGTTGTATTTGTTTGTAGGGGTCCATGTCAGATGGACGAAAACCCAGATCACCGACGACCACATCACCGAGATGACATCGCCAACAACATGCATCCCCGACAACGGTGAGTAGTGCAGAATGGGAGTTGGTATATTTAAGTAGGGGGAGTGTGGGGGGCACAGCCCCCACATGGGGGTGCATGGGGGCTTGCCCCCCTGCTAGACATGTTTTAATGTGTTTTTTGAATGTATTATGGGAACGGGAATGTATTCCATTCTGTAATACATTGACTTACTGTTGTTGGGGATGCATGTTGTTGGCCATGTCGTCTCGGTGATGTGGTCGTCGGTGATCTGGGTTTTTGTCCATCTGACATGGACCTGTTTGTAGGAGCATATTATGTAACATTTGTCAACATTCTTTAGCCTTTGTACAACCACTATTTTTGGCTTTCTCCACACTTCTTACTGTAAGTGGTTGACAGGTTTAAATGTCTGTAATAGTGACAGCAGTATAAAGTGCAGTATAGCAGTGCAGGTATTAATGTCGTCCTGTATTTTTTTATAACAGGTGAACATGGCAGTAGTCCTGTGTTTCCTGCCCCTCCTGATGTCAGTGTCTCATCAGAGTCTGATAATGATGGTGGCCAAAGTGAGGGACAGTTGAGGGATGCAGAGGCTGAATCTGACAAAGAAATTGATATCCAGCACCCACACTCAGGATACACGGACAGAGCCAGTATGCCTACACATACCCAGTCCACTGAGGCCACACATATTGGACAGTTGAAGGGTGAGGTCATAGACCAGAGATGTGTGGCTACCACAAGTTCAGTGCCTGTTGACACTGTCTGTAGCCAAACTGTTGGTGAGTTGCCACACAGGCGGATTGATAGGTGTGCTCATCAGAGGCCTGTTATCTCTCCACCACCTGGTGTAGGTGTGCCTTCATGTGTCACTCGATGTATGTTTAGGGCTGTAATGGAGGCACAGGCACATTCAGAATGTCACTCAAGGAGAATACTCGGGATTTTAGATGCAGCACTGTCTGACATTTGTGACAGCCTCCAGTGTGTTGTCGATGCACTGGATCAGTTCAATGACACGTATGAATGTAATGTGGCTGTGAGGGAGCACAGAGCATCTTTCATAGAACACACATTGTCTGTGCTGGAACGTCTGCTGGGAGGGGAATTTTGACGTGATGGGCATAGGTCAGCAACTATATCTGCTGAAAGCCAACTGGGACATGCCCAATCAACCTCCTGTAGTGATGGTACATCAGTTGCTTCATCAGAGAGTGTGCTGTCCACACCCAGATATAGCAGGCCATGGGGGTCAAAGTCCTGGCCATTTCCATGAAAGAAGGACATACAGCAGACATCAGTCACCCTCGGGTAGTAGCACACCATCTGACCTTAGGCATGGGAGGTGCCAGTGCAACTCCTGGCAGATCCAGTTCTCATGGTTGGGGACAAAGATGATGAATTGTCAGCTCTATAATGCACAGCTCACAGCTGTCCAACATACAAACACATACAGCTAGCACTGAGCTTGACTGTGTTCATACAGACATTCACACACAAATGCCACACTGAGTGCACCTACTGACACACACTACATTACATGTTCCCTGTTGGCTGCTGCACTTACTGACTCACACACACACACACACACACACACTCAGTAACATTTTGTGTCAGCCTAGGCCTCCTGCACCCCCACAAACCACCTAGTGCAAATAATGACTGTGCCACATCCCTGTTGTCTATCCTTTGGCTTCAGGGATGCAAAATATATGTTTCTGATGCACAGGGTGACTACCTACATTTAATATGTATTTCATACATCCATTTGTGCTGTTATCCTGATTATTGTAACTGTCAGTTATATTGTACTTTGCCAGTTAGACAATTGCTAGCATAATAATTCCACACTTCCACAAACCATCCTGTGCAAGTGATGACTGTGCCACATCCCTGTTGGCTGTCCTTTGGCCTCAAGGATACTAAAGTTGTGTGTGTGTCTGATGTATAGTCTGACTACTTACATTTAACAATGTATTTTGTATGTCTATCTGTGCTGTTGTCCCATGCCTCTCAACTGTCCAGATTTTTGCAGAATGTCCAGATTTTTGGCTCATATTTTTGGTCTGTTCCTCATAAAATTTGTAGTTTTCTGGCAAATAACTGTGATGATCTGAGGAGTGAAGTCACTAAATAATGGTATACATTTCAGTTTCAGACTTTGAATCCTTCAGAAAATGTATGTTAAAACAAACCCTATTACTCTAGTAACTTTCTAAGTTTATAAGAGCAATATTTAATATATGTCCCTATTTTTGGTCTTCATCCCCCCATTTTCTCATGCTTTGTCCAGATTTCTTGTACTAAGAGATTGAGAGGTATGTGTTGTCCTGATTATTGTAACTGTCAGTTATGTCGTAGTTAGCCAGTAAGACAATTGCTAGCATAATAATTCCTCTACTTTCTAGTTGATGCTTTTGTAAGCCTTGCAAAGTCAGTCAATGATATGTGTCTCATTAGTATATCTAATCTTCTTTTTCAGGATTATTTAGTGCTAACTTATGTGTGCACATCTAAAGTTAATCCCTTGGATTCTGAGCTCTGGCTTGTATATCACTGCAGACAAAGCTCAAATCAGTAATTCAGTATAATGTTTTGTTTTTTTCATGCACATCACCATAGGTTTGGAAGCTAATAGGCTGGGACAAGGGTATTGTCTTGATGGTGTTTAGACCTGTAGCCAATACATCACAATATGATATGCAATGGCATGTATAATGCATGTCCATGATTCTTACAGAAAGGTCCATCCATGTCCAGAATAGAATCAGCAGTGATCCATGGCAGATAACATGCTCACATCAAGTCTGCCAGCCTGTGCTCAAACAGGTTTATGGATTTGCTCTGCTTGACATACATTGGAATCCTAATGCAGATGAGTGACAACCTTTGAGACATGTATGTGTCTACCCAGCATGTCCTACCTATGTCATACTGTACATTTGGTCCCTGGAACAGGTGGCTGTGGTCCCATATGACTTAAGGATGTGTACCATATTCATCTCATTTGGCCCAAAGACAATCATGTAATGCTTGCATATTCTTGCGCAAAGCTATATATCTGATACTGCATACACTAACAGCTACCTCATTCTTTCCACAGAAGAGACATGTTGACTCTCTGATGTTTTATTACTCAGAGATGTCTGATGTCTGTCAACATCCTGCAGGTGTCTGGGACAATGCTTATCAAAGGGAGGATTATATAAATTAATAGGGCTGATGATGGATGAGTATAAGGGATTGATAACATTTTTGTCGATGTACTGCCTTTCCTAATCGGATGTAAGATAGAGAATGCCTTCTTCCCCACAGTAGACACATTTGGAAGTTGACATGTGTTCCAATGTATATTAATCCATCAATGGGGAATACTGTACTTTGGGTTGCTTTTAAATAAGCAGGAACATATCTTAACACAGGTTCATAGGTTCATAGGTTGGTACTAGGCTATCAGCCCTAGGGCCTATACAAGCCTAGCCATAACAATTCCCTGGCTATTTCTTCCCACATTATTTACTTTCCTGGACCCCTGTCTAGCAGGGCGACTGACATGATCCCTGGGGTGAATTTCCTTTCTCCCATCCAATCGTCAAGGTTCCTCTTGAAGAGGCCCAAAGAGGCACTCTGCTTGACATGTATGGGCAATCTATTCCAGAGTCTGGGGAGTCTCTGGGTCAGGAACCTATCCCTCCAGCATGTTTTGTTTATTGTGATGACAAGGTTTAGATCCCTGGAGCATGTAGCTCTGAAGGATTGAGATTTCTTTAAGTGTAGCATGTCCAACAGCTCTGGGTTTGACATGGCCTTGTATGTTAAGCAGAGATCGCCTCTGAGTAGACAATATATGACAGAGTATAGCTGGAGTTTTTTAAGGCGGTCAGCGTAGGGCATCTGCTTTAGGCCTGTGATTCTATTAGTGAGGTATTTCTGAGGCCTTTCCAGTTGTTGCAGATGTCTTGAGAGGTACATACCAAATGGGGCGTTGTATTCTATAATGGGTCTAATGAGGGATGAGTACAGTGGGACAATGACCTCCTTTTTTCTGGATGAAAAGCCCTTCGTGATGAGGTGTGCCACATAGAAGGATTTCCTGACTGTTGTGGCGATGTGGTTATCGAAGGTGAGACCACTGTCACAGGGTATGGTGATGCATGTTTTTGCAGTTGTTATAACACCCCATGGCTTTGTCAGCAGTCATTAGCAGCACAAAGATGTTTTGCCACACATCCTCTGCTTTCTTTAGGACCTTTTGATATGTATATGACAAACAAGAGGGGGGAGACAGCACTGACACCTCTATTACCACACAGGTGACAGGTTAACTGCTTGAGGTGAGATCTCCCATTTGACTGAGTATTGTTGGTCTGTGATCCAATTTTCAACCCACCTCTTGACAGAAGGTGTGATATTCACCTTGGTTAGTTTCGCATTGAGAACAAATGTTGGATTGCATTGAAGTGCCTGGCCGAGACAAGATAGGATGAGTTCTCAGCCTTGTATATGTCTCTGCTCACAGTCTGGGTTTCCCACAGTTTTTGCAGGTACAAGATAACCATGAGAACAGCTACATGGAACAGATCTACTGTTTTGAGGTTACCTATGTCTTTTTGTGTGAGATGCATGCATGCATGTTGTTTCCATTTCCTTAAAGCGAACATTGAATACAGTTATGGGAGTATAATTCCATTTGTATGTTGCCTAGCCTACATTGTGTGGGTGGGAAATGGTTGCTGTATTCCATTCATTGTGAACAACAGCAGTACTCAGACCATGGATGAATATGGTGCCTAGTGCAGTAGCTCTTTGTTGCAGCACATGAATAATACAGTCCAGAATATGATCTGGTCCAAAGGAGTCTGTGCTCCACATATTGGAGTGAGAAGTGATAACTTGCTTTTTGTAGACACCACTATTTGGAGGTGATGATGAAAAGACTGTAGTAAGATTGGTGTTGTGAGGGGTGACACTTTGTAGCCACCTGTGTGTGATAGCAAGTGTGGAGTTTACAGTGGGTCAGTGTGTGAAATACCATCCATAATTACTTCAATATATATATCTGAGCAAAATATTTTATTTTGCAGATGTAAATGATGACAGATTTATGGTTATGCCTGGATATGTGTCATAAATTATTAGCATAGTTGATATATGAAGCTTTGTCAAGGTGTCTCATTGTTTTGGGTGCACTGAGGTGAGTAGGCTTCCTGGACCATTTTCTGCATGTTTTATCTGTATAAAGCAGCTTCTATCATTTACTGCAGAATGCAGTAATGGCAGACATGCACCAGTATGGGTTGTATTTCCCGGTAGATCTTCCTTTCAGCATATCAGGTATGGCTGTGTGTATACACTTGTGTAGGTTTGTAGACAAGGCATCAGGGTACAACTTACTCCAGCTGTCAATGTCCTTTGTGGAAACCTGAGCTTGGACTTTGAATATCCCATCCCTTAGGAAGATGTAGTTACCTTGGATGATGTTTTTGAACCTGAGTTCTCCCTTAGGGAGTTCATTAGGTATTCCAAACTCTACACATACTGTTTTATGGTTGTATTGACTGTTTAGGCACTACATATGTGCCATTACATTGTTCACTCATATTGTTGACGAACAAGTCTGATATATTACAGACACTTGTGGGGTGGCGCACTGTTTCTTCCATGTCATTTCAGTTTGCAAAATCCACTTATGTTTGTGGAAGTGAGTTTGTCCTCCTATAGTTATCCACGTGAGGCATTATATGTGCTGGTTAAAATAATCATGTCAACTAGTCTTGCAAGGGGAAAAGAGGGAAACTGAGGTGAGGATGGGAGGCCTAAACTTGGTATCTGCATAGAGAATGCTAAAAGAAGGGGTATATGTCATCTGAGTTGTATTTTCTGGGAAGTACCTATGGTGTGTACATTCTGAGGACCTTCTTAAAGTGGATCTATAGTTCTGTCATTAATTGTTAAGTGTTTTAATTGCTGCTTGTTATGTAACAGAATGTATGGCAGCTAGCTAGAGCTGTTGAGGATCGCTCTGCAGCTAGCAGCAGATGAGTTTATTGGAAAATAATTGTATTGCCATTTCTGTACGTATGAGGGAAAAGTGTTAGGGCATCTGCACATAAACCACAACAGAGCAGGTAATCCAAGTAAGCTCTTCTAAAGCTCGCACTAGGTCCAGAAACAGTACCTTTCAATAGAGACTCCTACTGTACATACTTGCCAGAAGTGTGCAGTTATGATTTCTATAAAGAGAGATGCCATCCTAATGTTCATAGTCTTTTGGCTACTACCATGATGGGCTGGCAAAACACATCACGTGATTCCAGTTCCTCCTTTCCTCTGCCTCCTGTTCTGTCACAATAACCACCTGCATATCCTCGGTCACCACATCTATAAACCTAATATTAGGATTTCCTATTTTCCTTTTACCTGCCAACTCCATCCTCAACATTCATCACCAAACATACCAAGCATCCCTCCTAAACATATGTCCAGAGCAATGCAATCTCACTTCTCTGGACTTGTGTCCAAACCATACAACCTTGTGTTGACACTGTAATATGCTGATTACTAATCCTGCCCATCCTCAGCATACCCAGTGTAAATCCTAACATCTGGAACTCTTCCAGCTCCTGTTATGACTCCTGTATTTTTGTCAGTGCTACCATCTCCAAACCATATCACATAGCTGTTCTCAGTGCACTCTTGTAGACCTTCCTTTTCAATGTTATTGGTACTCATCTGTCAGAAATCACTCCTGACACTCTTCTACACCCACTCCATCAGTTTTATTGTTAACTTTAGCTCACAAGTATTTAATATTATACACTGTTTTCAACTGTACTTCCTGCAGTCCCACCATTCCTGTATCCTTCTCTCATTCAAATACACATATTCTGTCTTAGTCCTTATGTGGTTCATTACTCATCTCTGCCAGGGTCCTAAGTATGTCATACTGTACATCTGGTCTCTGGAACAGGTGGCTGTGGTCTCATATGACTTAAGGATGTGTACCATATTCATCTCATTTGGCCCAAAGGCAACCATGTAATGCTTGCGTATTCTTGCGCAAAGCTATATATCTGATACTGCATACACTGACAGCTACCTCATTCTGTCCACAGAAGAGACATGATGACTCTCTGGTGTTTTATTACTCAGAGATGTCTGATGTCTGTCATCTTCCTGCAGGTGTCTGAGACAATGCTTATCAAAGGGAGGATTATATACATTAATAGGGCTGATGATGGATGAGTATAGGGGATTGATAACATCTTTGTTGATGTACTGCCTTTCCTGATCGGATGTAAGATAGAGAATGCCTTCTTCCCCTCAGTAGACACATTTGGAAGTTGACATGTGTTCCAATGTATATTAATACATCAATGTGGAATACTGTACTCTGGGTTGCTTTTAAATAAGCAGGAACATATCTTAACACAGGGTATGGTGATGCATGTTTTTGCAGTTGTTATAACACCCCATGTCATTGTCAGCAGTCATTAGCAGCACAAAGATGTTTTGCCACACATCCTCTGCTTTCTTTAGGGTCTTTAGATATGTATATGGCAAGCAAGAGCGGAGACAGCACTGACACATCTATTGCCACATAGGTGACAGGTCAACAGCTTGAGGTGAGATCTGCCATTTGACTGAGTCTTGTTAGTCTGTGATCAAATGTTCAACCCACCTGTTGACAGAAGGTGTGATATTCACCTTGGTTAGTTTCTCATTGAGAACAAATGTTGGATTGCATTGAAGTGCCTGGCCAAGACAAGATAGGATGAGTCCACAGCCTTGTATATGTCTCTGCTCACAGTCTGGATTTCCCTCAGTTTTTTGCAGGTACAAGCTAACCATGAGAAAAGCTACATGGAACAGATCTACTGTTTTGAGGTTACCTATGTCTTTTTGTGTGAGATGCATGCATGCATGTTGTTTCCATTTCCTTAAAGCGAACATTGAATACAGCTATGGGAGTATAATTCCATTTGTATGTTGCCTAGCCTACATTGTGTGGGTTGGAAATGGTTGATGTATTCCATTCATTGTGAACAACAGCAGTACTCAGACCATGGATGAATATGGTGCCTAGTGCAGTAGCTCTTTGTTGCAGCACATGAAGAATACAGCCCAGAATGTGATCTGGTCCCATGGATTCTGTGCTCTACATATTGCAGTGAGAAGTGATAACTTGATTTTGTAGCTACCACCATTTGGAGGTGATGATGAAAAAACTGTAGTAAGCTTGGTGTTGTGAGGGGTGACACTTTGCAGCCACCTGTGTGTGCTAGCAGGTGTGGAGTTTACAGTGGGTCAGTGTGTGCAATATCATCCATAATTACTTCAATATATATATCTGACCAATATATTTTATTTTGCAAATGTAAATGATGACAGATTTATGGTTATGTCTGGATATGTGTCATAAATTATTAGCATTTTTGATATATGAAGCTTTTTCAAGGTGTCTCATTGTTTTGGGTGCACTGAGGTGAGTAGGCTTCCTGGACCATTTTCTGCATGTTTTATCTGTATACATCAGCTTCTGTCATTTACTGCAGAATGCAGTAAATGACAGACATGCACCAATATGGGTTGTATTTCCCGGCAGATCTGTCTTTCAGCATATCAGGTATGGCTGTGTGTATGCACTTGTGTAGACTTGTAGACAAGGCATCAGGGTACAACTTACCCCAGCTGTCAATGTCTTTTGTGGAAACCTAAGCTTGGACTTTGAATATCCCATCCCATAGGAAGAGGTTACCTTGGATGATGTTTCTGAACCTGCGTTCTCCCTTAGGGAGTTCATTAGGTATTCCAAACTCTACACATACTGTTTTATGGTTGTATTCACAGTTTAGGCACTACATTTGTGCCATTACATTGTTCACTCATATTGTTGATGAACACGCCTGATATATCTCAGACACTTATGGGGTGGTGCACTGTTTCTTCCATGTCATTTCAGTTTTCAAAATCCACTTATGTTTGTGGAAGTGAGTTTATCCTCCTATAGTTATCCACGTGAGGCATTATATGTACTGGCTAAAATAATCATGTCAACTAGTCTTGCAAGGGGAAAAGAGGGAAACTGATAGGTGAGGATGAGAGGTCTAAACCTGGTGTCTGCATAGAGAATGCTAAAGGTATATATCATCTGAGTGGTATTTTCTGGGGAGTACCTATGGTGTGTACATTCTGAGGACCTTCTTAAGGTGGTTCTATAGTTCTGTCATTAATTGTTAAGAGTTTTAATTGCTGCTTGTTATGCAACAGAATGTATGGCAGCTAGCTAGAGCTGTTGAGGATCTGCTCTGCAGCTAGCAGCAGACGAGATTTTTGGAAAATAATTGCATTGTCATTTCTGTACGTATGAGGGCAAAGTGTTAAGACGTCTGCAGATAATCCTCCTTTCTGCTGCATCCTGTTCTGTCACAACAACCACCTGCATATCCTTGGTCACCACATCTATAAACCTAATATTAGGATTTCCTGTTTTCCTTTTACCTGCCAACTCCATCCTCAGCATCCATCACCAAACATACCAAGCATCCCTCCTAAACATATGTCCAGAGCAATGCAATCTCACCTTTCTGGACTTGTGTCCAAACTGTACAACCTTGTGTTGACACTGTATTATGCTGATCACTAATCCTGTCCATCCTCAGCATACTCAATGTAAATCCTAACATCTGGAACTCTTCCAGCTCCTGTTATGACTCCTGTATTTTTTCAGTGCTACCATCTCCAAACCATATCACATAGCTGTTCTCAGTACACTCTTGTAGACCTTCCTTTTCAATGTTATTGGTACTCATCTTTCACAAATCACTCCTGACACTCTTCTACACCCACTCCATCAGTTTTATTGTTAACTTTAGCTCACAAGTATTTAATATTATGCACCTTTTTCAACTGTACTTCCTGCAGTCCCACCATTCCTGTATCCTTCTCTCATTCAAATACACATATTCTGTCTTAGTCCTTATGTGGTTCATTACTCACCTCTGCCAGGGTCTCTGAAACATGTCCTCTAGTCACACTATCATCTGCAAATATCATAGTCCATGGGGTCCCTTGTGTGATCTCCTGTGTCAACCTGTCCATCACCACTGCAAATAGATGTCATGATATTTGTGCATAGCATGAATGGAGTGTCACTTTTATCTTCTTATATTGCATGAGGTGGCATTTACAGTACCTGTCTGCTAGGCCATTGTATAGCCATGGCCTGTTGTGAGCAATAGATATCCAATAATCTGATATAGTTGAAGACATCAGCAGTGTCTGTTAAAACATGAGGACAGTGTACTATAGGCTTCAGTAAAATGATCTATCTAATGCCCACCAGCAGCTCACTGCACACACACACACACACACACACACACACACACACACACACACACACACACACACACACACACACACACACACACGCCAAGTAGACTACAGTGAGATTAGAACCCCTACCCATCTAGGCTTAAAGACAAGATAAAAAAGTACTTAATGCACATACCACACCACAAGTTGAATTTAACAGAACTGTAGGTGATCTTATAGTAGATGACATCAGCAGGCCCCATGTGGACAGAAGGCTGGAAGATTGCTAGACATGAATGTTTGTTGCAAACACAAAAGCAATGCAAAACCATGCCAGTTTCCAGGGCATTGTTAAAAACACACTCACAGTCTTCTTTATGGAGACAGACACACACACACATATACACACACCAAGTTGATTGCAGTGAGATTATAACTTCTACCTATCTAGGGTTATAGACTAGAGAACACATTACTTACCACAAGTGTCATGGCACAGTGAGATTAGAACCTCTACCGATCTAGGTTTGCAGGCTATAGAAGACAATACTTAATGCATGTCCCATGGCACAAGTCTGCCTTTAACAGGAATGCAGGTGATCTCATAGTAGATGACATCAGCAGGCCTTGTGGGGACAGCAGGTTGGAGGACTGCTAGACATGGATGTTTTTTGCAAGCACAAAAGTAATGCAAAACCATGCCGGTTTCCAAGGCAGTGTTGAATATACACTGACAGTCTTTTTTACAGAGACAGACACACATCAAGTGCAAAACCCCTACCTATCTAGGTTTATGGGTTAGAGAACACAGTACTTAATGCAAGTGCCATGGCACAAGTTTGGTTTTAATAGGACTGCATGTGATCTTATAGTAGATGACGTCAGTAGACCCAGTGGGGTGCAAGATGTTAGAGGACTGCTAGACATGGATGTATTTTGCAAGCACAAAAAGAAAGCAAACAACATGCCAGTTTCCAAGACAGGGTTGGAATCACACCCCCACTATTCTTTATTGAGACAGACACACACACACACACTACTACAGTGAGACCTGAACACTACCTATCTAAGTGCATAGACTAGTGAACACACTTTTCAATGCAAGCTCTACTACACAAGTCTGATTTTAACATGACTTAATGTGAACTTATAGTAGATGACATCATTAAGGGATGTAGAGAACACCAGCTTGGGAGGCCTGCATAGGCACATAACTCCATAGTGTCATCTGAGGCTAGTACACTAACAGTAGTATACTGTATAGATGCCATAGCTGTGTAACAGCACAAGTCCTTTATTGAGGATATTTGGATGTTTTTCTTTGGCAGTGCAAGCTTGTGAGCATACCCTTATTGCCATGTCCATGAGGGAGCACACAGCATTATATATTACACCTTTGTTTTGTGTTAGATGTATGTGTTGTAGAATTATAAAGATCCCATAGTTGTACTGATTGTTGTTGAGGTTGGTTGTGAGAAAACAGATTTGACTATGCTTATTAACTATCTGTACAGACAGTTACACTGTTCCACCAGTTTGCAATGTTTCCACATCTTGGAAATATAGAACAACAAGAACATAGATCTATGTATGTGATGTAATAGTTAGCATACCTCTCAACCTCATAGAGCACGAAATCTGCAAAAAGCCATAATTAATGTGGCAAATGTTGAAATATTGCCCTTACAAACCTACTATGCTGATGGAATAACAGGTTTTGCATTAGTATGAATTTTCTGAAGGGTATGATATCCATAAATGAAATGTATGTCATTATTTTCTGACTTAATTCTCAATGATTTAACAATAATGTTGTATAAAACAACATTTTATGGTGAACAGACTGTAAATACTATGTATGAATATGGACATTCTTCATAAATCTGGACATGTGCATTTCACTCATCTACCTGTTTGCGCAGTGTTAAGCAGTGCACACACATGAGGCGCATTGCTAACATCCACTCTTCCTATTATGTAATGTATGCATCTTACTGCAGCCCATTCCTGTCATTACTCCAGGCTGTGATTTCACAATTGCTACAGGCATTCCATAAATATTACCTACATATTACCTTTCTCTGCAGCTTTGCACTTCACACAAAATATTTAAGCATTATTAAAACTGTTTTCAGCAGGTGACGCATTGTGCAAATGTGTTAAAATATAAAAATGAAAACATTATGTGACACAGAGTCACAGTCAGTACAGAACACAAATTATAGCAAAAACACCTCCAAAACTTCAACTTACCTCAGGATTAAAACCCCAAACACCATTAAAGCTTCATCAAGCAGGATGTCTGCCTTAGGCCATTTGGCCACAGAAGCTGCTTTCTCAGCTGGGGTTGTTCCTCACACAACCACTTTCATTAAAACTGTACAATGCTATCAAACCGTGGACAGTATATTATAGAAGTATTTCTATGAAATACATTTGGACACAGACCAGTTAGTAGACACAACTCCTGTCAGACAGATGAGAATAACTATACACCTCTCTGTCATTGTATTGTGGGTAGGGGTAACACATTTACTTTTAGGACACAAAGTATCCTGAAGTCAGAAACTGCAAAAGAGTGGAATCAATTTCTAACTTCTTTCTTCCATGATGTAACAGTATTCAGCTGTGGTTGTACTCTGTGAGTGTTTCATGCCTGATGCATAACAATTGCATATGGTAACATTGAAGTAATATAAGTGTGTGTACTCGCATGTTAAGTTATCTACAAAAAAGTTATCTACAAAAAGCAGAACTATATATTTGCATACTATAACAAGGTAAGACATATACAGGGATATGTCATAATAGTGTTCAACACTACAGTCTAGGTTCAGGCCTTACCTTGCAAATGCAGCAGTTAACACAGCATTAGTTCAGGACTGACTATGTCTGATGCAAGCAGTACACAGCCAACGCATGTATAGATAAAGGTTATGTGAGTTGCCTGACATCAATTTTAATATATGCATGTGAATAGGAGGAAGGTGTTAGACCCTAGGTGGTCAGGAAATGTGCTATGTGTTTTCTCTTAGCCAAAGCAAGGGCATAATGAGCACACCTATGTCTACCTAAAAGGGAAGTGGCGGAGCTTCCTCCAAGTCCTCCTGTGACTGTGGCTGTGATGACCAAGGCATTGGTTGGGGAATGTGTGCCTGTTCCTCTTGCTGATCCTGCTGCACCTGTTTCCACTGGACCAGATTGTGCAGCATAGCATAAACTGTGAAAATTTGTGTACATGTGCTTGGAAAATACTGCAAGATTCCACCGGATATATCTAGGACCAAACTTATGCTCTATGATGTTCCTAATTTGTGCATTGCCTCATTATGGCAGTCTTCCATGGGTGTGTGTGCATTTATGATGGGGCTTATCATCCAAGGTTCCAGGATGTAGCCAGCATTCCCCAGTAAATAGCCCTGTAGGATGTCTCACCTAGCAAGCATCTGGACAGCTGTGATGTGTACCAGATATGGGAGTCGTGATAACTGCCAGGGTTTCCGGCACACACATTCAAGATAATCCTCTGGTCATTGCACATGACTTGACAGTTGATGGAGTGGTATCCCTTGTGGTTAACATAGATACTACCCTAACCAGGTGGTGCCTTGATGTATACATGAGTGCAGTCTATGGCACCCACTACTTCAGGGTAGTGTGCTACATGATACAAGTGTTGCAGATTCCTCATCCACTCTTCAGTAGTGAGGGGAAAACATATGTATTCACTGACATGTGTAAACATAGCATCCAGGAGCTGGTGCAATATCCTGGATGCTGATGCCTGTCACACATCCATCGTGTCCCTAGTTCATCTTTGAAAAGTACCTGTAGCTGATGTACTAAGGGCTAGAGATACCTTAGTTTCCACTGAGATGGGTTTCCCTCAGTTGGCTGTGGTTCTGAGTTGAGGCAGAGCTCAAAGAGTTATTGTAATGTGTCTCTAACCAAGTGTAGTGCTCTACAATATCCAGCTCATGTAGCACCTGGCAGGTCACCCAAGGCTTGAACATTTTTCTCCTTCTTGGCCTAGGCCTATTGTCAAAAGCACCAGCAGCATTGACTTCAGCCTCGAGCACATACAGATGTAGAATAGTTGCAGGAGCCTCTAGCATTATGTCAGTTAAAAGTTCCAAGTATCTACTCCAATGTTGTTGAAGTACCAAGGGAAAATCAGATTGTGGGCTGTATGCATACTTTATACTTTTTTCTTTATTAGGGTCACCGTCTAGTATTGTCTGCTTTAAATGACATTCACCTGCTTAGGGTATAATTGAGAGGATTTAAAACTCCTGCTGCAGTATGCATTGTCGAGCTCTGCACATCGACGTGCAACAGAGTGTAGCTATGCATAATGATAGCAAATCATGTAAAAAATTAATAATATCATTCCTATTGTCATGATACTTACAGAATACACTAATTATGGATAATCCCACTTCATTTCTATGACCTACAATGCCAGTACATTATGATTAAAAGTTGATGTAGCCTGTACTTGAACCCAAGGCTATCTGCACCCTAGTCCAACACCTAGCAGTCATCATCACAGGAATAGAGGGCATTAGCTGACTGCAACCTTGCTTACTGGGTTTGCATGATGCTCAGAAGTTGTCATCCTTGGAAAGCACACACCATGTAGGACCTGAAATGGAGTGTACAGCCCTACATGGTCCCTGCTTTTTGTGATTCAACAAATCCACTCATTTTCCATCATTTATATAATAACCATGCTGACAGCCTGGAAACTACATGGATAGTAGACATGTAAGCTGGGCAACAACATGGTACATGGATTTAAAGATACAATGCAGGGTATTACTGTAATTGCTGTGACAATATATCATACCAAACCTTTTAATTACATTTGTATTATTATCTTCAAAACGTTTTGTATGTAGCTGCGCATTGTGCAAATTTGTACTAAAATAAAAAGTATAATATTTAGAGTGGTTTTACACATATTCCTGATCCTTTTTGACATCCTTGCCCAGTAAATACCTGTTTTTACCCTTTTGTTGGCATTCTGTCCATATTTCAGGACATCTGTATGCCCTTGCTTGTGTGTGGGCTCCTGTACATGGAAATTTTTTGTGTGCACTTCCAACACTGACATGCAGTCTACACGGTTGTGTGTTGGATTGTTGGATTGCTCCACCATATAGGTTGTCTTCATTAGCATAAAATGTATTTACTTATGCTGAAATTTGCATACCGCAAAACTTTCAGTTGGGGCATGTGAATGCAAGTGTTTGCACACCCCTACACTTGAATTATTGAATTATTTAATTTGTACCATAGTTCTCTTTTTCTCTCTTTCTCTATGGCTGTTGAATTGCAGAATAAAAGCTGTAGACTGGTATTACTATTTTTAGATCTCTCTCTCTCACGCTTTCTTATTTTAATATTGAGTACTGACACAGAGTATTCATTCACAGTAAGAACACTGCTCCCAGAGGCTCACAGATGTACCAAATGCATGCAGTCATAGCTGTTGTGACAGTGACCTGCAGCAGGCCAATGACACAACCTGATGCACTGTAAATGACCACAATTTAAAGAAGCCACTTGGTATTCCATGGCACCCTAATATATAAATTAAAATCTGTATTTTCTGTGAAGTAGCAGACCATTGAAAGCTATAATTCAAACTTGCTAAACAAGAAGCTTAGAGATGTATGCTTACTAGTGATTTACATGAGCGACAGAGGCTATTGCAGTTCAATTAGTTTAGCTTTCAATTTTTTTTTGTTACATCATGGCACATCTCTAGTTTAGAATGATGTTAGCTGTTAGTTGTATAGATATGACAGGGAAGTTTATCAGTTTCCCAGTTTATTTAAGTAAAGAATATCATCAGGTTAAGTGCCAATCTACTTGACAGCTGGCTCATGGCAATATTGTAAAATAAATTAATATGAGCACCTACAGGATTCAATATCCCCAGTAGCCATCACTGTATTTTTGTATTTGTTCACTCCTGACTGGGGAAGTCATCAGCATTTTTTTAATTAAGCAGGCTGAAACTGAAGCCCTGAGGTAGTAATGTCTTCTACATAAATTAGCTGTTCTCCAGTGGGATAGGTCCCTTTAAGGTTTAGTACTCAATGACTCATTAATTTTGACAAATAGTCAGATTGGTATAACAGTACACTCTAAAGCACATGATCAGTTGCTGCAGTTTTAAATGTGACTTACGGAGGATTAGATGCATTATGTCCATAACCAAGTACAAGTGTCTATGAGTCAGCAAACGGTCGGTAGAGGACACACAGACATTGTATAACTCATAATGCAGTTAGATGACTGCAGCAGAGCTGGCAGCAGCAACAGCACTTGTTAAACAGCTATCCAGCTATGGGCCACCCTGAAACCATGCCTGTTGGGTGGCCACCTAAAATGCCCCTATTGTACTCTACCACTGGTATCATTAGAACTCTGACTATCAGGCATAAGTATAATGCTCACAGAGTGTGCTGAAAATCCAAGTATGCCCATTGTTTGGTTTTGCATGCCACAAATATGCTGACCAAATGACATCAAAAGCATTTTCAAAAATTACCACAGTGGAGCTTCTCCAGTCACTGGGCTTGTTTTATTATGATTAGGGCATTCCCATGGTCTGTGCTGCCTCTTCTAGGCACAGATCTTTTATTCTATGAGAAGATTAGATCTGGTATCACCGCCTATAGTCTATTGGCTAAAAGCCCTGGCATACATCCTTATGTCCAGATTTAACAAAGAGATAGGGTGGTAATTATCCATTCTTATCACATCATTCCCCAGTTTAAGAAAGACATTGGTTGTTGAGCTTGTTGAAAACTGGAATGTAATACCATGTTTTTTGAGCTTACAGAAGAAACTTCCCCAAGGACTGGTGGTTATTCATGTCTTAACAGTGGGTGCAGCTATGGTGTCATGCCAGCTGTTCCTGCTATTTTACCACTGATGACCTGTCAACTTCTTCCCATACAATGCCACCCCTTTGTTTCTTCTTCTGGGCAAGTGACAGATGGAAAACTGAGTATGATCCAAATAGTATAAATAGTTTTCTATCCCATACATTCGACCAAAAATCATACACATTTGATCTAAATATAATTTTTCGTAATAGCTTTTAAAAGCTTTACTAATGGGTGTTTGGTCTATTGCCAACCTTATTTCTCACATGTAAGTATATTACCATTGACACTACCTAAAAGTAAAGCACTGACCTGGTCTATTGTCTAAAGAACAGTTCCTAGTGACTACTTTCTCAAGAAATGTCTTTGCCAGTCATAGCTTGTCTGCTCCTCATGACATATATATATATATATATATATATATATATATATATATATATATATATATATATATATAAAATCTTTTTAACATTGCCTGAAAGTGTAGCAGCTTCATTTCTAACCCCCATGCTTCTTTTTCCTTTTCACTCTTACTAGTTCAACCTGCTGTTTTGCATGAACTGCAGCTGCCTCAGTTGCAAGGTGTCATGAGACACAATCAGCACTGTAAAAGAGGTACTACTAATTGGCCCCTCCAAGCAGTATATGGGTTTGAAATTGCCATCATAGCTGCATTTATTAACTAGCATTTATTGCATGCACTGCTTGCAGGAACTGATTGGTACTTCCTCTACAATGCTGCTTATGCCCATAAGAGCATGCACCTGAAGTATTTAAGTTGCAGTAAGGTTGGGCAATCAGCAGCATGTAAGAATTGCTGATCTGTCCTGACATCCTTGCAGACTTGCAAACCAAGGACCAATAGACAACTTTTACATATGTTTTATTGTACCCTTACCAAAGTGTGTGTGTGTGTGTGTGTGTGTGTGTGTGTGTGTGTGTGTGTGTGTGTGTGTGTGTGTGTGTGAGTCCATGTGCATTAGTGTGCTACATGTTGCAAAGAGCTATTATGTTGATATATAATAGTTATTTGCTGTCTAAGAAAGGCTTGAAGACTTTTTTTTTGGTCTGCAATTGTGGAGGACTTTGTTTTTTGGTTGAGTAAGGAGCCAACTGACATAGCTTTAGCTATTATGGCAACTGTTTAAATACATCCCCAACTCCCTTATAGATAAAAGCTAAATTTACAATAAAGGGCATATTTGGCATCTAACTTTACCAGCTTTTATATCTAAATATTAACAACAAATTAAAAAGTCATGATATATGTATGACAGATTCAGTTAATTCAGTGTTTTTTTATTAGTTTATTCATCATGATTGTTTGCCATCTCAAAAGCAGTGTGATGCTGGAATCCGAATATTTATTTTAGGGGAGTATGTCGCACATGCAAATCCAATTTCACAAAAAAATGAGTTGTTTATCATTCCAGTTTAAAGGGAATAAAATAAGTCACTGTCTTGCAAAAAAAAAATCCAAAATCTGACTTTCTTTTTAACCATAGTATATGGTTTGTGAGGTCATTTTAATGTAGATTTACTGGAAAATCTTGAAATTACATATATTAATTAGTCATTGTTTTTCTCACTGTCCCAGTAGAAATTGCCTGAAAATACTAACTTTATGCTTGAAAAGCGGGCTGAATATTTAAGAGAAATGGGATTTCTGCCGAAGACAAGAGACTGAGTCAACAGCTGCTGTCTATTAGTAACTGAGATGTAGACAGAATATGATTCTAATGTACTTAACAAAAAGTGGATTGAAATTGTTAAATGATGACATGCAAGTTATCAAGGAGAAAGTCATGAAATGTTACAAGACATGCCTTTAAGGGTCAAGCATCCTGCTATTTCATAAGTCATCATTTATTTAAAAAGACTGTATTACCTCATTACAGAAAACATTCAGTTTTTGTATGCTTATTCAAACTCTTTCTTAAGTGTGATGATTTTCTGTGTATTCCATGAGTATGCAAATTTCCATTTGGAGAAACAACTTACTTTTCATGATTGACTGTTCTGATGAAGCTAGCATAGTCTAGTGAAAGCGCTTGACGATCGGAGTTTGTGTTATACACTCTTGTAATAAACAGACTTTTGGTTTTTAATATATACTTCGGTGGATTTATTTTGCTGACATCCTTTGAGCTTGGAGAGAATATCTTCGTGTGGATTTTTGACAATTCTACGTGTGGTTCCATACGAGTCCTATTGTGTTCTGGTGTTACTTTTCATGATGAAAAAGTATTAAAGAGGTCTGAACTGTATGCTGACAAAATGTCAATCACTGGACATGATTTTCATTCCAGAGTATCTTCAAAGTTTTGCTCCATTACGTTTGGTAATTATTATATCATTTTTAATTTTAGCTGTCATTTGTATCAGCTATTTCCCAAGCCACAGGGTAAGTCTAGGCACTTAGGCAATGATATAGCTGTGCATGAGAAATCACTGCTTTACTGAGATACACAGCACTCTGATTGTATCAGAGGAACACACAGCAGTACTAATGGAACAGTATCTTAAAGGTAAATAGCACAAATCAGAACCATTCACATCTGCTGGAACTTTGTAATGCCAGGATTCTTCTTTGAGTTAGTATAAACTTTAGATTTTTCTCATTTTATTCTGGTGAGAATTTCAATGGCAGCAAGCAAAGAAGGGAACTTCCCATTCCCCAGACATGAATTCCAGACCGTTCATGGGTGTGAGGAAATGCTCTCAAGCTGTTTGAGAGCTATGTTCATGCTGCTATTCCACAGATCTGCCTCTGCACATTTTTGTAGTGAGGTGTTTAGGAGATTTTGATTTCACACTCAGCAGAAAGTCATTTGATATTGGTATGAGAAGTCAAAGTCCAAAGAGATCAAACTGGAAATGTCATCTGACTTTAGCACCCATATTAGAACCCCCTACCACAGCTGTATCTGTCTATCATATTTTTTTATGCCTCTTTCCCCTGTCACATCTGTATAGTATCCACTGTGAGGGCTGCACTATCTGTACCCAAATCATACCATTCAGTCAGCAGGCATCCCTGGGCTAGGCTAGAGCCTGCACGCTCATTACTTCCACCTGAAGAATCCTAATTAACTCATACATTGTCTAGTAATAGGAGTCATGTGGTAAGGAGCAGGCCAAGTAACAGGTCTTGTGGAGCCATACCTCTGAACCTGATCTGGATCCCCTCCTTACTCTCCTGAGCTTCACTATGCTAGCCATTCCCTCTGGGAAGTGTGCACATCTCCACTCACAGGCTGGTCCCATGTGTGCATCACCCAGTGTTCCTGACAGATACCAAACTGGATGGTCAAGCTGGCAGTCAAAGCTCAGTTCTATCCTCTCCAGCCTGCCCCCTCCAGTGTCATCTAGGTTGCAATCAGGGTTTCATCCTTCTCTACCATAAGGGTGTGTTCAAACCTTATTATCATTTTGATGAAAATGTATGCAGAACTTCTGACAAGTCATAACCTTGGTGAAGCATAAGACCCACCTTGCATGAGTTTAACTTAATGCCAAGAATACAAACATTTATTTATCTATTTATTTTACATTTGTTTACCGGGAAAGTCCGACTGGGCAGATTTTCTCATTTTCAGAAGCCGGGGTAGAAAAGCTCCACATAGTACATACGTAATAAAATAAGAGAATAGAAACAAGGAAGATACTTGTACTACAATAAACATTTCATATATACAGTAATAATTATACAGTGCAATACAAAGATTTCAAGTGACAGCATGTTTTTCAAACACAGCATTATCTTTCAGTAATATGAAAAAAAAGAGAGTCAAGTCTCTTCATACATTAGTCATGGATATACAATGGTTACATCAGTAATCATTAAATATAACTACCTAATAGAACTTTTGTTAGTATTCATTTCATCTAGCATCAACTATCAGTATGTTCATACAATAAGTGAACAGAATGCAGGAGTTTCCCTTGTTAACACATATTTTTGCAGGATCTACCATGGAACTTTCTAGGTATATGGTCATAAGCCACATCTAGGTCAACAACTTTTCCCAACTAACAAAATACTGAAGTACTTCACTATAGTACATGTTTGTTTATACAGGCTGAAATACTTTTCTTGAAAGGGTTTATGGTTCTTCATTATTAAAAAAATATATCTTGGAGATATCTAGGTTGGTAGACAGTAACCTTTACTATTAGAAAGTCATAAAGTAGATGACTGTGTCACATTTATTTACTTATGTATTTATTTTCTTGCTAGTTTACTTAACTACTTTGTTAAAAGGGAAAAAGGACTGAGGCAATGACCATTTTCAATCTTTACCTGAGCAGTTAAGCAAGCATAGCATAAATCAAAAAAGATTATAAAGTAGTGCAAATGTCAGTAGAGGTGTATCATACCATTGTGCTGATATTAGAGTACAATATCAATCCAATAACATAAATAATAACTATAGTGCATGTAATACAATAAATACACAAACTATTATGCATACAGAAGATATTGTGTCATACAATGCAGCCGCATAGTATATGTTATGTAATGCATGTGCCAACATGCAAAATAAATAAATAAATACATACATACATACATACATAAATAAATACATACATACATACATACATACATACATAAATAAATAAATAAATAAATAAATAAATAACTATTTTAGTTAAATTTTGAACTAACCGATGATTGAAGAGCAAAAAGTTGGAAATGTAGATAAAGAGTTAGCCCAGGGATGTAGCCCAACTGGATTTTTTAAAACACACAGTCTTGGATTCATTCATAAGGGTAGCTGTATTTTTTTTTCTAAAAGACTAATAAATTGATTTGATTGGTAATTATTGTTGGCAAGGAGTGGCTGATGTTTTAAAGAAGGTTTTTTTTCTTCACAAATTTGTAGAGAATAATTTGCCATCATGAGTTAGCTTTCATGATTTCTAAGAGTGTAGGAAGTGTCTTGCACCCCAAGCCTTATTTATTAGTGGGTGGAGTAATTTTCTTTAGCAATTGGGAAGCCACTACTGAATATAATTATATTATAGGAAAGACTGAAAATACTATATTCAAGAACTGGCCAGCTATTTTATCTGAACTAGCTGTAGCAAAAGGTAAATGTGGAAGTAAGTAAAACAGGAAAAATATGAAGAATGCCTTAATTCACAGAAGATTTAAATCTTTGCCACTAAAAGTGATATCATATGCAATATTTCAATATTCTACATGCTGTAATGTGTGAGTAAATATTGTGTTGAATTGAAATGATTATCCATTCTGTTACTTCCATGATCATTAAAATACAATAGATAACAACACGCTTTATTTTTCACATTGTTTACGTCATTAGGATTGATTGCCCAAAACTGTATGCTGGCAAGCAAAACAGGCCTTTGGGACACAGAGCTCAAGAATACTTATTTATTTATTTATTTTACATTTGTTGATACAAAACAATGTTTGACGTTAATCAAATAAAACAGTAAATAAATTCAAAGTTTAACAAATAGAATATATACAATTAATTTATTATTTACAAAAAAAAACAAAAAAAAAGAAGTAGTTGAAGGTAGTAGTTGGGTAAAATAAGTACAGAACACAACACAAGAGAAAGTGTGTGTATACAAAGACATAATAGAGAGACAGAGAGATAGAAGATATTAGAGAGAGAAATTAGTTGAAAGACAAGTTATGCTTTCTGTTCCAGTATGCTGCAGGTATATTTGCAGACATTAAGATTTTAGAAAATTAAATGAGAGACAAGAGATGTTAGTCTGGGTTAAGACAGGTGCATAGCCAATGTGTTTTTTTAAGGTAGTTTAAGCCTGATTTTGAATTGTGTAAGTGATGGTAGTGAGGTTAGGTCACTGGGAGCCTTGTTGTTGGCTTTGTGTGTTAATACTAGCATTTTAGTAGCTGAGCGCAGGAGTAGGTTAGGTAACTAGCCAACCCCGATTTTTTTATAATTAATACAGTGGTGGGTCTAAAATGTAGAGCCAGTTGCAAATCTTGCAATCTTGCTAGTGGAAAAAGGATTTGATTATATATATAGTCAGTTTTTTTTTTGTTTTTTTTTTTATTGTTTTATTAGGCTTCAAAGCTTCAGTTATTGTCAATGTCAATTAGTACCCCTAGGTTTTGTGTTAGAGAGGGATGGGATATAGTTCCCGTTGTTAGAAGTGACATTAAAGTTTAGAGGTGTGGGGACAGTTTTTCAGTGTGTTGATAAGTTTGTGGTTAACCATGTCCAGATATTGTTCTGTTAATCAGAATGGAAGGTGGTTTGAGTTTTCGTGAGAGAGCAATGGATGAAGGATGTAGAGATGGGTTTGGTTGGAGATGTTATGAATAATAGCTTGGGTAGATCATCAGTTTATTATTTTTACAGGTCTGTGCAGGCTCATTAGGTAGGTTTAAGTTGATGGTGACTGATTATGTTAAAAAACACAGTATTGGAAAAACAGAATTGTTGTGTTAGAAAGAGGAATAGTTTACATATACAAACTTAAATATTTAATTATGTCTAGAATTGATAATTGTATTATTTAAAACCATTTTTAAAATAGTTTTAAGCTGTAATGGTCTTTTGATGAATTTATTATATGTAATATTACCACGTGCTGTTCTGATATGCATGTTTCTTGTATACTTCTATTTTTATGTATAATAACCTTAAATGTGAAATCCATTGTTTTGTTGTTTAACTGGCTACTTGTTTTGCCTGTAAAAAGTGTTGTTTTTTTCTCACTTGGCTACCTCTAAAAGGCAAGCTGTGCCATATTTTCCAGAGAACTATATATAGAATAATACACTTCTACAACTGTTTTTCGAAATGAACAAGGCTAAAGATCTAATCATCTGTTCAGTGGCAAAGACAGAATCCATACTGTTGCTTCTGAGTTTGATATTGTGGTGGGGTTTCTTCTCCAACATACTTATACATCTTTTCCTAGGGTGAAGAATATGATCACCATAGAGTTGTAGCATGCTGTCTTTTGTACCCTTTCTTAACGATGGGGACATGCACTCTGGTTTACCAGTCCGGAAGTACTGTTCATGCTTTACGTGCAGCACTGAATAGGCAGATTAGGTATGTCACCAATACCATTGCAATTTCTTTCAGTAACTCCTTAATGGGCAGGCTAGGTATGCTACCCATACCATGATGATTTCCTTCAGTAAGTACTGAATAGGCAGGCTAGATATGCTACCCATACCACAATGATTTCCTTCAGTATGTACTGAATAGGCAGGCTAGATATGCTACCCATACCACAATGATTTCCTTCAGTAAGTACTGAATAGGCAGGCTAGATATGCTACCCATAATAGGCAGGCTAGATATGCTACCCATACCACAATGATTTCCTTCAGTAAGTACTGAATAGGCAGGCTAGATATGCTACCCATACCACAATGATTTCCTTCAGTATGTACTGAATAGGCAGGCTAGATATGCTACCCATACCAAAATGATTTCCTTCAGTAAGTACTGAATAGGCAGGCTAGATATGCTACCCATACCACAATGATTTCCTTTAGTAAGTACTGAATAGGCAAGCTAAATACATTACCTATACCATGACTACTTCCGTCGGTAACTGCTGAATAGGCAGGCTAAACTTATTACCCATACTGTAAACAATTTCCTTCAGTAACCCTTGAATAGGCAGACTAGATTTGGTCCAGCTGGACCTCATAAATAACTGCAGTCTTGCCACTTTGGGGAGCTTTATTTATTTATTTTATTTGACCTTTGTTGACTGGATTGGTCCATCTGAGCCGAGGTTCTTTTTCAGTGGAGACCCGGGGAGAAAAGCTCCAAAGTTACAAAATATATACAAGCTCCAAGAATAAAAACATTTGCTAGTACACAAAAAAAAATACATAACAATGTAAAGTAGTATACAATGATAATACTGATTACAGATTATATACAATGTTGGCTAGCTATGTATATTAAGGTAGGTAGTCCAGGAGAAACTGAATTTAAAGTAAAGAGAAAATAAGCTAGTAAGGAGTGTTTGGGTAGCAGTGAAGGAGAGATAAGAGGAAACCATGGTAAAAAATGTCTCCAAAGCCAACTTCATGCTTCTTAAGACAGAAGTGGTGAACTTCATGACACCCATGCAAATGGACAATACAGTTACAACTGCTGGATCCTACACAAATGCACTCTATAAGCACTTACACGAGTGCATGGATCGTGCTATCCCAAACAGAACCAAGACGCTATCCTCCAAAAAAAGGAAACCAATCTGGTGGTCCCCTACCATAAACAAACTGTACAACTGTTGCAAAACAGAGTAAAATCCCATGAGTGGGGGAGCTCCCTGGTCAGCCTCAGTAAGAAGCTGAGATCCCTTATAAGATCCTCCAAAGTTAGCTATGAAACAAAATCGCCACTAATTCTAAGGACAGCCACAAAGCATTATATAGCTATGTCAAGAATCTCGATGGCAACACCCAGATCTACTCTGAGTTACAGCATAATGGCACGAAAATTACAAAACCAACTGATATTGTCAACATCCTGGCAGATAGGTTCAGTGCTAACTTTACCCCCCCTCACCCCCTAAAGGGCCCATATCTATACAGGAAGAATGCAGAGTCCCTGAAATCACAACTATGCAGTTAAAAGCTGCACTCTCTAAAGCCAAATACACAGCATCCATGGGACCGGACAACATCCCAGGCTGTGTTTTACACGAACTTCAGAACGAACTGGCTCCTCACTTAAGCACCATGTTCAATAATAGCCTCGCATCAGGCTTTGTGCCCACTGAATGGTGCACAGCAACAGTTATCCCACTCCACAAAGGGGGAGCCACCACTGATCCCGGGAACTATCGACCTATTAGCCTGACGAACCTGGTCTGCAAGGCCATGGAACGTATCATCATGGAACACATAAACAAAGACATTGGTAACCTCCAAACTCTGGATCCCACCCAGTTCGGGTTTGTGAAAGGCAGATCATGCCTCCTGAACCTGATCAACTTCTTAGAGGCAGCCACCAAAGCCGTAGATGAGGGAAAGGTGGTTCACACAGCCTATCTTGACCTCGCCAAGGCTTTCAAAACCATCCCCCATTCTGGAATTATAGCTAAACTCACTAAACTAGATGTATATCCCTACATCACAAGATGGGTTGCCATCTGGCTTACTGACAGAACCCACACTGTAAAAGTTGCAGACTCCAAATCTGACCTCAAAGCAGTGACAAGTGGAGTACCACAGGGTTCCGTCCTGGGACCTCTCCTGTTTGGTATCTACTTCTCTGAAGTACAGGCTGACACAGAAGGCCTCCGGCTAATGAAGTTCACAGATGACTGCAAACTAGGAGCCATAGTCAAGTCCCAAAATGATGTGGACATCCTACAAAAGGGCCTCGCTGAGACAGATGCCTGGTGTCAGAGCCATGGCCTCAAGCTCAATGCCAAAAAGTGCAGTGTCATCCCCTTTGGTAAAAACCTCTGTACCCATGAACTACTACATTGGCAGCAATCTACTTAACACCAAATGGGTGATAAGAGACTTTGGGACCCAGGGGGACAGTAGTCTCTCCTTTGATAGTCATATCGCCACAGTAGTCAGGAAGTCCTTCTACATGGCACACCTCATCATAAAAGGGTTCTCCTCCAGGAAAAAAGAGGTCACTGTTCCCCTCTACTTGACACTCATTAGACCCATTATAGAGTACAACACCCTTTTTGGAATGTACCTCACAAGACATCTGCAGCAGCAGGAAAGGACACAGAAGTATCTCACAAAGAGGATTACTGGCCTCAATCAAATGCCCTACACTGACCACCTCAAAAAATTCCAGCTTTACTCCATAGCATATTGCCTACTCCGAGGTGCTCTCTGCCTAACATATAAAGCTATGTCAAACCCAGAGCTGTTGGACATGTTACACCTAAAGAAATCCCAATCCCTCTGAGATACACGCTCTAGGGACCTAAATTTTGTCAAAACAATAAACAGGACATGCTGGAGGGATATATTCCTGTCCCAGAGACTTCCCATACTCTGGAACAGGCTACACATCTATGTCAAGCAAAGTTCTTCATTAGCACTCTTCAAGAAAAATCTTGATGAGTGGATGGGAAATAGGAAATACACTGCTCGACAGTGGCACAGGAAAATAACTTTCTTGGATGGCGTAAGTAAGGGAACCTTGTTGGCTAGGCTTATGTAGGCCCTTGGGCCGATAGTCTAGTACCTACCTATGAACCTATGAACCTATAAAAGTGCAACAGTAGTTGTTGACCATTCTACTAGTAAGGAGATAGATATAGTAAAGGACAGTTAGGGGTAGGAGTAGGGAAAGGGTTTAGTGGGGAAGAAGGGAGGGTGAGTTTGGAAGGAGGTAGTGTTAGGTAATACTAGGAGAAAAAGAAGTGAGAGATTGGTCTGGAGAGGTGGGTTAGTCAGAGGGCTGGGAACAAAGGCAGAGTTTATTTAAGCTAAGGTGATTTCTCACAGTCTTTTTGAATAGAAGTTTGGATGTAGTGTTTCGTGTGTCCAGTGGGAGTTTATTCCAGTGTTTGGCAGGGTAATAACTATACAGGTTTATTCCTATGTTGAGTTTGGGTTTGGTTATGGTTAGAAGGTGTTGGTCAGAGCTCCAGAGTGTCCTTTTTGGGGTGTAGGATGAGATGATGGATGATATGGTGGGGCAGAATGTGGGCTAGTATAGAATGGAATGGATTATTTGGAGCTGGGAAAGAGTAAGGTTGTGAGGGAGCTCTAACCATTTCAGTTTTTGTAGAGCAGTACAGTGGTGAAAGGAGCAAGGAAGTTCAGCGGCAAATTTTGCTACTTTGTTAAAGGTGGATTCAAGTTTGGTCATAAGAGAGGTCTGCAGGTTGGTGAGAATCTGAGAGCCATAGAGAAGGGTTGGAAGAAGGTAGGCATGTGATAGAGCAATTTTTGCTAGAGAGGAGAGAAAGGTTTTGTTTCTGTAAAGAAGGCCAAGTTTTTGATGGGTTTTCTTGATGTTGTTTAGTACATGCTGGTCAAATTTTAGCTGGTCATCAATGATGACCCCAAGTAGTTTAGTGTGATTATCCACCATGATGGGTGTGTTGGAGGAGATGGAGAAGTTTGGTTTCAGGTGGGTCATTGTTTTTGGAAGAAAGAGGAGTTTGGTCTTTTTTTGGGTTTAGGATTAGCCGGATCTCGACAGACAAGAAGGATTCCTGAGTTTTAGAATGGAGTATGGGAAGTGTGTCTGCAATAGTGATGACTGTGGAGTCATCAGCATATTGCATTAGGGATGAGTGTGGAGTAGAGCTAGATAACTGATTGGTAAAAATGTTAAAAAGCAGTGGTCCTAGGATTGATCCTTGGGGAACTCCCATCAGTACTGGAAATTCTGGGAAGATAGCTGCATCCCATTTGATGGACTAGGAGTGGTTACTAAGATAACTATAGAACCAGGAGACAGTGACAGGGGATAGGTTTAGGTGGGAGAGTTTCTCTAAGAGTAATGGATGGTGGACAGTATCAAATGCTTTTGATAGGTCAAGAAAGAGACAAGATGCAAGTTTATTTTGTTCCCTAGCTTGAGCAATAATATTTATGAATGAGATGAGAGCTGTAGAAGTGCTATGGCCAGGGCGGAAACCATGTTGAGTGGGGGTAATTAAGCTGTCTTTGGTGAGGTACTGGAAAATTTGTTTGTGTACACATTTTTCCAGGATCTTGGATAGGGGAGATAGAATTGTGATATGCCTGTAGTTAGTTAGTTCAGTGGAGTTATCTCCCTTGTGGATAGGTATAGTGTAAAACTTCTTCCAGATGACTGGGACTGTAGCTTCAGTAATAGAGCTGTTGATGAGGATAGAGATGGGTAGGGCTATGGAGTTAGCAGCTAGTTGAAGAAAGAGTGGAGGGAGACCATCTATGGAGGGAGAGCAAGGTTTGAGCTTAAGGAGCAGTGATTTTATGTAAGAGGTAGATACTGTTTGTAGGTTGAAAGTCAGTGAGGGGTTAGGGTGAGTAGGGGGGAGGCAGGTGGGGTGGTGTTGGGGTTGGAGTGATTCATAAGTTTGCTAATGGACTCTATGAAGTATGAGTTGAAGTTAGTAGCAGTTTGAATCGAAGTGTGGGGTTTGGGTGGGGGTGGATGGGTTTCCTGGATGCAGGATATTGTTTATAGTATGCCAGAATTTTTTGTTGTTATAAAAGTGTGTTTTGGGGGGGTTAGTATAGTAATTTTTTTGTCGTCTTTATTTGATTTCTTTGCCTGGTTATGAATGTGTCCATTACAGTGATTTCTGATAGCAATGGACTCAGACCAACCATATTTCATACAGTGCCTCCTGATAACAAAGGATGTCTGACAGGTTACTGAACTTACACATATGTTCTTTCCACCTCCGAATAATCTTCCTAGCAGAAGTAAGCACTTTTCCACCTTTACTTATCATAGTGTAGTGTCACATGCCTCTCAACTGTCCAGATTTTTACAGAATGTGCAGATTTTTGCTTCATATTTTTGGTCTGTTCCTCATAAAATTTGTGTTTTTCTGGATTTTTGTAGCAAATCATTGAGGACTAAAGTTACTAAATAATGACAGACATATGAGATTCAGACTTCAGCAGATGCATGGTACCACAAGGCCTTTTATTTTAACAACTTTCTAAGTGTATAAGAGCCTCCCTTTTGAGGTTTTAAATGGCTTGGCAGAACCTCTTGGAAGCTATCTAAAAGTCTTTGTCCATCACCACCCCAAACCCTTTATGTGCTCTGCCTCTTGTGGCATAATTTTACTGTGACCCCATCTAATTTGCTTTGGGACCAGAATGATCATAGGAATTGTGTGAGTTTTAGAATTAAGTGCCTTTGCTTTGGGTTGCATAGCTCTCATCAAACAATCAGCAATCTTCACTTTCAGTTAATTAAATTGGTAAGGGTGAATATCATCTAACCCCTGCCTAGCTGGTTCTAAAGGGAGATAGGGTAAAAGAGTGCTAGACCCTTATTATAATCAGCATTAACTGAAAATATTACCTATAGATATATGTCTTCCACTAGTAGTTTTTTTTTGGGGGGGGGTGATTGTAAAACAATGCCAGGTTAGTTTTGGAATAGCTACTCCTGTGGCTGTCTTGACTAGCTAGTGGCATAAAAATGAAACAAGAGAAACCTTTTTCCAGAATTTGTCTGAAATGCTAAGTTTTGTAGTTTGACTACTTTTATGATTGCTGGTGTCTATTAGTAAATCCTGAGTTTAACAATGTGACAGCTAGCAGACACCTTCTGGGTACAGATTCTTAATCGCTGCATGATCATTTGATGTCCTGACACAGTCTGTTCTAACTTAATGCCTCTGTTTTCTTTTACAACACAATTAAATGGTAGCGGCTAAACTAATCTCACACAAATTCAAAAGAGACTCTCATTGTGTGTTTTGTTTACCTTGGCCTGTCTGTCTGGTACCTTACTTTGAAAGTTTGAATCATCACCATTTCATAATCACTTGAGTGCTCCAATCTTCTTTTTACCAGAATTCTGCATTGTGGTCTCATTTGAGATGATGCAAGCGCAAAGTGCATCACAGACTGTCAGAGTCCAATGTGGTCTGACACCAGGTATGTCTATAAGGCTTCTCGTATTCGCACATGGCATTTATTGTATACAGTCTATACCTCGTACAGAAATTATTATAGCCTCCATAAGTGCAAAAATAAATACTGCATACACGCTTATCAGTTGTGAGTGTGTGTGTGTGTGCAAATTTGTGTAGCCAATCAATCAACATGCTGTAATAAAGAAGAATTCCCAAAGAAAAAACAAGAAGGCAGAGATGAAAATGTGAAAACTTAACACAGACAGTGACTGGAGGTTAGGAATGAACCTGAGACCCTGGCAATGTGAGGAAAAGGTCTTATCATTGAGTCATCAGGCCATTCATCTCAGTTATTGCCCTTTTCCCTTCAGATATTACAGTCATTCATTGCATCTGCTTTTTTATGATTCCCAATAAGAACACAGATTTGGTAGGGACCACCCACGGGAGTACCTTCACTCATATTTTCCAAGAACACTAAATATTCTGCACAATTTTTTGCCATATAAGCTCAGACATACGTTGGAATTTTCATGTCTCCTCCTTATAACCACATAAGGGCACCCTTGTCCTCCTGATGGGAAAAGCTTCAGTTTAAAAGCTCCATTCAGTGTTTGAAGCATCATTTCATCCTGCAGGGAACATTTAAGAAAAACATTTACAAAGCAGGCAAAAGACAACACATGATCAGGAAGTGAGATATTAAAGTCCAGGCTGTGCATATGAACAAGTCTGACTGTATCGAAATAGTACTTTTCCACCATTTGTATCATTTGGTCAGGATAAAGGGTGCATCAGAATTTACTTTAATGTATAAAAAATACTTTATTGATTTGTTGTTTGCGATTTGAGTAAGTGAACTGGCCGTGGGGTCATTTTCACTCATGACCTTGGTCAAAATATTAAATGCAATACACCAAAACCATGAATTCCCCAAGTAGTAGAGGATAACAATGATCTTAAATATGCAAAGAACTATAGATAGAACCACTTTAGGTGTGACTATAAATACTCCTGAGTGCTAGCAGCACTGTAAGGTCTAGTATAAGTGAAAACAATCAAGTGTATAATGATGACAAGACAGAATGAAATAAATGAATTGCAGACTTACTATACCACAACTTACCAGGAGTGAAAGCATTTCCAATAAAACAGAAGCAAAGAATGCAAGCGGAACATCTGACATGCTAATTGTGAAACTGTAGCAACATGTTTGCTGCTGCATATTGAAAAATTTGTAACACTGAATACTTCCTTACAAGAACAGCAGGTGTGAAGCACAAGGGTAGAGTTAGTGATAAATTCACAAGTATGGACATTGATACATATGGACAGTTGGACAGCTAAACTCAATGAGTATCAGGGGCATACAAGTGAGACTTGACTAGCAAAGCACTAGTGTTGCGCCCCTGCAAGATAAGCTGGAAGATTTAGAAAAAAGGCGTTGCCACAACAACCTTCACCTTTCAGGCCTGCTAGAAGGAGGAGACTGACCAGATCCAAGGGCATTGTTAGAAAAATGTTACCAGCCCTTTTGCAAGGATGCTGAGTGATTAAAATAGAGGCCATAAAGTTTTATGAGTTTTCCCAGTGCAAACCTCCATGCAGCTAATCTTTCACCTGCAAGACTTTACAGATATGAAGGAGATTTTAAAAACTGTCAAAGAGGTGAAGCCATTCTATCCACTGGGGGGAGGGGGTAAAGTGAAATTCATACAAGATTTCTTTCAATGAACGTGCATAAAGTGTATAAGGAAATCTGTTGTCTTTAAGAATTTAGTGTCCACTAACTACCTACTAAATCTAGTAAATAAAACACAAAGGGAGAAATCACAGCTTTATATTCCTAGTACAGGTGATGAGGTGATGAAATTTTTACAAAACAACATATTAATAGACAATACAACAAACCTAACACTGCAACCCAACAATAGGCAATAGCATTCCATGAAACTATCTGACAAACCCAAAGAAGTAGACAATTTGTCAGCTTTTAATAGGGCTACGACTGTCACAGTACCTGGCAATATAGCTGCAATCCAAAGCAATGCGATCCCATTGAACTATAATATGTGCAGTGGCAATGTCCTAGACAAGGATATGAGAGCATCTGAAAAACTGACTCACAAAAAGATATCCAGGCAGTAATTCAGTAGATATGTCTTTTACAACTACTTTGAAATGTATTTCTTATCTTGAACAGATATTTCCTATTCTTCTCAGAATTCTTTCAACTGTAATTTTTGCCATATTAGTTCTTGGCTCTATATTTTTTTTTCACTAACAAATGTGGCTTTGCTGTGTTTTTCGTAACAGTGACCTTAAATTCCATTTCTCTTTCTCGTATACAAAAATAGTTCTAGTTTGTCTATAATAATTGAATTGTTGTTTCATTCAGTCTGTTGTCATTTCTGCTCTTAGAAGTCAACAAAGATGCGGATATGAGAGTGAACATGTATAGACCGAGAAGGTGACTGATGCACATTTTGCAGTGGTATATTTCTATGTTCCTCACAGATGTAAGTGACAGTATATCCTACTGCTTGTGACATCTTCACCATTTTGTACTGCCTTTGTACTTTGACTTTTATGCTGTGTCCAACTAGGAATTCATTTAATATGCTGAAGCTCCAAATTGTCTACAAAAGTTTTAAGCTCAGCTCTGGCACACTAAGGACCGTTGTCTGACATGACAACATCTGGAGTGCAATGACTTTGTTTTTATAATAAAATTAAACAAAGTAAAAGTTAATATTAATATTAAAACAAAGACACATGATTACAATTCCATATGACAGAAACACTGCAAAGAAATGGATAACAGCTACTAACAAAACTGCAGTGAGAATTACTCTGAGGTGAATAAAAAAATGAATAAGGGAAGGACGTCAACTCATGGAGGAGATTCCAATCAGGGGAGTACAATTTCCCAGTAATCATTCATATGCAGTCTGTTTAACTGCCTTAAAGAACCTCTTTCTGTTTTTCCAGCTGAATCCATTGAGGAGTGAAATTCAATTATCATTGTAAAGCAAGAGTTAAAAAAAAAGTAGCAGCCAACATCCTAACCTGTGCAAATGCTGTTCTTGAGAGAGAAACATTTTCTGATGAAATGTTCAGGGGTCAAATGATTTTACTTCGACATCTGATAACAAGGGGAGCACACTGCACTAGAAATGATTTGCACTCAGAATTATTGCATTTGATGGCAGTCCCAGACCATATACAAAGAAGTACCCTTTTCTTCTTTCATCCCCATTAACAATCTGCAAGTATCTTACTTTCAAAAGTGAGGAGACATATTGCCAAACATGTTCATCTAAACAGAGTGAAAACACTTGCTGGTAGAAAGTTTTAAGTGTCAGAAGGAAGTCTTAATCCCCTGGAGTTCTGATACTTCTTTTGAAATGCTATGCATCCATCTTCTAGACAATTATCACAGTCCTTAATGGAAAAGCTAAACTTTAAAGGGGTTTTATCCTGACTAATAATTGTTAATTCTGAGTACAACCATACTGTGCATGGCTATACTTTAGCTCTCATGCATCACTAGTATAAATACAAAAGGATGACCCACTCCTTGCATCTCATAGTTGCTGATGTCTTCCTACTAATCCTAAAGTGCAAAATGATTAAATTGTTTTACTATATCAGAGAATAGAAGATGAAGCAAATGACTAATCAAAGACAGAATTATAGCTAGCATCAACAGTTTAATTAATTATATTTTAGCAAGAAAGGGCAAATTACATATTTGTTTTTAAATTTAAAATGGTTCTCATGTTTAGATTACTCAAGGATGATGAATGCACATATGAATACCTTACTAAACACAATCTAGAAGATAGCTTCGAAAGCTGAGGAGACATGCTGTCCATAAAGGTCAGAGCACACCTTAACTAGTGCTTTACCAGCACCCTCACAGAAAGGAAAAAGAGTGTTTGCCTGCAAGAACTGACTGAATGTAAAGGGGTGCATAAGTGATCCACAAAACACAAATATCTGTAAACCTTTTGCAAATCACATTCAAGGCAAAAGCCAATGAATGCCAACAAGTGATGTGTGATCTCTGAGGAATAAACAAGAGGAAGGTCTAAGGACATCAGTGAAAATGCATGGGAGGTAATGTCATTTGTAACCAATGTAGCTGAAGAGAGGTTGACAAGAAAACTGTCAGGAATATCAGCACACTTCACTTTCCACAAGAAGGCCCACTAGACAGATATAAAATGCCCTTGAATATCTGATAGAATCACTGCTGCTGACATTGTTAACCACTGGAGATTGGTCATAAAACCCATGACAAACTAGATTTGGATTGCCCTCATTTCTACCATTTAGAGTGACTTGCTACATAGAGGCAGTCAATGTGAGTATCACTATTTCTAGCAGATAAGCTAAGATTATGTCATATATTTTAGTCTCCAAGGACAATAGGCAGACTGACCTGTACTTCACAAGGATTCTTCCCCAGTTTGCGAAATAACATAACACTAACTTACAAGGAAGATGCTGGTGCTCACTGAAGTCTACAGTCATTTTAAATAATTGCAGTAAAGTGAATACCATTATTTGTGTGAAATATCTGTAAAAATCTCTGGGATTCATAGACAGGTTATAGAATACACAGTATGAAACTGGGTGGGAACTGGCCATGTGTGGGCTGTCTTAGTCTGGTAGTGATTTATAATCCAGCTTTGTGCATCAGTGGAGGTAGAATGAATGTTCTGCAGAAGGCATTTATAAATGACTGCATAAAGACTTGCAAATAGAACTGGGCAGGGAAATCGGTCCTTAATGATATGCAAGCAAATACAAGGCGAGCATAACTTATAATTATTGTATAATGATTATAAGATTTTCTTACTATAGCTGATACTTTATGATCAAAAGATGGTTTGTTGTCAGTGACTGCATCTTAATCTTTAATGATGGTATCAGACTTAAGGACGGTTCCAGTTATTTGATAACCAATGGGCCTGGCTTGTTATCCAGGCATTTCTATCCTCCCTTTGTTATTTTACATTAAGTTGATGGCCTTAGTCATACCACTGGGTCTATATCACATTACAAAGTTTTAAAAGTTCGAATCACTAAAGGTTGAACTTTAATGATCGAACTTTTAAAACTTCGAATATAAATAAAAAACATTTTTGCAACAAATCAAGAAAAAAGAAAAGGTGTAAGCACCCCACACCCCGCACTACTTAAATATACCAACTCCAAGATCACACTTCAGTTCATTACAGTGCGGAAATGGAAGATTTTCATTTCCGGCACTGTAGCGTGATCTCGAAGTTGGTATATCTAAAGAGCGGGGTGTGTAGGGGGAGTGCAGGGGAGCTTGCACCCCTGCTTACACCTTTTTTTTCTTGTTTTGTTTCAAAAAAATTTTTTTTGCCATATTCAAAGTTTTAACAGTCCGATCATTAAAGTTTGACCTTTTGTGACCTCTAGTGATTTGAACTTTTAAAACTTCGATAATGTGATATAGACCCAAAGCAGCAAATGCTGACTGTGTAAAGACCTCCTTGGAAAACATAACAGTATGCAAAGGAGTCAGTCATGTTACCCATTTTCCAATCATCTGTAAAATCCATCGACCACTGAGCTTGTATAATTACCTTCACTTCACTGAAGGACATTCCTAAGAGAGTGAGATCCAGTGCAGTACACTAAGGCCCTCACTAGTGACTAGTCTACTGGATGAGAAGGCACCACCAACACTTGTTCTGTAGGTTTAATCTGAGGGCCAACTTGCTATCCATCAACTGATGTAAGGGTTACTATTTAAACTGGTAAGCTTGTCAGTTATGTCCACATGAGGAACTGTTTTAAATGTCGTAGCAATGCCATTGTAAGTGATGTGAGCTGAATGACCTCCATCAATGACATCACTAAAATATCAACCAAATTATAGAACCAATGCATATCCCTCTTAGAAATGAACTGACTAGGGAAAAAGGTGTGTAAGTTACCAGTGTTGCTGTTAATAAGTTTTTAAACTAAGAGATATACTCCATCAGTTTGATGATAATAATCTTTATGACACTTTTATAGAACTGCTGTTTTCCCTTACTCAGGCACATACCCTTGGGAGACAACAAGATTAAAAAGCATAAAATGGGTTCAGCAATAATGTACTTTGTACTAACAACAAGCCAGTTTGGTATGGAGCATAGCGATAATGGGATGCAAGGCAAGGACAATGGAAATCAGTGGACAGGGTAATGCAGGTAACTTTCTCAGCTGGGACTTTACCTGTGGCTTTCATATCAGAATCTGTGGTACTATTAATTTTCAGGATGGAGCAGTAGTGGGGGTTAAGTCATGCTTCTAATGCTGCAGAAAAAAGTCCATTATCACTTTTTAAAAAGTGCCATGTTTAATAAAGAGGTGTAAAAAAGTCTTATGGTTATCCTTAGAAGAGTTAGCTACCTCCAATTTATACCACGCCTTACTTTTAATTTTGGTGTTATTTGAGAATCCTACAACCTTCTATAAACCTCCTTCCATCTGAGAGTTTAAACCTTTTATATGAAGCATACATTTTTATTCTAACTTTACTTTTTTTAAAGCTGGGTATTACACTACTGCCCGCTGTACTTGTTTTTAAATCTGGGAATTACACCACTGCCCACCACACTTATTCATAATAATTGCAGAATTATCAACATATTGGCAGAGATAGTTGTAAAATCATTGGTAAATGTTCTGATTTCAGAGATAGGGTCTGTATAGGGACAGACAGCTTTGATTTTCCTTAGGCCATCAGACAGGGTATAAATCTGACTTCAGACTAGTTTGAATTAGTTGAACTTTTGAGCTGAGTGGTACAAATTCTGAGTGAAAAGATGACAGTCTAGTGTTCAGCATTTGTCAAAGAAAGTAAGACATGAGTTAGTTTGAGTGCAGTGCCAATAGCATAACAAAAGGGTTATGTATATTATTTTCCTATGCTGGGCACATAGTCAGTTTGGTCCAGGGAGTTGACATTAATACAATCTGGATAATACTGGGTATATTTATTGGTTGTTTAAAACACCCACTTCATAATTTAAGTCACCAAAAATTATGGTACTGGGACTAAAAACAAACATGTAATTCAACCTGTCTTGGTACCTAACTAGGCCCTCAGTTGACAATAAAGAGATTATATAGTAAGCATTAATGTAGCAATTGCCATTATTAAATGTGACTAAGTTGTAAAGGAGTTTAAAATCTGAATGTTGCTATGTTAGGCATCGTTTATATGACAACGGGTCCTCTTGTGTCTTTCTAAGAAGTGCTGAGTATGTGATAGGCACAGTATCATGATACTGAGAGAGTTTATCAGGACAGTGTAACCAAGCTTCTGTAACTACACATACATTAATATGTTCCAATGTCAGGAAAACCTCTGAATCAGGTAGTGGTGTTTTATACTACTTTTTTATACACAGACACCTTTATTTTGGTAAGTCTAATAAATTAACTTTACCTAAAGAAGGCCATTATGGGTAGAAAAAAATCTTAGCTAACATGCAGAGCTTTGAACAGAGATGTTAAGCCCATCTCTGGCAAAGCAGGCTGGTGTATCAGTGTTCTGATGCGGATACCCACTGTATTCACCTGAAATGATATCAGTGATTAATCCAGTAGTTAATAATAAGTTATCATTGTTTGAAGCCATGGCATCATTCTCTGTAAAAGCAAGATACTGCTCAACACAAGTGTCTTGTCTACCTCAGGCACATGCATAGGTACTGCAACAATACCTCTCTTCAGAGTAGAATATCTATCAACCCAATGTAATTAGCAATAAGAATATTCTCCTCTATTGGAAGATGGACATACGAACTCTGGTCATGTTATATATCCAAGTATAACAGATGCAGCTGATCTTGCCCTTGCTCAGTATTATTTGGTGCACTATTATGAAGCAACATACAGCAATGCAGTCATTTAGGTTCATAGGTTTATATTTGTTTACTAAGCTAATGACCACAA
This sequence comes from Protopterus annectens, assembly GCF_019279795.1. Lineage (NCBI taxonomy): Eukaryota > Metazoa > Chordata > Ceratodontiformes > Protopteridae > Protopterus > Protopterus annectens. The sequence goes on from NC_056732.1 coordinate 652,066,485, forward strand.
GGGCATTTTTAAGCTTAGCCATGCATCCCAAATCTCTGACAAGTTCTGATACCCTTGATAAGTGCAAGCATGGGCCTGGGAGATTTACTCATTTACAGGTTACCTGTGTCCATTAGAGACATAGGTTCCAAACCAGGGATGAATTTCCAGTTTGCCTTCCAATTGCCCAAGTTGCACTTGAATTGAGTTAGGCAGGAACTCTGCTTCACATGGATGGGGAACCTGTTCCATAGATGGTGTAGTCTCTGCGATAGATACCTACTGTATATCTCCAGCAGGTTCTATTTGTATCACAGGCAAGGTTTACATCTTTAGAATGGATAATTCTGGTGCTGTTGTTTTGTGGATATGCAGGAAGTCCATCAGAGTGAGGTCTGATAATGCCTAGTATGCCAGGCATAGATCCCCCTCAAAAGCCTATAGGATACAGAATACAGGAATGGATCCTTGAGGCGATCCGCATAGGACATTTTACTTATGCTGTGTATTCTTTTAGTGAGAAACCTCTGTGGACATTCCATTTGTTGGATATGCCTGGTTAGGTACATACCAAAGGGGGCAGTGTACTCAATGATAGGTCTGATGAATGCCGAATACAGTAGAGCAATGACTTCCCTGGACTTAAATGCCATACGCTGATGATTCCGCCATAATTTGCAATGCTCAATCACTACCAGAACTACTTTCAAAAACTCAACAGTCCTTTACTGCAGTTGAATCCTGGCTAAGAAATGTTAACTCTTTCTTAATCCAAAGAAGTCAAAACTAGTACTCTTTCATCCCAAAAAAACCTCCCTTGTCACTGATCACTTCAACATCCTTGCATCTGACAACACTGCCATAGAAATAGTGCAGGAAACCAAACTTCTAGGTGTTATCATTGACAATAAACTTTCATTTGACCCCCATATACAGCAAAATATAAAGAAAACTCATCGAAAAATGTGACTCTTACATAGAAACAAACATTTCTTTAATGCAGCAACCAAAACTACCCTTGCAAAAACATTTTTATTCCCCTCCCTTCTTTATGGTACTCCTATCTTAAATAACTTACAAAATTCAACCCTAAGCAAGTTGGAACAGTGCTACAACAAAGTTGCAAAGTTTGCCACAAACTCTAAATATCACACACACCACTGTAAACCACTCCTAGAATTAAACTGGCTTGAACTCCCCGACTAACTTGCCTTTATTCAGCTATCCACCTAACCCAACCTTATTTTCAAGCCTACTGCCTTCCCTGCACTAGCCAATCTAGTCACACTTATGCACCAAATTGATCTTTATGATCAGAAGACAGAAATCTCTTAGCTATCTCAAAATCCACAAGAAAAGCTGGTCACTGTCTGTATTCATACTCTGTCTCTATACATTGGAATTCACTACCTCTAGTTACCAGGTTTATTCCTGGCCTAACCCATTTCAAAGTCTCTTTAAAAAAATCATCTCAAAAATACATGGCTCTGCTCCTGCATAAAGCCTGCCTAATGCTTAGGTCTTCCTCTTCTGTCACATTTCAATCCCTCACAGACTGAAAGATCCCAAGGTTCTTCTAACTCCTTCTCTGCTTCTATACCATATCCTTACGCTACTGCTCAGGCTTTATTGCTTCTATTCTTCTTAACTCTCTCTCACTGTCTATCTGCATCACTAACTTTCTGGCTGCTATTTTCCTAACTGAAACTAACATTCTATGTTACATGTACTATAGCAGTCAGTGTGACACACTGCACTACCTATGTACTATTTTTTGGACACTATCTACATCATGTATGGTGAGAATGACTATTATCATCTGTAATGTTTTAACTGTATAGAATTGTGTAGATGTGCAGTAATATATTATAACATCTTGTAGCAGTTTGTTCTTTCAACTTATTTTTATATAGTATTTCTAATGTCATTTGTATTATATTGGATTTTACTGTATTTGTTTATGTGGAGCTTTTCTCCATGGGGCTCTGCTGTAAAAGGGTTCTGTAGACCCAGTCAGACCACCCTGGTAAACAAATGTAAAATAAATAAATAATAAATAAACACCTTTGTTTATAAGTTGAGCAACATATAATGATTTCCTCACTACTGCAGACACGTGATGATCAAAGCTTAGATTGCTGTATATCTGCGGCCCCAAGTCCCTGACTACTGGGTCAACTCTAAGGGGTGTGTTGTCAATATGATAGTTACCAGGGATGGATGACTTCCCAAAGGATACTATTAAGCATTTCTTGGCATTTAGTTTTATTCCATGGCTCTGACACCAGTTATTTGTCTGTGTCAGCCCCTCCTGGAGAACATTTGTGTCAGTGTGAGATTCAATGACAGCTACTAATTTGCAATCATCTGCAAATTTAGTCAGCCAGAGACCAATGACATTGGCCTTGACTTCTGAGAAATAAATGCCAAAAAGGAGCAGTCCATGGACTGATCATTGAGGGACACCACTTGTGACTGGCCTCTTTGTAGAGGTGGACTCCCCAATTCTAACTTCCTGGGTCCTGTCTGTGAGCAAGTTGGCTATCCATCGGGTGACATACGGGTCTGTACCTAACCTCTTGATTTTGTCAACAGTGTTTTGCTTGATATTTTGACAAGTATTACTCTGTGACACATGACTGTGGGCAGCTAAAAACAGCATGTAGTGTCTGCACTAAATGGATTAGGCCAAGTCTGCAAAAAAAGGTAATCATGGGTAAGCAGCAAAGAGCAGCAGGGTTTTATTTGTTTAACAAGCACTGTTCTGTAATTCTTGATTGAATGTTATATACTGATGCTATCAAAGGATATATTTTACTTCATTTTATTTGTCTCCAGATACCATTTTGTACACTGTTTAGTGGTGAGTGACACACAATAACATCATCTTGATTCATTGTCAAGCACTATTATGTAAGGTTTCAGCAGTGACAATATCCAGCCAGATAACAATAACAGAAATGTCAGTTTATTTTTGACTTTTGCAGAATCATTTGATATGTTATTTAAAAACAGCATTCAGCAACATGATACTGCTTCACTAGCAAGTACTATTCTGTGATATCTGATACTGACAGCATATAACCCGCTATATGTAACTGAGATTTTTCATTTTGTTTTATATACTTCTCTATATTATTTGGTGCAGTGTTTAGAAGCAACATACAACAACATGGTCTCAACTCTTTGTCAGAAACTTTTCAGTCAAACTTAGCTAGAAAGTCAGTAAACAGACAGCATGAATTACAGTGACTAAGCTACACTAAATTTGCCTATAAAAAGATAATCATAGAGAAGTAATAGACACCAGTATAGACTTGATTGCTTGACATAATCTGCTACATGATACCTGATTCTGAATTACAGTGAAATGTAGCAAAGAAGAACATTTCATTTAAGTTTATATCTTTGTAGCTATCATTCGGTATACAATTTAATATGGAAATAGTATACAGTAACAGATTTGTGTTGTATACCACAGATTTAATCCAAATGCTATTCTGCGTGAGAATAAAATAATAATGTTAATACAACAGAAGATGCAGGATTAATTCCATTCTATACAGATCTATTCCGCATTTGAGTACTGTACTATTTACACCATATTAGTAAAGTAACATACAGCATGTAGTAACAAGACATTTATTGTTTGACAATTACTATCCCATGTGTGTGTGACTGAATTAATTCTGTCCTTGGATGATCTTATCATTAGAAGACTGTATTGGAAGACTGTATTCATTCTATTTTACTAATAAAGCTGCTCTGTGAATAGTACATAGTACTAAAGCTGTGTGTGGTAGAACTGATATAGCTTACAATTGCTGAGCTGTGCCTGACTGAATTAATTCAGACATGGGATGGGGAACTGATTTTAGAACAAGGCTATGACATTTTGGTTTGCAAAATGCATGGGACTGCATTGTTGCATAGAAAGCTTATTATGCAAAACTGAATAGTCAGAATACAGGATACTGATCCCAGGTGAGCTCAATAAATACGTCAGTTTGGCATTACATGACCACAGATATTCACTGCACTGTGTAATTGGGAATCCACATAGAACAACATGTTTTCCTTGTTTGAAAAGAACAATTCTGCCTGGGCATGACTGAATTAATCCAGTAACCAGATTATGTATTCATTTGGTTATGTATAGATCTGCTTGCCATCTAAATGATATGTTAGTTCTTCTTCATCAATATTAAAGTCCTCTTCATAGTGAATAGAAAGTTGTGCGATATACAACAGAATTACTAAAACATTCAAAACTTCCCAGCATAACAAAATGAACACAAAGAGTGACGGAACAATGACGATGTAATATTTTCAACACTTTATGTCAAAAAGAAAGCAACCTAAAACATCTAAAAATAACCATGGAAAAGCAACATTTGATATTATTCTGTGGAACTTAAAAAGGATGAAACAGAGAAAGCAATGGAAAAATAATGAGCTTGGTTTCAGCTTTGTTTTTTTTTTTTTTTGCTTCTGCAACTTATGCCTACTCATTAATATTAACGCAAATGTTCGTAACCTTGCTACATCATTTTGAAGAATGATTGCTTCCATATTTACTTGCTTTGATCTTTGCTGAATTTCTTGCGTGTTTGCTTTTGTATGGCTGACCCTATAAAAACATAATTGTTGTGCTTATGTACCCATGTAAGCCACAGCAAAAACTACAAGGTATAAGTCATCAAACGTTCTACAAAAATAACAGTTCAGTTCCCTCCACACATAGTGCTACGCTGAAGTGAAAGAAAAGACAAAGAAATATTGTGCTGATCCAAAATATGCCTTCCCACAAGAAAAATGAATTCAAAACAAGTAAAAAGAACATGTGCAAGGTGTCGGTTTCTGGTAGGCTTACACACTTATTTGTTAGACATTCCCAAAGATTTTGAAGGCAGTTGGAGCAAATTATTTATTTTATAACATGCAGGCTTCAAAGATTTTTTTCATTGGGAAACAATGATATGTTTAAAAAATTAATGCAAGAAAACAGTTTTGTTGCAATAGCACTCAATGCTTAGCCCAAAAATGTTTCCTTTTTTAACCATGTCCAGGAAATACTGATTTTTTTGTTTAGCTGCCATTTGAAGTAAAAGATTTTTGTAAGTCACATACACTTAGAAGCAGTAATCGTATTATCCCAGGTTTAGAAGGACTCAAGAGGTGGTCTAGGTCTCCTCTGTATTTTTGCTAAATTGTGTGACCTCAGATTTGAACAGATCACCAAAATCCCTTCTGACAGATCAAGTCTCATGTCTCAGATTTATGTCCCAATACTTTGGCTATCAAAGATATTGGAAAATGTACCCCCAGGGCCTGATTCTAATATAACCATGTACGAAGTAATGTTGTTTTAGGTCTTCCTCTTAGTTCAAGGGATACAGAATAATTCTGAAGTAAATACATATCTTGAGAAAAAGCTTTGTTTCTGGGTTTTACATTTTATATGTGACAAAGTTCAGTACTTATTCATTTAATATGTTTTAATCCAGACATTTTGTTTGATTCTTAGAATATGAATATTTTTTTTTCATTTGCCCAAGAATAAATTGTTTCTACTTCCTCCAGTGTATGATATACTTCTGAATTAAGCTACAGGTTGTCAAATTCAAAAAGTTCTGCAGAAGACGATTGCAAATGTGAATATGGCGGCATTGTTCTGTATGTACATGTATTTGTGGCTTAGCATTAGATGAGTGTTGAAATGCTTTTATTTTTATTTTGATTTGTTACCGTTTGTGATTGCATACAATATTTAAGAACTACCCTCTATAAGAAATGACTTGCAAAATATTAGGCAAAATGTTAGGATGCGTCTTAATAATTCACACTTCAGAAGAAAATTTAATGGTGTCTGTAAAATATGTTGTATGATACCTGACCTGGTGAATTGCTGATTGCTACAGAAATCACTGTTCAAGCTGCATATGATGGCTGGTTTTGGTGTACTTCCAAATTATGCAAGCCATCTGGAAAATGTGTTATCCTTTCAGGAAACAATTTTCCTAAAAAAACTTGTTCACTGTTTGAAGATGGCACATGGAAACAAATTCCATGAAACTGTCTTCATGAGATTTCATGAAAATGCCTTTGGAAACTTTCCTGATTTGCCACATTATCCTGTGATGACTTAGAATTATTTCAGATTAGTCATTTGCTGCCTTCTTTTTGTTTTTCTTGGCAAAGTGATTTAGCAAAATAGTAGTGCTTGCTCATTTTTAATCAAGATGCTGGTTTATGCAGTGAAATAAATGGTATCACATTCAGTGAACATATAATGAAAGTAGCCTAGCCCACATCTAGTGGGAGTACTCCTTAACTCTCATGTGATCAACATTTCTCTATGTGTTCTGAGTAAATAGGTCCATACAGACACAAATATTATAGCTGTACTAGGAAACAATAATTTTATGAATACAGATTGCGTTTTTTTTCACATATGTATATACTTCCTTCTAACTAAATACTAATACAAGTCTAGTTGTTGTCCTCATCTACTCCTTTAGCTACTTTGCACTCTACCAGGCAATTGCTGTATTAATGTCCAGGCAGTATTAATACCACAACCACTCCAAACCCACCATATAAGCTAATGAACAAATGCAACACAGTTGTCCAGTTTGTAATGATAGTACAACACAAAATGGCCATTATACTATACTCAAATGTCTTAGCTGGCTGAACTTTATTAATCAGTTAAATTAGATGAAGATATTTTGCCTATAAAATATTATGGAAAAGAAACATTGTCCAAAGCCACCATATACCTAAATTCTGAAGCACCATTCCTCTGCATATGTATATAAGTCCTCTGCATATGTATATAAGAGGTAAAATCGCATTACTCAAGGTTGTATTACCAATGCATTATCAGATTTCATTATCCAAGCAGGTCAGCAGAACGTATTTATTAGATTCTATAATGTGAGCTATCTTACTGGGTTTCAAGCACTTCTCTCTCTCACACTTGCCAGTTTAATGTCTGCACTTCTTCACATTGCATGCATTATCACAGCATAGTATGATACATTGTGAAATAACAATATCTTTATCAGACATTTTAACTACTGCATCAAGGAGTTGCCCGTCCCTACTGTGATATCTGACTCCAATATACCCCATGACACCACATGCCTGTACCCTCCTAGCTTAGTTTCTAAGTCCATCTCTGCATAAATACAGCCTTATTAACCCACAGCAGAACACAACTAATGCTGATGCTGCAAAAAGTCAGTCAAGCGTCTGCTAAAGCAAACTGATAGGGAAGCATTATCCTGGAAGATTTTTTTCATGCCGCTACAGGATTCAGCCAATCACCCCTTCAGCCCATTTGTTCCTTCTATAGGCAACAGCTAAGCATCCCAAGACTGGTCAAGCTGCTACAGCACAATCATTTTATCAGGAGGTTTTATCAACTCATCTATTCCCTACCTGACCTAACTCATCTACCTAGATATTTTGCAAACTCTGCAATGGTTGCCTTCACTGGGGAGAGGCATGACTGTTCCACAGATGCATCCCCCCAACTCAGTGGTGCATTCATTGCTGTAACAGGACAAGTCTGCTTGGCCTCTTACAAAAATGATCACCCACATATTAGTGGGTGTCACTAATGTGGTGGATATAAATACCACCTCCCCAGCATGGGAAACCTGACATCCTCCCCATCCTAGTGCCTACAGCCCCTCCTGCTGTTAATCAAACAGAGGTAGCCTGAGGTATAGTTAGGGCATTATACCTCTGTGTCATTGGGCCAGGGCAGATATATGAGTTTGTCATAATTTCAACAGTCCTTTAGAGCTTTTATAATCATTGCTATTATTACATTCATCAAGACTTTGCTCTACCAGATAACCAGAGTTTGCGTGTATTAAACTAACTTGGATTTTACATCTAGTGTTCAGTGCACATGTATCATTATATACCTCATGTAAAATATATTTTGTTTTGTAATGTTTTTGCACTTTTACATCTATTTGATGATTTTGATGACAGTTATATTTTACACGCTGTACATAAGTTGCCTTTATATTATATGTCACTTAGAATTTGGATACTATAATATGAATTCACTGCCTGTTATTTTCTGTGTTGTGTGATTTACCATTCAAATTAATTATTGAATGCTGTGCTGCAAGATTTCAGGACATAAACAGCTTGAATTAAATATACTTACTTTAGATTACAATAGCAGTACTTTGCTCTAAGGGTCTTCTTTCTAAATAAGTTCTTCCTAGTATGGAAACCCAAGCTAATAAAGTATAAAAAAAGTACGTAAGCAAATAAGCGAAGTATCACTGGCATATCCTGTGACAGAAAAAAAAGACTATTTTGCATGAATATGAACAATGACCTAGAAGTGTCATCCCAGGATTCTCCTCCTTAATGTGTTTCCATGTTACTCTGACAGTGTTACTGCACAAAACTCCCACTGCATGTTCATGTCTTCCAAGCAGAATGTAACCACTCTCATAATGATCAGAAAGTTACAATGGTCTGAACGTGTAACTGTATTCTAGTCTTTATGCACTACAGCTACAGCATTTGCTTTTGTCTTTCACCATGTCCTAGGGTATTTCTACTATATTTTAACTTTTATTTCCAAACTCTTTCTCACCCTTCTGACATTTTTAACTACTTATCAACTTCTTCACTGCTGCCAACTCCCCCACTTCCCTGGACATACTCTTACCATGCTAGAAAAACCCAATGCAATTCTACAAGAGCTAGTTAAGGCTATTTCAACCAGCGTTCATGCTTTTATCTGAAATGCATGTTAATACTTGAATCTGTACTTTGTTGTACTGCAGACAATTTATTTTTATTTCAACATTAGAGATCCTCAGTGAGACGATGAAGTTATATATCAATAACTTTCACTAGGACTGAAGGGAAAAATAAATAATAAATTATATAGCTCCATTGCTGCATTCAAAAAAGCAACATAAAGTTTACATTCCCCATGTGGCCAAAACTGTTAGGTCATGCTTCAAGGGTAAGTTAGTTCCAAGCCATGTTCCTCTGAGTCCATTATGTTTTACTGATTTTGGCATACAGTAGCTACTGTTAGAAAACAAATCACCCTTTGCCATGCTTACTAACTATAAGATTTAATAACAAAACTGCCGTAAAGAGAAAGAGCTGAGAAAATATGGAAGGAACAAGGGAAAAGCAGTATATAAAAATCAGTTCTGTGCATTTTTAACATAGCCTTATAGCAGGACACTAAATTGTGAAATAGTAGCATTTTTTGGGTTCCACATGGTAAGGATAAAGCTGAACAGTCAGAAGAGATTATTATTATTATTATTATTATTATTATTATTATTATTATTATTATTATTATTATTATTATCATCATCATCATCATCAGTAAGCTAGGATCTTGATTTCTAACAATCTTGCATTGCTGTTAGCAGTAGAAATGTACACAGCTGTATTTTTTTATTACTAAACATAAATTTAGTATTCCTGTATAAATAAGTCTTTTATTTCCCAGAATATGTTCAAGTTTATATTCCAATTGACTATATACTGTAATTGATATTTAAATGGTTGACACAACAAAAGTGAGACAGTGAGATAAAAGAAAACATTTTAATAAATATTTGTTGACACAGATGATGTCCTATAATGGAATGATTTATTTTTGTTTGCACCTTATTTGACTGTTAATTTAAGGAGCAAACTGCTAACCCATGTGTTATAACAGTCAATCAAACTATGACATGGACAATCTGCTTTTAGAGCTGAAATGGATACAGTTTGCTAAAAGGAAACTAGCACTCTAAGAAATATTTTTCAAGAATTCACTTTTAAATGGATGCACATCCAGAAAGCAGAAGACAAGCCAATGGTGTGATAGATAGATAGATAGATAGATAGATAGATAGATAGATAGATAGATAGATAGATAGATAGATAGATAGATAGATAGATAGATAAGACATAAATATAAAATGCATATGGTCACACACACACACACATACATACGCGCGCGTGCGCACACACACACACACACACACACACACACACACACACACACACACACACACACACACACACAATGTGAGAGCGACACACACACATACACTAATAATGTGAGAGACACGCATGCACTTGTAATGTGAGAGACACACATGCATAAACTCGTAATGTGAGAGATGCACATGCATACACTCGTAATGTGAGAGACAAACATGCACATGCACATCCACAGTGATTGGCATATTCTTTAAAAAAAACAGTGTTACTCAATAATAGAATTCAGGAATTTTCTTCTAAATAGGTATTTGAAGGGACAGGATGCCTTCTACCCATACAAAATATTCATGATGCATTAGGACTCAACGAGGTCAGTAGCAAAAGATTATAGACATCAAAATGCGTTTTGACAGAGAATCACAGACTGAATTTGAACTTATGAGCTGTAGCTTGCCAGCGGAAACAGAAGTGGCACATCGCAGGACTCAGTGTGTAAGTGTTCTCTCCACAGAAACATGTTACAAGTAGAGTTCGACAAGGGTGAGTTTTGGGTCAAATACTCTTCACCATCTAATTTCTGATGTTAAGAGTGATGTGAATGTGATACTGCTCACTAAGTTTGTCAGTGATACAACTTGGGCACTGCCATATACTCTTATAAAGACTAGATTAAATGCCATACATTTCATACAGCATCCTTCACTGTGATTTATGCCTTGTCTTGTGTCATGAAAGACTCATTCCTGCTTTATCTTCTCTACGAGTGTGCAAAACGTAGAGTCTGAAGAACACCCTCACCAAATACCTTAACCTTTATTGATGCATAACTAGAACATGCTTGCATAAAAGATTTATAACTAAACAAAAGCCCTATTTATACAATAAGCTTCATGTACATGTTAAGCTATGCAAAACAATGTTCACATTCAAAACTACTCTGAAAGACTGGATAGAGAACTGTAAACTGACCTCTGGGTTATGTAGCATTGCATTTTTCAATAGGGGAGCCTAACTTAACCAATTATTCTTAGATTAGCTGGCAAGACTTCCCAGTGGTCTTGTAGGACACATGCCTAGTATACATCCTATGAATCTATTAAAATAATATGAAACCTACATTGCACAATACAGAAAACTATAAAGTATGACTTCATCAGAAATTGTTAAAATATAAGGTATTACAATGATGTGATGTGATGTCAGGTTCTCCGACATTTTACCAGAAGTATAGTTATGGTGGGTCAAAGAGAGCAGATTTCCCAGGTACAGGGTATTAAAGGGCATGATCAGCAGTTACCAATGGGGTTTTATTGCAGTCAGGACTGAAATGCTTAAGCTCTTCTTGATATTATAACAGTAGAAAGATGCGTATTCCATTTGTAGCAAATGGTTTCCTGGAGTTTCAAGCAGATTTTTTTTATTCCTCAACTGTTTTTTTTTTTTGAAACTCAATTTCTTAAATCAGGGAATTATACTGGACACTAGATAAGCTAGCCACGGGTGTGTTTTACTTCGAGATTTGTCAAAAAAAAGAAAATAAGTCACAGATTTACGTATTGCTCTCAGTTTCTCTGTTGGACCTTTTCTCTCTGGCTTGTGTCTGAAAAGTGGCATGACTTAGGCTCAGACAGCATATCATTGCTAATAAAGGAATACATAAATAAATAAATAAATAAATAAATGCATTTTATTTATAAAAAGGTAAATAAATAAATTATTTTATTTTATTTATTTATTTGTTTGTTTGTCATTTGTTTACTGGGAAAGTCTGACTGGACAAAAAGTCCATTTTCAGCAGAGGCCCAGGGGGAAAAACCCCAAATACAGATTAACAAGCATGCACTTTTTACAAGCTAAAAATCATAAAATCATAAATTAAATTACAAGGTACATATGATAACAATTAGAGCAGAAACGCACTCTCTTAGAAGTAACTGATAAGCTGGATGGAAAATAAGCATGGATAAAGGAAAAAAATATGTTGAAGGAGAAGTACTGGAGGAAATATTGGAGAAGTGCAGGTGTTAGAGACAGGAGTATTTAATTTGAGAAGGACATTTAGAATATGTAAAAAGTTAACTAAGGAAACGAGAGAAAGAGTAAAAAAGTGTGTGAGTGGAAATACAGGAACTACAGATTTTAGCTAGGAGATGAGCATATGTAGAGCCAGGTGCTGGCTAAGCAAGTCTTGAGAAGTTGTTTGAACTTAGAGAAGTTAGTGGCAGTTAAGACATGTTGAGGGATAGAGTTCCAGGCCCTGTGGATATGGTTAGAGTAGAGTGAGTCCCCAAATGTGTTATTAGATTGTGTAACTTGCAGTAGAAATTTTTCAGAAGATCTCAGGGATCTATTATTGGAGTAGGGTTATAGTAAATTTTGAAGTGCAGGACACCTATCTGGTTGGTATATCATGATATGGGCAGTTGAAAGTTGGGTAAGGTTAATAGATTGGGTGGTTGTGACCAGCTGAGTTGATGAAAAGCAGCACAATGGTGGGATCTATATGGTGAGTCAGTGGCACATCTGGTAATATTGTTGTATCTGGCTTCTAGTTTGGTTAGGTCTGTTTCCTTAAGATAGGTGAAGATGGGAAAGCCATAAAGCAGAGTAGATAATAGGTGAGTTCTGGTAATAGATTGTCTAGTGGCATCGCTGAGGTATGGCTTGTGTCTGTATAAGAGCCTAGTTTTATGTGAGCTTTTTTAATGATTATAGATAGGTGTGTGCCAACGTTCATGTTACTGTCAATTGTGACTCTGAACAGTTTTGTGTGAGATACAGCATCAGTCTTGGTATTGTTAGATGAATAGATGAGAAAGGAGGATAAGCAGTCAGGGGTTTTGCTATCTGAAAAGAGCATTGCTTTGATTTTATTGGGGTTGAGGATTAATTCATAGTTAGAGAGCCAAGATTCTACAGCTGAGAAGGATTTTTGTGTTATTTCATGGAGTTGTGGGAGGAAAGGTGCACCACAGATGAGAGTCAAATCATCTGTGTACTACACAAAAGTGGCAAGGTGTGTAAAGGTATGGAGCTTATTGGTGAAGACATTGAAAAGGAGTGGGCTAGAACTTGAACCTTCTGGTACATCTATAGTGACAGGTAAGAGGGAGGTGAGATCAGGTTGCCATTTGACAGCTTGTTGACTGTCAGATAGGTAGTTATGAAACCATGAGATGGCATTATGGTTTAGTTTTAGGGCTGACAGTTCATTGAGGAGCTTTTGATAGGGTATGATGTAAAATGCCTTGGACATGTCTAGGAAAATAGAAGAAACAAATTGCCCATAACTTTTGAATAGGTTGAATTGGTGAAACTTATGAGGGCGGTAGTGGTACTATGGGTTGGAAACCATGCTGGGTATGGGTTAAAAGATCATTGGATAGAAGGTAATTCATGAGTTGTGAGTGCATGCATTTTTCTAAAATTTTTGATAGTGGAGATAAAATTGCTATTGGTCTCTAGTTAGAAAGTTCTGTGGAGGTTCTTCCTTTATGTAGTTGGATGATGTATGATATTTTGCATAGTTTGGGCACGTATTGTTCTGTGATAGATCAGTTGATTAAAATACAGATGGGATAAACAGTAGCATTAGCTGCCAGTTTTAGGTATTCAGCAGGTAATTTGTCAGCAGTGAGAGATGTGGGTTTAAGTTTGTTGAGGAGTTTTTTTAATATTGCTGGTTTGAACAGGCTTGAGGGAAAAGTCATTTGTAATATTTTCTACTTCTTTAGGGGAGGATTACTGTTATTTTTGGCTAGTGATAGTATGGAGTTGATAAAGAATTTATTTAACTGGGTGGCTATAGTATTTATAGTATTTATATTGGAAGAGGCTGGAGTAGACGACTGACCAGGATGTAATAGTTGTTTCAAGGCATTTGTTGTGATTATTTTCTTGGATAGCGGTATAGTATACTTTGTTATCACACTTAATGTGTTTTTTGGTTTCACTTGATGTTTTTTGACTTTATTTCTTAGTTGCTGTTAATAGTCTAGGGTGGATTGTTTTTTGTTGTAGTGGTATTGTAACTATGCATTATCTCTAAGCTTGAGTAACTGTTTAGGGTATTTTGTTAGCCATGGTGTATAGTTTGATTTTACCCTGACATATTTAAAGGGTGCTAGGTTGTTTAGTATGTCTAGGAATTCGTTATTAAAGCATTCAATGGCAGAATGAAGATGGAGAACTTTTAGTGGAGAACAGTCAGTACTTGAGAATGGATATGAAGGTGTGGAGTGAGAAGTTCTTTTTGTTATAAATTAGTCTGAATATAGTATTATTTGGGAAGTGCAGACATTGTTTGAATAGGTAGGTAGAAAGATGGTTACTGAAGTTATCTGGGAGGCATCCTGATTGTTGGGCCAGTGATGGTTTGTTGATTACAGTCCAGTCTAGAATAGATTGCCTATTAGGGTTATTGTCTATTCTAGGTGGAGATTGTATTATTTGTGAGAAACCATACAAGTTGATGAAATTTGATGGGAAAGCTGAAGTACAAGTGGACCAGTTATTATTGCAGTCTTCCATTAGTATGGTTTCCTGATTAAATGTCAAGGATATATAGTGAAGAAAGTCCTCAGTGATGGAGAGATTGTTGCCAGGAGGGATATAGATTGCTATTATGATTACATATTTATTGGGATTAATTTTGAGACAGGTAAATAATATCTCGGCCTTATTGAGTACTGGAGTGTTTGGTTCTAAGCATTCTCATTTGAGTGTATTTTTATAAGAATAATAATAATAACAATAATAATTAATATAAATTAATTAACACTGTGAATTCTGTTCAATCTATGGATGTTATAGACTGGGGAAAGAATTTTATTGTCACTTATCTTGGGTTTTAGCCAGGTTTCAATTAAAACTACTATGTCAGGGGAGTAGAGTGAGAGAGATGCATGAAACTCATGTATTTTGTTGGCTAGGCTTCTAATATTCATGTTGATAAGTAAAAGTCTAGATCCATTGTGGGATAAGTTAGATAGGTTATTTGTATTGTAGAAGTATGAGCTGGGATGGTGTGTGGAGCACCTGTTGAGTCATGTTGGGAGCTGGATCATGGTGAGCATCACTCCTAAATTTGAGGTGAGATATTATGTGCTGGAATTGGTGTGAGTATCTGAGTGCAAGTCTAGTGTATTTGGGAAGTAGATAGGGAGTAAGGAGTTGATATGTATATGGTGGTATTAAAGAGGTTTGGTGCTATGGTAAAGTGTATGTATGTAGTATGGGGTGGAGATGGGAGTACATAGGTAGGATAGCACAGTTTTATTATAAATTGATTATGATAGGATGTTAGATGCAAGGCTAGAGTTACAAGAATTAGCAGAGATGTGTGAAAGAATAGCATTGTGTTAAAACAAAACTTGAGAAATTATATTATAGTTAAGAGAGTAATAAGGAGAGTTAAAGAGGTGAATTAATAAAAAGGGGTAAATAACTAGAGAGAAGATAGAAAGGGAGTTGAAAAAGGAGGAGTAATAAAGTGTATTTGTAGTTGAGCTGTTGTTTGGATAATTGTGTCTGGTAGGTGTGGTTAGGTTAAAAATGAGTGTAGGAGTAGTGGGAGTGGGTGAGAATTAGAGGTTGATTAGGGGAGCAAAGTGAGCTTGAGCGTAGCAAGGCCAAATGGAGCGGGATGGACCTGGACTCTAATTGCTGCAGCTGTCATCAAAAAAAGCAATCAGTAGGCTACTGAAATTCAGATATTATGCTATGAGAAAAATGTTATGTACTAGGTTGAATGGCAGAAATCCAACAAGCTTAGAAAAGAACAAAAAACTAAGCTAGAAAGCATCTAGAAGAAAGATATTACACTAAAAAAGTTAGCCCATAATCAAATAGTTGAGATAAAAAAAATAACAGAATAGTTACAGAGCAGGGGAGTGGTAGACAGCTGAGGAAAAAAAGGAGTGCTTCCCAATAAATAACTAGCACAAATAGGCAAAATGGCAGGAAGAAAATTGCTCAAGAAATGTAAACTAGTGGAAGAATACACCTAAAAGAGGAGGGGAAGGGGATACCAGAGTGTTCCAGTGATGTGCAGTGAGTGAGTTTAGGAAACAGAGCTATTGGAGCAAAATATTTAAATATGAAATATACATTTAATAAAAAAATAGGCAGAAACTGTGCCAAGGTGTAGATGAACTTGTAGCAGTCAGCATGATTTCACACAGTCGGGAACCTTACAGGAACTCTAACTGTAAACTGACTTGAGACCTAAGTAGAAAGGAAAAGAAAAGAAAGATTAGGTGAGATGGAGCATTCAAACAAAGATAATAACAAAAACTAGTATGAAGGAAACAGAGTGAAGGCAAAGAGCGGGGAAAGCAGGAAGAGCAGTAAGAAAAGGACAAGAATAAAAGACTGGTTATGAGTAATAAAAATAAATACATTATATTCAGACCAACAGAAGAGTACAGAGAGGTAAGTAGGAATAATATATAGAATACAGCATTTAGTTTAGGTACAAGACAATAAATTGACAAAAAATAGCTTAATATACTCAAAGAAAACTATACTAGCATTCTCAAACTAACCTGAAACATTTACAAATCCACTTACTGTTGTCTGTGACAAAATCCGCGGTGGTGCAGTGGTAGCGTTGTTGCCTCACAGCAAGAGGTACTCCCGTTCGATTCTCGGCTGGAGTGCGGGGAGTGCCTTCTTTGTGGATTCTGCATGTCCTCCCCACGGTTGGGTGGACGTTCGAAAGACATGTGTAAATGGGCGTGCCTTTGTTGAAGGTTGAACATCGAGCCGGCAACTCGGCATTCATCAAAATCTACTGCCAATCATTAGTGGACCGGAGTTCCACTGTGAAAACCCCTAAAAGCCGAAAGACAACAACAACCCTAAAATACCCAAAATTGTGAACCAGCTCTATAAGTTGTTAAAATTAAACAATGATATATGTAAGAATTCCAAACATAATAGAGGCCAGCTGTATATACAACAAATTAATAGCTATGAGATATCAAAATATTCTACCTGTAGTTTGCATATCATTGTCAAATAAACAGGAAGAACCCACATTCACCACTTGCACATCCCCATAAAACAAATTGGTATCATATAGTGCAAATAGGTTTGAAAAGATAAATAATTACATAAGTAACTACATAAATACATAATATTTACCATTCACCCACACTACATAAGATATTTTATATATATATATATACACACACACACACACACACACACACACACACACACACACACACACACACATACACATACAGCATGTATGTATTTAAATATATATATATATATATATATATATATATATATATATATATATATATATATATATATAGACTGTGCTGTATGAAATATCTTGTAAGTTTAGAGAAGGAACACATTTTTGTGATGTGATAAAGCCAAGAGCTATAAAACTGAATTACGTCATTTTTTAACCTTGCAGTACAAGATGGCCATGCATAATATGAATTAGGTCCTATGTTTATTCCATTTATGTATATCTTTACTTCAAATTATTAGCATTTCCCATTCATTTGGTGGGATGTGGTAATTATGTTACTTGTCTAAGCAATGTATTTAATAGGAATTTACTTACTTTTTATAGGCATAAATCAGATATATCATGGGTGGTTTTATCATCAGGTTCTAATGTGATTTCTGACTTTTTTATGGTATCAAGGATGTTTTGGGTATGATCTGAGCAGCTTAGTGGGATAATTTCTGGATATTTAAGTTTTATAGTTTAGTTATAATTTGAAGTGGATTTTTTTAGTTATTTTGAACTAAATCTACTTTGCTAGTAATGTCATTTTCTAATTGGCTGGTTGTGTTCCTAGTTTATTTTAATTTTATTTTGCGTAACCAATTAGTTTTTAAATAAATGCTAGATATGAATGGCAAGGGGGTTGATTTTGGTATTGTTTGAGGAGATTGGTGTTAATTTGGTGTTCATGCAGTGTGTGAAGTTATCTTATGCTTAACTGTGTGATGTGCTTGTGTCTCTCACATTATGTGTGCATATGTGAGTGTGAGTCTCTCTCTCACATTATGTGTCTGAATGATATAGTAGCAGAGTAACATTTCTGATTGTATGAGGAGCAGATGACATACACAGGATGGTAATAAATCTCTAAGATGTATATATATATATATATATATATATATATATATATATATATATATATATATATATATATATATATATATATATATAAATATATATATATATATATATATATATATATATAATATATTTATACACACACACACACACACACACACACACACACACAAAAAAAAAAAAAAAAAAATATATATATATATATATATATATATATATATATATATATATATAAAGATAGCTAGATAGATAAATGGCTAAATGTAAGATGGCCATGATTTTTTGGTTGACACAGGACTCAATCACATTTTGTTGAGTCCTGATTTATTGGTTCATAGGTTCATAGGTTCATATTTAGGTACTAGGTTATCGGCCCTGGGGCCTATACAAGCCCAGCCAAAAAGGTACCCTGGCTTTTGCCACCCAAGAAAATTATTTTCTTGTGCCACTGTCCACACAGGTGATCCCCGGGGTGAATTTCCTATTTCCCGTCCAATCATCAAGATTTTTCTTGAAGAGTGCTAATGAGGAGCTTTGTTTGATATAGATAGGTAGTTTATTCCAGAGTATGGGAAGTCTCTGGGACAGGAATCTATCCCTCCGGCATGTTCTGTTTATTGTGGTGACAAGGTTTAGGTCCCTAGAGCATGTAGCTCAGAGGGATTGGGATTTCTTTAAGTGGAGCATGTCCAACAGCTCTGGGTTTGACATAGCTTTGTATGTTAGGCAGAGATAACCTCTGAGTAGGCGATATGCAACGGAGTAAAGCTGGGGTTTTTTGAGACGGTCTGTGTAGGGAATCTGTCTGAGGCTGGTAATCCTCCTTGTGAGGTATTTCTGCGGCCTTTCCAGTTGTTGTAGATGTCTTGTGAGGTACATACCAAAAGGGATGTTGTACTCTATAATGGGTCCAATGAGTGATGAGTAGAGGGGAACAATGACCTCTATTTTTCTCGATGGGAAACCATTTGTGATGAGGTGTGCCATGTAGAATGATTTCCTGACTACTGTGGCGATGTGATTATCAAAGGAGAGACTACTGTCCACCTGTGTCCCAAGGTCTCTTATCACACTTTCAGTGTTAAGTATACTACCGCCTATGTTGTAGTTCATGGGTACCGAGTTTTTGCCAAAGGGGATGACAATGCACTTTTTGGCATTGAGCTTGAGGCCAAGAATTTGACACCAGGCATCTGTCTCAGTGAGGCCCTTTTGTAGGATGTCCACATCGTTAGGAGTTTCGATTATGGCTCCTAGCTTGCAGTCATCTGTGAACTTTGTTAGCCAAAGACCTTCTGTGTTAGCCTGCACTTCAGAGAAGTAGATACCAAACAGGAGAGGACCCAGGACTGAACCCTGTGGTACTCCACTTGTCACTGGTCTGAAGTCAGATTTGGAGTCTGCTACGTTCACAGTGTGGGTTCTGTCAGTGAGCCAGTTGGCAACCCATCTTGTGACATAGGGATTTATACCTAGTTTAGTGAGTTTATCTATAATTCCATAGTGGGGGATGGTGTCAAAAGCCTTGGCAAGATCTAGATAGACTGTGTGAACCACCTTACCCTTGTCTACAGCTTTGGTGACTGCTTCAAAGAAGTCTATCAGGTTTAGGAGACATGATCTGCCTTTTACAAACCTGAACTGGGTGGGATCCAGAGTTTGGAGATTACCAGTGTCTTTGTTTATAAGTTCCATGATGATACGTTCCATGGCCTTGCAGACCAGGCTCGTCAGGCTAATGGGATGGTAGTTTCCGGGGTTCGTGGTGGCTCTCCCCTTGTGGAGTGGGATAACTGTTACTGTGTGCCATTCAGCAAGCACAAAGCCTGAGTTGAGGCTATGATTGAACATGGTACTTAGGTGGGGTGCCAGTTTGTTCTGTAGTTGATGTAGAACGCAGCCTGGGATGTTGTCTGGTCCCATGGATGCTGTGTTCTTGGCTTTGGAGAGTGTGGTTTTTACCTGTGCAGCCGTAATTACAGGAACTTTGCATTTTTCTGGTATAGAGATGGGCGCTTTAGGGGGTGAGAGGGTGATAAAGTTAGCACTGAACCTATCTGCCAGGATGTTGGCAATATCAGTTGGGTCTGTATATTTAGTGCCATTGTGCTGTAACTCAGAGCAGATCTGAGTGTTGCCATTGAGATTCTTGACATAGCTATAGAATGCTTTGTGGATGTCTTTAGAATCAGTGGCGATTTTGTTTTCGTAACTAGCTTTGGAGGATTTTATCAGGGATCGCAGCTTCTTACTGAGGCTGACCAGGGAGCTCCTCCACTCATGGGATTTTACTCTCTTTTGCAAGAGTTTCTTCCTTCTGTTGTATAGTTTGTTTATGGCAGGGGACCACCAGATTGGCTTCTTTTTTTGGAGGATAGCGTCTTGGTTCTGTTTGAGATAGCACGATCCATGCACTCATGTAAGTGCTTGTAAAGTGCAGTTGTGTAGGATTCAGTAGTCATAACTGTATTGTTCAGCTGCATGGGTGTCATAAAGTTCACCACTTCTGTCTTAAGAAGCATGAAGTTGACCTTGGAGAAATTTTTTACCATGGTTTCCTTAATGGGGGGTGGAGGCAGGATGTGGATATCTAGGGTAATTAGCTTATGGTTGGATCGGACCAATGAGGCATTGACTTCAGGTGTGGAACACCGGTCACTCATACTGGTAATGACTAGATCTAGGATATTGTTGCCCCTGGTGGGGGTGTGGATAAGTTGATCCAGGGCATTGGAGTTTATGAATTCCAGAAAGCGTTGAGCAAAGGAGTTGGTACATGAGTAGTTTTCCCAGTTAATGGTGGGGTAGTTGAAATCGCCTATTATTAGGGTGTTTCATTGAACCCTAATATTTTGCAGTACATCAAGAAAAGAGGAGTGGGAATCCTGGGACATGGTGGGTGATCTGTAGCAAGCTACAATTTGGATTGCAGTTTTGCCCAGAGTTAGTTGTACTTGGATAACTTCGGCTGCATTATGCTGAGCAACTAGCCTGGAGGTGTAGATATCTTTAATGAATATGGACACACCTCCACCTTTGGTGTTCCGGTCCAGGTTACATGGCCGAAAAGTGTGGTATGAGTTATAGCCTGGTAGTGCAAACAATCACTCAGCTGAAAAATAATCTAAGACAATCTGCAAAACAATCACTCAGCTGCAAAATAATCTAAGACAAGGTCTTGCCTCCCTGCAACACTTATGGTAGTGCCTGTTCTTACAATTTGACGGTTTGTGATTTATTGGAATGGGATTGCTATTAAAGATAATATGCAATGAAAAGTGCAAATTACCAAAAATCTTCCTCCACAGGAGCAGTCATAGTATCACTGATTGCATAGTGCATTTAAATAAACTGCCCAAAATTTTGCAATGTATAGAAACTGTTTTCCTTCATAAAAAGCACGATGTTTCCCTGCATTGCTTGACATCATCATGCTTAGTGTGCTGATCTAGGATCTGTACATCTGGTGTCTATACTTCCTCCAATTCTACTTGCCCTAAAACTTACATATAATATTTTGTGTCAGTATTTTTTTTTTAAGGAATATATGTAACTTCCTTAAATATTAATGTCTGAGTGCCTGAATTGTGACCATTTTTATTCTGGTCCTTAGCATGCACTTCATTTATTTCTCCATAGCTACAATAGAAGTGCAAAGTTTAAAAACAAAAAGAAATTGAAAATTGCATACTCATTTCCCCTTTTATCAGCATATTAATTTGAGGAAATGTGTATAGTCAACTACTTATTACATTTAATTTTGTTATTTGTTCGGTTATTATTGCATTAAGTCAAAAAAGGAAATCAGTTGAAACAAAAGGAAGGTATTTCTACCACCAACATAACATCACTCAGTAGAGCCCATCACAGGTGTATAACAGCAAAGAGTTACAGGACTGGTGGAAAAGCCACCTTTTTGTAACATTTCTATTTTCATATAAAATCAGTATGTGTAAAAAGTTCAACTGTTGCCACCTCTGAACACTCTCCTCCCTTCTTTGACACTCATGCATGACTGCTGCACATCTTCTCTCACACAATCCATCTACATCTTTGTTGCACATCCTCATTTCCTCCTGCCTTCTTCCTGTTTCTCCTAATTCTTTACAAAATGATCTTCTGCTTTCCTGCGCACGTGGCCAAACTGTCGCCGTCTGTTCTCTTTGACTTTCTCTGTAATTTGAGCTGCTTTGGTTTCTGCTCTGATGTTATCATATCTTTCTTCTATCCCAAAATGCATCCTTTCACCTGTCTCAGGCAGGTCATCTCCAACACCTCAAGCTTTCTTAACTGCTCTAACTTCACTGTCCAGGATTCTGTACTATTTAGTCTCAGACTACCTCTGACACTGTGCTATTTGGCAGCAGCACCTCTGGTTTTAGGTTTGACCTCATCATTCAGAATTTCCTTCTCCACAACCCACCCTTCTGTATACTTGAAGATGTTAATGTGTTCCACTTTTTCTTCCTTTCATTATATCTCAGTTTTCAGTTTTTTCGATGTCACCTATTTGATAGCATGGCAGCTATCTTGTCTGTACTCAGATTGTGGATTTTCAGTTTTGCCATTCATTCCCCTAACAATTGCTAAAGTTTCCTTGCAGAGTTTGCTTGTAATGGCACATAATTTGCATACAGCCACTTTGCTTATCTGTCCCCTTCAACCTGCTTGCTTCAACAGTCTGCTTCCTTCATCAGTATAAAATAAAGTGGGTTCAAAGTTAAACTCTGATGCACCCCTACTCCCACTGGGAACCCATCTGTGAGTCCAAACATTGTTTGCACTTGTCTCATTGGTTCCTTTTACAAAGCCTCCATTAATTCTATTAATGTTTCTGGGATTTTGAGCTACCACAGGACTGCCCAAATCTACTTTTTTGGGACCATGTATTGTGCTTTCTCCAGGTCTTTGAATGGCCAGTTGTACTCCTTCATCTGTAGCTTCATTCATTCATTCATAGACTGTCTGCCTGTCTCTTGAAAGTGTTACATCCTGATCTGAATATGAGCGGCACATCTTTCAGCTTGCTTTCTACTATTCTGCATATTCATTTATCATCTTTCTTTCTCCAGCACTTTCATGCAGTGTGATAGGAGTTTGATACCTCACTTCTGCTCACAAGTGCAAATTCTCCCTTTGTTCTCATATACTGTTACAAATACCGTGAAGAGTCATTTCTTCTCTAACTCGCACAACATCTTGATAATGTGAGTCTGCTCCTTTTCCTGTCTTCATTTTCTTTAGTGTTGTTTTCACTTCATCTGGGGCTCTTCTACTTCTTCTGTATTAGCTCACATTGCAAGAAATATATAGGTAAGTGTAACTAGCCCCTAAATTAATGAACCATTTCAGCACAAGAAGGGGGCACCATGTGACTGAAAAAATGAGTCTCAAACTATTCATAAGGGTCTGAGGAGTTAGACCAGGGATGAATTAATGGAATTCCTCTTGGTATCCAGATTGTTTTTAAACAGTAATAAGAATTTGCTTGATATAGAGACAGTTTTATTCCATATAAAGCAGACCCTCTGGGAGAGGTATTTTTTCCGCCAATAAGTTCAGTTGTTATTATGATGTAGAGTTACATTCTTAAAATGTGTATTGATGCTGCTACCTGTTTTATGAACATGTAAAAAAATGAGCATGACAAACTCATTATCAGACTTGTAAACTAAACAGAAATTAGAAAGATGAAGTCTATAAAAGATGGAATAGAGTGACAAGGCTTTTTGATGCTTTGTGTAACTTATGGGGCTCTTAGCAGGGATTCTGTAGTTTGCAATTAGAAATATATGGCATTTGGGGCAATATACTCTGGTAAGGACCTGACAAGGAAGGAGTAGGGAGGGGCAATAATTTTCATGGACCTGGAGGTATACTTTTTCACTTCTTTGCTGATGAACTGCGACAAAGGACAAAAATAATAGAGGAGAGACAAAGGCCAAAAGTAAGGACAATTTTTAAATATTATCAAAGCACAAAAATCTACAATATATATAAAACAACAAAAGTGGCAACAGACCCTAAAAAAACTTTATTAATCCTCTGATGCCCCAGTAAAACTTTAAGAAGAGGACATGCAAATCAAGAGATCAAAGAATAATAAAACTTTTTATAAATATCAAATGAATTAACCAATCATTAGTTAAATCAAATGCTTCCAGTTACATTGCACATTTAGCCCCAAGGAATTAACGTGCTATTTATTAAAATATATACAGATTCTTTACATTAAACTATATCCTTAATATTTCTGTCTTCCCCAATATGTAAATATATCTTCTCCAAAACAGTTGCTTTAACAAAATATGTACAACCACTGTGTAATTCATTAAAATGTATAGCTATAGAAATCTCCAACTTTTTGTCCGTGATATCCCTAATATGTTTTTTGAAATCTGCTTTTAAACAGCCTTTTTTTGTTTCTCCATGAAAACAAATTACATGAGCATGTAAGAGTAAAAATAACCCATTCAGATAAACAATTAAAATACTCCATGGCTATACATCTGTGATTATTTTATCAAAACTATTTACTAAATACTTACAAGCATTACAAGAACCACAAATAAAAGTACCCTTTATGTGACTTGACAATGTAGTTCTAACACTTAGTTTAGGACCCTTATAATTACTGTGAACCAACATATCATCAACACTTCAACCCCATTTGTATGCATTTTTAAGGATACCATGAAGTTTGCTGTTCAACAATTTTTTATCCTTGCCTAAAAACATCCAATAAAAAATACCCATTTCTGTTGACTTTTCCGTAAATATATTACGCAAAGTAACATAATAAATATCTCGTTTACTTGTTGTTTGTAATCCATTCATACGAATATAAGCATTATGTATATTGTTAATGTATGTATAGCAATCTTGTATCCTATGGCGAACTTTAAAATAAAAATTCATAATACTGATTTCATTATAATCTCTGTTAATAAGCATAGAATCTTAAAAATCAATATGATCACTGCCTAACTGATATAATCTTAAAAACTCAGTATGAGGTAAAGAAGAAGGTAAATGTGTTGGATGTCATCTATGGCCGTACCAATATTGACCATTAACAATTGATTTTCTATGTGCAATACGTTTAATTTGTCCACCTTTTAACCATATTAACTGAAACTCTAAAAAAAATGCACTCTAACCTATTTTTTTCAACTTCAAAGACAAATCCAAACCTGTTGTCCTATAAATGCACAATAAATTGTTCAACATTGTCTCTAATCCGAACAAATAAAACTCATATCATTATATCTAAAATACTGTAATACATAATTATGTATGAAATGGAAGCCATACATATACTCAGTTTCAAACAGGACTATAACTAAATTGGCATACATGGAGGCAAACCAGGTCCCCATGGCCATTCCCTGAATGCAATGAAAAAAATCTTTATGAAGAAATGAAATAATTATGAGTCAAGCAAAGATATATTAGGTCTGCTATTCACCTACTTACTGGGATATCTCTTAAAAAGTAATTTAACACTTGCACATGTATAGGTTGAATACTAGTATATAAACTTTTAACATCTAATGTCATCCAATACATATCATTATTACATGTAAAATGATATATTTTATTTAAAATATCTCTGCTGTCTTTAATATATGAAGGCAGCTTTATAACATGGGGTAGAAATACTCATGAAAAAAATCTCATAGGATTAAGAAAATAATTGGTAGCAGATATAATATGTCTAAAAGGGGTTCTCTGCTATCCTTATGTTTCTTGGCAAGAAATTAAAAAGTAGCCATCTTAGATCCTCTTGTGTTGAACTTTTTATCACAACCATATTTACTAAGATACCCCAGTCTAAAACCCTTACTAAATAAAATGGTGGATTTCTCAGTTGCTTCTCTATACTCATTTATTCCAGTGTTTACACAAGTATTGTTAATCTCTAAATGAGAATAACACATGCATAGATATTATTCATAGAATAATATTTCTATATTATTTCCCTTATCAGATGGTTTATATCAAAATGTTATTATTAGTTAGTTCCTTAGGGACTATACATTAATTCCTGGACAAATTGTAACTAAAATTAATTTTATTTTTCATAAATTCACTTAAGGCATCCTCCATAATAAAATTTAGCATACTAAAAAATGTTTTACACATCCATTCTGCAATGGGGGAGTAAAATGATTATATACATGAACCGTAGATGTAACCATTAATCTGTTCATCATAAGATATGCAAGAATAAAAAACTACCATTAGAGTTATTAAAACTTTCATCAGTCTCATTATCAATATCAAAATTATGATGTTGCACACAATTCTTACTTATTTGTGAAAAATAATAGTGTAAGAGTAACATGTGGCAGTCTAAATATTTTTAATATGAAGACATAAACAGTTGGAATAAATTGTAAACCATGCTTGAAGACTGATATCTGGCAGTCTGTTAAATCATAACCTGTTAAAATAATAACTGTAAAGTCATTGTTAATATTTTCTTGTCTCGCTGAAGTTACACAGAGATGGTAATATTGAAGTAATAGCTATAGCATCACCAGACTTTATCTTATTGCTATCTCTACTTTTTAAATTGATGATACTATTGCTTATCAGTCCCAGGGGCATTATTTCCATTTCAGCTACATTTTTATGTTATTCTGTTGTCCCTCTCTTCTAAAGTCACCAGAAAAATGCTTGCTC
The DNA here is from genome assembly GCF_019279795.1 of Protopterus annectens. NCBI lineage: Eukaryota > Metazoa > Chordata > Ceratodontiformes > Protopteridae > Protopterus > Protopterus annectens. The sequence continues at coordinate 652,093,261 of NC_056732.1, forward strand.
ATATCTTCAGGTTGTCATGTATGGGTAAAGGAGAAAAGTCATTAATTTCTTCCAATCAGAGGTATAACACATACCCTCTAAAGAACCAACCATAACTCTTATGTGGTTTTTATGTTACATTATGATGCTGCTCTCCTTGGGCTGCTTTTAATTGGTGGAGGTCTTAAATTTTCAAACAAATGCTTTTCTATTTTTATAGCCTCTCAAGTCGCATTGCAACTAATTTTTCTTCCTATTAGTTAATTGCAGTTCAATTGTTCTTAGCTTATTATTAATATTACTTTATATATTCTTCATCTTCGTTTCATTAACACAATCATTCAGTTCAGCATAAAAATATCTAATATCTTCCTTAATTCTTTTTTTGTTTTAATGTGCCTCACTCAGTCAATATAATTGCACATTCAACAATGAGCTGCTATGATCGACATACCTCAAACCTTTTGTCATCTTCACTAGTTATATCAAAAGGACTAGTGGGTCTCTTAAAAGCTTTTAATTTCCAGTTTCAGATATTTCTTAAGAACTGATATATCAAAATATGTATTAATCTCTTTCACTGTGTTTTTCAAGCTTGTCTCTTAATCTACATGCAACTGTGTGCAGCCCCACATTACCGTGACTGACAAAAAAGAAAGCAAATTATCTGTTTCAGTTTTCCTTTCTTCACTGAGGACATCCAAAATATCCCAGGCTCTTTATTCCTTCTGGTATCATGTCTGGAATTCTCACCCATATTATTTGCCACATATTTATTAATGCTGCTCTGTGTACCATCAAAAACATATTCTCTAGGGGGTCGACCCTAGATGGCTAACTGATAGCAGCAGTTTTTCAGAGCTCCATGAAACTAATATAAAAAAAACAGGAAATAAATTATTATATTTTAGCAAAAATACTTAGAATTGATAGATGAAAGTACAAACTATATTATTAGTAACTTTGGTGAACTTAGGAAAGTTTTTTTCCCTGTCAAACTATAAAGGAGAATATATCAGTTGTGGAGATGAGCACTTTGAAGGCTTTTCATTCTGACATGGCTTTAAAAAAAGAAATGCAGCTTGTGACATCTGCTCTACAAGAACTCTCACTAAAAATGGATGATTTTAAGGAGAATTTACAAAACCTCAAGGAAAATTGTCCGAAACAAACAGATTATTTCAAGGAATTTATACAGCAGCATCAATCCAGAATAACAAACTTAGAAGCATCGCTGAATGATCTTGATGAAAGACTGAAGGAAGAAGAAAGCCATAAAGATTTCCTCATCAAACAAAACACTTGGCTTCTCAATAAAGTGGATGATCTGGAAAACAGAGAGAGAAGGTCAAATATAAGGATTTTTGGCATCCCTGAGAGAGATGAAGGAAAAGATATAATTTATTTTCTGAACACCTGGATTCCAGAGATTTTAGACTTAAAGGAGGGTCTGTCCTTTGGTATTGAAAGGGCTCATAGAGCTTTAGGAAACCCAATGTCAACATCCTCCTCTACTCCTCCCAATAGTCATAAAGTTTGAATCTTATTTGGACAAGGAGTTGATCCTAAAATCTGCCTGGAGGAAAAGTTCATTAAAATTTAATCAAAACCCAGTTAGGTTTGACAATGAGTATTCTACTAGGGTTTTGGAAGAGAGGAAAAAAGCTTGGCCATTAATAAAATTGTTAAAGCAGAGTAACATCAAAACTCAGCTTGTCTTTCCTGCCAGAATAACTATTCTATATCAGAATGAAATGAGATTATTTAATGCCCTAGAGGAAGCCACTGCCTTTATTAAAAACAATAAAATTTCCTTACCTGAACATATGAAATGGACATCTGCATCACTGAAGAGAGTTACTGATAAATCTTCTTGGACTGATGTTAAAAAGGAAAAATAATAAAACTGAGTCAAAGATTGCTGTTCCCACTAAATCTCTCAAAGCATCTACTGCAACTGGACTTTAATTTGTTTTATACTTGCTAAATTTTCAAGTAAGGTATGTCATGATAATATTTATCTTATTGTCTTTCTTTCTTTTTTTTTTCTTTTTTCATTTCTATACCGTTTTTTGTTCATATACGAATTAAATAACTGTTTATGCTTTTTAGTATATTAGTACAGTATTAGTGGGTTATTGAGTGATATAATTAAACAGTGAACTATCTTTGCTTTTATGACCTTAAGATGACATGCTTTATTTCAAATAATATATAGCCCTTTGCTCTGCTAAATTCTCTTCTGAGTTATTACACAGACATAGTTACTGCTCAGATTAAATTATCAAAACTGTTTTGGATGCATAGGATAATGGCATTTATGATTTAGTATATATTAACTAGTTTCTTTATTATTTATAACTTCTGATTGTTTCAGAATAAATATTGGCAGCTGTGTGAACAAAATGCTGTTTACCAGCTTTTGACATAAATTGGGTCTCTCTGACAGTTATATGCTTGTATGTTTTATGGCACAAGGTTTTTAAATGATTACAAGTTATGTTTCCTGCAGAGTTTAATGTTAAAGTACTGTTTTGTCTCTCATTGGCTACAGACTTACTCTATTCAACTTGAATTTGGCAGAGACACTATGTTTCCTGTATTTTAGCAGTATATATCTCTTGTATATCTACTTAGCAGTAGTGGTTTATTGCTAGATATCCGTAGCTGTCTGAGTGTCTCTGAGATATGGATCATTCATGCTTGGTATACCTGGTAAGTGTTTGCTTCAGAAAATGACTTTGTATTTAAAATAAAGAATGATGACATGAATTTATGGTCTGTTTAGCTGGGATGTGAAAGTGTCTATGTAATGAGATTGGTGTGTTTTTTTCTTTAGAGTGCTTCTAAAAAGACTATGTTTGGATGTTCTGAATTTGCCGGTTATATAGAGTTTAGTTATGGGAAAGGTTGTAGTTGTATGGTTTGTGATATCTGGAGGTGATTTCTTGTGTGTTGAATATTAATTTACTGACTGGAAGTATCTGACAGTTAAACTTTACATTTGTTACTGTAAATAAGCAGACTTTGTGATACAGTTAAAGTGAGGTCAGGAAACTACTGTGTAGGAGGGGCGTGGCCAAGGATGAACACAGGATAGCAGCAGATTTCTTCAGCTCCACCAATTTCATTACACTGACAGGAATTAATTACTTAAAAAATTAATTTTTGAAGTAATTTTCTTTCTAAATATGTTTGTTTTATATAGTTCTTGAACTATATCTAAAAAAGAAAGGAAAGTTTAACAATATTCCTGTCAGAAATCACTTTGGAAATTTTCCTGTCAGTTTATCAGTCTGAAATGAGTTCCAGTAAGACAAATTCTCAAGACTCCAGCATCAAGAAAGAACTTCAGTCTCTGATAACTATAATCCAGTAACTTACTGCTAAGATGGATAAAATGGATACTAAAATAGATACCTTCATAGAAAAAACTACAAAACAAATAGACTTGTTACATATAGACCTGCAACAACAGAAGATCCAGATGTCAGGCATAGAAGAAGCTGTGAATGACATGGAAAATAGAATCCAAGAGGAAGAAAACAACATTGAGTTTCTGCTGAAACAAAATACACATTTACAAACAAAGCTTGATGACCTGGAAAATAGATCTAGGCACAATAACATTAGGATTTTTGGACTGCCAGAAAATATTGAAGGTAACAATATTACTTCTTTTTTAACAACATGGCTCCCTAAAACTTTAGACTTACCAGAAGCATTCTCTTTTGGTATCGAAAGAGCACATAGATCTATAGCTAATACTAACTCTAACAAAAACTATCCTAGATCAGTTATAGTTAGATTTCTATCATCTTTTGATAAAGAGATGGTTCTTAAATCTGCTTGGGCTAAAGCTCCTGTTAAGATTAATGAGACAACTGTGCGTTTTGACAATGACTATTCTTCCATGGTAATAGCTAAAAGAAAAGTTTTTCTGCCACTAATAAGGGAGCTTAAAAAAGCACAGTTTAAAACATACCTTCTGTTTCCTGCCAAGCTTAAAATCTTCCTTCCTGATGGTCCTAAAATTTTTGATGACGTAGACTTTGCTTTACTGTTTATCAAAAAAAATAAGATTTTGGATAAAATAGAGAAAATGGAATGGGCTAGTCCTTCATTAAGGAGAATGGCAACTGAAACTTCATGGAAGACCTCAGAGAAGAAGAAGAGACTAAAAAACAAATGATTTGTTCTATGTTTTTTTTTCTCTCATCATTTTATTTCATTATTAATCTTTTTAAATATAGTTCCTGCATTTCCAGAAAGCCACAAATATTCTGAAAAAGATTTAATCAAAGTTATTCTCTGTGTGCAAAGAAATGTTTTGTTTAATAACCAGTCAAAATATCTGAAGAATTAATAACAAGCTATGATTCAATTTGTTTCTCTTTCTGAAAAAGAGAAGTAAGGTCAGTAATTTGATACATTTTTTTTCTTTCTCTTTTTTTTTCTTCTCCTTTTCATCTTTTCTTTGTTTAAACAATGACATTCTATTTAGATTATGTAGTGGGTAAAGGGTGGGGGAGGGCAGGGAGAGAAGAGTAATGAGAATATGATTAATAGAATAATAACATATTTATTCCTTGTAAAAGTTTATATGTTCTTCAAATGCTATTCCTAATTATACTTTCTTGATTATACTGCTTATGCTTGTTTGTAAATAATCTGTCATGCTTTAACTAATAATAATTAGAACTAAATAATAGTAAATAATATGTTTTATTTTTAACTCTATTAATATAAACAGTAATATTCCATTGTATATACTTCTTATAGCTTTCTCTTACATTTTTTTATTACTGCCTTACACTCTTTTATTTTCTACTCTCTTTTTCTTTTCTTTATTAACATATAGAAATGCTTTTGATCATATAGACACAGTAAATAATACGATTTGCATAAAAATTGAGTTGGGACAAAAATATTGAGTTTTATTACTTATTAATAACTTTGGGCTTAATTTCACTTACATAGAGGCTGTGATAACCTGTAAAATACATCGTGAAGGTTTTGTCATGTTTAGATGCATTTACACTGCTAAATGAATGTTTGTCACTAGTTTTTAATAAGTTTCCCGCCAAAATGTTAAGGGAGACAATCTGGGATATGGGCTGTCTCATGCACAGTGTCCATGAGCTACTTCAAAAGCTTCAACTCTCAGAATTCTCACAGAGAAGCTGAAAGCAGTCAGTCTAACCTTTGACCTAGATATCACACTGACACATCACAGATTCAGGAAGAACACTCTACCAGGAAGTAGAACTGATGCAAATGCGACTATGTGAAGGAAAATGAACTCTTTAACATCTAAATGTGAGTTATTTTATATAATTACTTAAATATCTATGTTATAATTCATAAAATATGTCAGTTATAATGAGTTTAAATTATGCAGTTTCTTGTAGTAAGTAAATGTCTTATTTTAGAAGGCATAGAAAATGAAACATTTAATCAAGTGTTTTTGAAAATCTATTTAACAGCAGCATAATAATCTGTGTTAAAAACTTATGTTCCAAACATATACATTACTATAACTCATTTAATTCATCTGATTGACAAGCATAAATAATTTTATAACTCTATTCTGGAAGAAATTGTCATGTGATATATTTTAAAGCAGTAGTATAGCATGGTTGTAAAATCTGGTTACTAAAATGTGTTTGCTGTGCATTATTTTGTATAAAGCAGACAGATTTATTGTAAGGACAGCAAGTAGGATAGTGCTCAGCAAGGACACAACTCAGTGAGATCATATATATATATATATATATATATATATATATGTGTGTGTGTGTGTGTGTGTGTGTATGTGTGTGTGTGTGTGTGTGTGTGTGTGTGTGTGTGTGTGTGTGTGTGTGTGTGTGTATATATATATATATGTGTGTGTGTGTGTGTGTGTGTGTGTGTGTGTGTGTGTGTGTGTGTGTATATATATATATATGTGTGTGTGTGTGTGTGTGTGTGTGTGTGTGTGTGTGTGTGTGTGTGTGTATATATATATATATATATATATATGTGTGTGTGTGTGTGTGTGTGTGTGTGTGTGTGTGTGTGTGTGTGTGTGTGTGTGTGTGTGTGTGTGTGTGTGTGTGTGTGTATATATATATATATATATGTGTGTGTGTGTGTGTGTGTGTGTGTGTGTGTGTGTGTGTGTGTGTGTGTGTGTGTGTGTGTATATGTATGTATATATGTGTGTGTGTGTGTGTGTGTGTGTGTGTGTGTGTGTGTGTGTATATATATATATATATATATATATATATATATATATATATATATGTATATATGAGTGTGTGTGATGGCTTCTTATTTTTTTTTTTTTTTTTACAATAATGCAAGTGTTTCTGAGAATCTGCATAACTATGCAGTATGATTTATAACAATTTCTATAAATACAATATTTTATTCTATTGATAATAATGAGTATAAGTAAAATGCTCATATACAAGCAATTCAAGGTTTTTTTTTGGAAGCTGTTGACTGCATTTACATGACAGAAAATAGATGCATCTTAATATATGTAATGTCTGAATCATATTAGCCAAAGTTTTTGATTTAAATGAATGTTAGAACTTATTTTTCTCTTCTTGATTTCTAACATCAAGATTATTTGAATGCTATTTGAATACAAGTGTTTTATATTACATAGATGTATACAGTAGTATGAACAGTTTAAAAAAAAAAGTTTATTTTAGTTTATATGATGCTGTTTTACCAAATGTGTAGTCTTGTCTTGCTAGATAATTGAATTGAAAACTGTTAACCTCAGTTAAATATAACTAGTATAAAATTGATAAGGTGGTAGCTGAGGTACTGCTGCTTAGGGTAGGGGGTTAACTTGAGTGGTAAATACTACTCTAAGTTGGAGTTTATAACTCCAGGCTGGATGCAAGGTTTAATCCTTACATTATTTTCACTTGTTCATTGTTATATGTATATAGTTTTGACATCCACAATATATTTTGTACACTCATTGTCACTACAAACAAAATTGAATCTTATACAAAATCCCATAAGAGATTCAATAAATACAGCTATATTTAAAGGTACACCTAAAGGAGGAGATGTAACATTACTTATGTTGTTATTTGTTATTTTGATCATAAGATTCTTAAGTTTTAAAAATGCCAAATGACATCTTTAAAAGGAATTTCTTTAAACATTAATGGATTGAATAATCCGTGTAAAAGGGCAAGCCTAATAAGATACATTAATTTACATAAGGTCAACTTAGTCTTCCTGCAAGAAACCCATCTCTTGAAAAAAGATATTGATAAACTAGCCACAAACAAATATACAGTATTGGTTAGTTCAGAGCACACTCAGAAAAAAAGAGGAGTGGCTATTTTATGGAATAAAAGTATGCCCATTCCTAAAACCATTAAGTCTTATCAGGATGACAAAGGAATGTTTTGTATGGTTACAATACAAATTAATGGGAAGACTTACACTTTAATAAATGTATATTGGATACCTGGAATTGGTATTAATACAGTGAAACATCATCTTGATAAGATCATATCATTCTCTATAGGAAATTTTATTTTAGCTGGTGATTTTAATTGTATACTACATGAAAGTGATACTACCACTATAGGAAAAAGAAGAATTACATCTAATGCAAAACATTTAAATGATTTTGCTAATTCTTATCATTTGAATGATATTAATAATCAGATAGATTCAAAATCATTACCATACACCTTTTTTTCTAACAGATACAAAACTTATTCAAAAATAGATAGGGTCTTTATATCTAACCAGATGGTAACAGATTTAATTAATTCCAAAATCATTTCATGTCCTATATCTGATCATAATTCAATTGTTTTTGAATTCATGATAAAAATACTCATAATGTTCAGATCAAAAGGATACCAGCATACTTAACTCAACTAAAAGACTATAAACAATATATACTTTTAGAAGTAAAACATTTTTTAGACATAAATAATACTCCTGAAGTCTCCATTGTCTATGTTTGGGATGCCTTAAAATTATATCTATATGGACAAAGTATCAGATGGTATAATAATAAAAGGAAATCTTGGGATAAGGAATTGTTAGATATTCAAAGTAAATTAGACTCTTATAAACATAATAATAAAGAAAATATTATGGGCAAGAAAGTTATTGAAGAAATAAACAAACTAAATGAGAAATACAAAGACATTTTAACTCATAAAGTTAAAATAACTTTAGAGAAATACAAGTTTTGTCTTATTCAATAAGCCCCAAATACTTACATAGACTTAAAAATAAAACAAAAAGGTTGAATAAACAAAACCATATCAAAGAAATCTTTTCTCTAAGGAAAAAGAAGAATGTTTCTAGTATATCAGAAATACTAGATGAATTTAGAAATCACTTTCACAAAATTAACCATAATAACATTAACATGGAACCTAAAGATAAAATAAAGGAGTTTATAACCACAAACATGAATAAAAAGCTTAATAAACAACAGATTAAACTATTGGACAAAAGTATTTCATATACAGAGGTTATTACACAAATAAATAAGCTTAAATCAAACAAAGCACCGGGTAATGATGGCATTATACCAGAGATATATAAAATCCTTTCTAAAAGTACATATTCATTAATACATAAGGTTTTTATTTTGGCCCAAACTGAGTTAATAACCCCCCCCATCTTGGCAATATACATTTATTTCGCCAATTTTAAAACCTAATAAAGATCCAACTAGATGTACTTCATATCGGCCCATCTCATTACTTAATGTTGATTATAAAATGTTTATGAGTATTTTTGCTGATAGATTGAAGACAATCATCCCGGCATTATAGATATAGATCAAACAGGCTTCATTGTAAATAGAAATACTTTTGATAATATAAGAAGAACTTTAACATTAATTGATTTTGCAAATAGGAAAAAGAAAGATTTAACACTTATTAGTCTTGATATAAGTTCAGCATTTGATTCAGTAAGTTGGGACTATCTGTTTACCTTACTGAAGTGCACAAACTTCTCAGATGCATTTGTAAATCTAATTGAGCATTTATACAAAGGAACATTGGCTTATATTAAGGTAGGAACATATGTTTCACAAAAATACCCATTTTAAAGGTACAAAACAAGGATGTCCACTTTCTCCACTATTATTCACTTTAGTAATGGAGCCTTGGGCTAATTTGATCAGAAACAGTACTGACATAGAGGGTTTTGAAATAGATGAAAATACAACATCCAAAATTCAACTTTTGCAGATGATGTTCTAATTACATCAGCAGGATCTAATTCTTCTATGCAGTCTCTATTTGATAAAATGATGAATTTTAAAAGTATTTCTGGTTTAATATTCAATGAAGAAAAAACTAAAATACTACCTATATATACACGAAAAAATATTCTCATTAGTGATTTTACTAAATATGTACCCAATTCAGGTCAGATAACTTATTTAGGTATAATACTATCTAAAGATATTAAATCTATTATATATAATAATTATAATACCTGTTTTCTTAATATACAAAATCTTTTTAATACATGGAATAATATGTTTTTACTATGGAGGAGAGACTTACAATTATTAAAATGATAATATTCCCCAAGATTTTATACTTAATACAATCAATAATACTTCCACCTACAAAAATAATTATCAAGAAACTGAATACACTAATGTTAAATTTCCTATGGGCACCTAATAGACCTAGGATTGCTTTAAAGAAACATACTAATAGCTGGTCTCAAGCGGTATTTCTTTTCCAGACTTTAATTTATATACTATCTCTTCTATTGTAAAAGTTATTACTTTATTAATAGATCAGTCATATGTCGCAAAATGGAAAGATTATTGGGAGCTAATTAGTATGCACTTCATGAAAATCTCCTTAACACATAAAAATATGATTGTAAATAACTCCATGTTATGGTTACTAAAGGAATTTTGTACTTCACCTATTACACCTAAACATATGGTTTGTTACCCATTAAATATTATTATTAGCTATCGTAACTTTATATTCATGCACCCTAAGTATAGGGAATGGAATTTTATTATATTCCCTATAATGTATACTCAGGGTATGCTTTTGCCATCTACTTCTGAAGGAACTCATTTAGCTATAGATAATGATCTAAAATACTGGTATCAGTTGATATCTGATAATAAAGTTAAAAATCTAGATTTCTTAAAACAAGAATTTGATCTAAGAGAAACTTGCTGGTTAGAGGTTCAGACCTTTAGACAACATCTCATTAATAAAATAGATATAATGTCTATAACAGTTAAAGAATCTATTCCAACACTGATTGATTACTTGATATTAAATTTACAACATAAAGTTTCTGATAAAGGTAAACTTTCATACATACATAAAATTATCAGACAAGAAACTTTTTACAGTGTAGATACATACTGGAATTATTTCACTTCTATTAATGGGGACCCACCAAATCAACAAGATAAACAATATATATTGGAATCTGCCTATAGAACTACGTCTTCCATTGTCTGGAGACTTTATACATGGAAATTTTTATAGATCTTTTTATACACCTTTGATGATGAATAAAATAAATAATAATGATAATCTATGTAAGAGATGTAATGTAGAAATTAATGCTAACTGGGCTCATATGTTTTATGACTGTATAAAATTGAAAGAATACTGGAAGTCAATTAATGAATTTTTGCAGGCTCTTTTTACAGATAATTTCATTATTTCTAAATCTCTTATATTATTCAACACACCTGTACCTCAAAGTGTTAAAAAGGTTAAGCTTCCCTTGTTATGGTCTATTCTAGCAGTGGCTAGGAAAATAATAACCAGAAATTGGATTTCAGATACACCTCCTTCGTTCAATGAATTCAAAAATGTTATGAATATAGTGTGCCATATGGAAATAAACACAATTAGGTCAAGAACAACTAGAAAAACATCTTATTATATTGTATGGGATAATTTACAAAATTTGTTAAAAAAATTCTAATTTCAATAGCATGGTATTTTAGTTTAATTAATTGATCTGATTGTAGTGGATGTCTTTGTAAATACTTTAGTTGTTTTGTTGAATATTATAATATCTATTATTAATTACTTGTATAAAATTGTTATGATATTTCTCTTATATGTTAAAACAATAAACCTGTTTTGAAAAAAAAGGAAACTACTGTGTAGTGTGCTGGGTGGGAAAATGTCAGTTTGAAATCTAAGAAGTGAAGCTTTCTTACTTGCTTGTGACATCATGCACTATCTGCATGCAGATCAGATTACATTACATCTAATGTGTATATGCAAGCCTAATTGTGAATGTCAAGATTCTGCTTGGTTAATATAGCATAGTAGGCTTCCCTTATAAGAATCATGAGCTACACTGTCTGCAAACATATTTATTGTTCCCTTTTGTAATAGTGACTATATTTTGTGATCAAATATATACAGAAATGGTATTTTTTCTAGTAAACAGTTAATTATAGCCACTATTTCTTGTGAATATACTGGATTTTTATAAGTAGATCGTTATATATAACTTTCCCATGCAGTTATCAAGTGTTTAGTATAGGCTTATACATTTACAGGAAATGCTTATAGCTAATGGTAATAACTGTAAGGTTACTCAAATATCATACTAAATCCTAGCAAATATATGTGTGATTAATTTTGATTGAACTATAATTACTTTGCATTTAATATGATGAATTTCATATTGTATCTTAGAGATTATTTTATGTTTCAGATGTCATGTTCTCAGTTATTATAAACTCATTTTTTAATATATTAGCACTTTATGACAGGGAAAGAGCTCAGTAATATCTAGGACTTGTGATAACATAACAAAAAAGTTACAAGTTTCAGTATTACCCTATTATTATGGTAGATATTTACAGGGGTGGCTCATGCTATAGGACTGCAGGACTGCACCCCCCCACCTGTAGAAAGAAAGAAAACAAAACAAAACGTGAAGTCCCGGAACTCCACACATGCATGCTTGGAGTTCCTGGAACTCATAGAACTCCAGTCTGCTGTGTCAGCAGTCTGGATAGGCTCCCCCCCACCTGTAGAAAGAAAGAAAACAAAAACAAATTGTGAAGTCCCGGAACTCCGCACATGCATGCTTGGAGTTCCTGGAACTCACAGAACTCCAGACTGCTGTGTCAGCAGTCCAGATAGGGGAAAGGCATCTCTGCCCTGCAGATGCCCAGACGTCTTTGCTGCATCATCTGCAGGCTGGAGCCTATTCTTGCGGGGAAAGGGAAACCAGTTGTTAGCTTGCACAGGACGGGACTGAGAACAAGCTTATGAGGAGACCACTGTGTGTGCAAAATGCCCCAGTTGCTATATACTGGTGGCTAGAGAAAACACATGGTGGTGAGTAGAGAATACCTCAGGCTTGTACCCTGTACCTTGGGTGCAGGTGGCAAAGGGCCGAATTCCTTAACCACCACAATTTGTAAAAAAATTGCAGATTTATGCCTCATATTTTTTTCTGTTCTGTTCCTCATAAAATCTGCGGTTTCTGTATTTTTGTTTCCTTACACAGTCGGTAGTGCAGTGATGCAGTGGTAGCAATGTTGCCTGATAGCTACAGATTTTCTGGTTTGATTCTTGGCTGGGGTGCCTTCTGTGTGGAGTCTGCATGTGTTCCCATCTTACAAAGAAATGGGTCTGGAGTGTTTCTCCCTGGGCCTCTGCTGAAAATTGTTTTTTGTTCCAAATCACTTTCCTGGTTAACAAATGTTAAATAAATAAAAATAACAGGCATTTGAATTTCAGACTTCATATTTTCAGAGAGTACATGGTAACACAAAACCTTTTATTCTAGCAATTTTCTAAGTTTATAAGATGGATATTTGAAATTTGTCCCTGTTTGTGGGACTGTATTGCCCCATTATTGGCTTTTTCCAGTTTTTTTGTGCTAAGGTTGAGAGCTATGGTGAGAACTGAATTCAATAAATATGTTTGGGGGCTGTATTGCCCCATTATTGGCTTTGTGCAGGTTTTTTGTGCTAAGAGGTTGACAGCTATGGTTAGAACTGAATTCACTAAATTGTATCCACTTAAGTTTCAGTCTTCCTCTCTTTCACAAAACAGCTGATTTGGCATAGTGGTATGTTGCACAGGGTCCTGGGTTCAAGATTTGGCAGTGAAATGTATGGTGGTAAGACAGCATTTTATTCTAGAAACTTTTCAACAATATACAAGCAATGTTTAAAATGTGTCCCTGGTTTTTGGGCTTTTGTCCCCCCCCCCCAATAAATTTTGGCTTTTTCCTGATTTCTTGTGCTGCAAAGTTCAGAAATACAGCTGAGTGTTGAGTAGATTTTACAAGGAGCTGAGAGCTGCAGGGGAACACAAGTTTTGTGCTGCTTATAATGAGTCTGCTTGCCTTGTTAATAGCACAATATGTAATGTACTTGCTTTTGATGCAGTAGGCTGTAAGTTCTACTCCCACAGTAGGAAGATGCATTGCTGATACTGTATTGTGTTGTAAAGGGGTTGGATGCTGCAGTCCTTTTTGGCAAAAATACCTAGTAACTATGAACCTGTTATCAATTTGCCATCCATTCCCTATTGCAATATTACTAGCTTAACATTTTTTAATGCAACATAGGCAATTTATTCCTCAAGGGCAACAGGCACTTTATTTGTAGATAAAACAATGAAATATAAAGTTGTTTGCTAGAAGCAACCTCTTCATTAGTTACAGATTTCTTTAATGTGGAGTTATTTAGATGACTTTTACTTCTTTAGAGATTGTGCATATTTACTGATACTTGTTAACTGTAGAAGTTTGAGTAGACTTTTATGATAGAAATGTTCTGAAATGGGCAGTTTTGTCATTACTGGTGCATGCATTTTTTTTCATTGTTTACTGGACAAATGTTTAAAACAAATTTAAAATGCCCTCTAACAACTGTACTGTATTTTACAAGGAATATAATTTAATACAATCAGGAATGTGTGTGAAAGAGCACATGTATGTTTCGAGTGCAAGGGGCCTATGATTTGAAAATAGTCCAAAGTTAATCTTTATCTGCCACTGGCAAAATGTATTTTCTTTGAATGTGAGTTTCAATGCTGTTTCAATTAATGTGAATTTCAAGGGCAGAGAAGTTTTAATGCTAAGTCTATTTTCATTGTGAGACTGCATTGCTTTGTTTAGCAGATATTGTTTTTGCTGTAAAATGCAAAATAAAACGTTCAAATGAAATCCAAATCATCACAGAAGTAAAGCAGTATGCACATTACAGTGTTTATGGTAAATGTGGCAAAATAACCAAGAAATGGGACATTGGAATGGCTGCAAGGGAGAGGCTCCATTCGACCATGATTTTGTGAGGGGGGAAGGGCAGCAAACTCAAAGACAACCCCAGCTGAACTATATCTCTCAACTGTCCAGATGTTTGCAGAATGAATAGATTTTTGCTTCTTATTTTTCGTTTGCTCCTCATAAAATCTGTGGTTTTCTGGCAAATCATTTAGGAATGAAGTTACTAAATAATGACAGACATTGAGTTTCAGACAAGGTTACATCATAACCTTCAGAAAAATGCATGCTAAAGAAAGACCTGTTATTCTATCAACTGTCTTAAGTTTATACAAGAGCAATTTTTAGTACTGTTTGTATGTTCCCCCAATATATTTGGCCTTGTCCAGATTTCCTGCATTAAGTGGTTGAGAGGTATGCGCAAATAAATCACTTTATAGAATTAGGAATATCCAAACCTTTCAACTGTCCCCAGTTTTGGCTCAAAATGTGCTCTCCCCCTAATAATCCCTCTGCAAGATTGCAGTTTTGGAAGAAAATGTGGAGGGTTTACAATTATAAATAACTGTAATGATTAGAGTTATAAATTAAAAACACTAAAAAACTAGACACTCGTAAAATAAAGTATAAACGAACACAAATCGATTGTGAGTTATCTGAAAATGAAATCTAATATTATTTAACATACTGACATTTTAAGATGTGTGAACATTGCTTTAAGTTATATAGAAAACAGCTATGATAGTTTGAGGTAAAATTTTGTGTTTTAACATTCACAAACAAACACATATTAATTGGTAGTTATTTAAAAATGAATTCATATATTATTTAATAACTAGATATTTATTTTAGTATTTAAACATATGAGGTTAACTTGAACAGCACATTTTACAAGTTCAACTTATTTATGGCATTTAAAAGTAAATAAGCATTGGAAAGTAACAACAGGTGTTTTAACATGTTTTCTTTGAGAAGTATTACATCTACTTATATATTAGAATTTTTTAAACTTAGTACATAAGGTTAGTGCTTGTAATAAATGAAAAGTCAACGTTTATTAAAAGTGAACATTTAATTGATTAATTGTTGAATTGATAGAGTAACAGGATATGCTACTGAATTTGCATATAAAAGTTAGTTGCTGTGTTTTTAAAATGTAACTCTGATGAAACCCAATATGCTGATAGGTAAAAGCGCTCAGTTATTTTTTATATGAAAATAAACACAGACTTTGTTTTTATTATATTCGTCCATTGTGTTTCCGCTTCACTCAGCTTGCGTTTTACTTTATTTTTACTAGAGTTATAAATTACTTTTATTTCAGAAATGCATGTACAATCTCTTATTTGTCAGCTGCTCAAGTTAACAGTATTAATATTAAAAAGGTGCCCCTTCTTTGACAGGCTCCCAGCTGTATTGTGTGGCAATTTTATATTTTTGTATCACATTTTTGGTCTGCTTTTCATAAAATTGTGGTTTTCTGGCAAATTAGTGGCAAATCATTAAAGACTGAAGTTATAAAATAATGGCAGACATTTGAGTTTCAGATTTCATACCCTTCAGAAAATTCATACTAATGTAAGGCCTACTACTATTCTATTATCTTTCTAAGTTTATAAGAGCAATATTTAAAAATTGCCCTTATTTTTGGGCCTGTCTCCCACTTCTGTGTATGGCTTTGTCCAGATTTCTTGCTCTGAGGTTGAGAGGTATGAGTGTCATGGCCATCATCGTCAGCCAGAGACATTTCAAATTGTGACATACTTGTTGCACCCCACTCCCCCATATAGTGACTCTGGATGTGTCCAAGCAAGGCAAGGAGAAGTTATGCAGTGTAAGTGTGCAGAATATTCCCCCATCCAAGGCAGACATTAAGTATGACAGTGGCTTTTCATCTGTCCTTGATTTTGCAGAATGTTCTGGTTTTCCATCATATTTTTATACTGTTGATTTATGCTTGTTATTATTCAGAAAATGCATGCTGTCGCAGTGCCCTGTTGCTCTGTGTTTAAGTAGAAATGCTTTGATGACCATCAGGTAAGCTTGTCAGAGATTGTAAGATGCAAGTAATCTTTAATAAGCATACTGTTAAAGAATTACCAACATTGAAAGCCTTTTTGTTGTTGCCATGCAGAGAATATTGACATAACTAGATAACGTATAAACCTTAGGTATTGAAATGCATATGGCAGTATTTGTAATAAAGGACAGGATTACATTATTTTCAGAAGCTCATTACATTTGTTGGAGACTTGCAGTCCTCTTTGCAGGCTTTACCCGTAAACTAAACAGAATGCCAATCTATCATGTGTGGTCCATAACTTGTGCAGTAATCCTTTAAGCAGTTTATCTTGAGCTTGTTTCTTGTTTGTTATTCTAGCATGTCTTTTCCATGAAACAAGTAGATAGTTGTTGTCAGGCAGCAAGTCTTTTTTTGGATAAGAAACATTTTTACAAGTGGGAGTATCACAGAAATTGCTACTTTCAGCATGTTACTTGGTAATTTTATAAAGCTGAATATAAATTATAATTAGAACTGCAGTGCAAGGAGAAGTGGTTTGAGTTGAGTGCTGCTTGTTTTTTATTCTTGATTTTGACTGGCATTCCAGTAATGTATTTAAAAAGTAATTTATTTTTTCATGCCTCACAACCTTTGTGTTTCCATCTAGATATTAAGTAAGCTGTCATGTAGCCAATGCATTGAAATATTTTATTTCTTCTACACTTCATTTTGTCTTGATTGGACTCTCATAATGACGGTTTGGCACCCAGGGCAGTATATTTAATTAAATTTCCAGTTGTTGTGGTTTTGAGCATAGCTCTACCCTTTTCTAGTTAGTCACACCCCTTCCCATTGGCCCCACTCATTCAGCTGTCTCCTGCAGCCCCCCCCCTTTAATTTGAAGTTACCAGCCGCCACTGGATATTTACAGCTAATCCTGTCTTAATTTTGCCTTTGAGTCATTCACTTTTAAGACCTGTTATCCACATTAGAATAAACACCAAACCTAGGCAGAAAAGACACCAAGGCTAACGTAAAATCCCCAGGCTGGAAACAGATATCCAAAAGATGTAGACAAATAAACTAATCCGAGGTTCGTTAAAAAATTATTGAATAAAATTCAGAATGGAGGTTAAAATTATGTAAAGTCCCTGGATACTTGCATACGATAAGCGCTTTCGATTAGGTCTTCATCAGATCGTAATTAGAATGGGGGCAACCTTGCTTTTATACACAATCTTTAACCATCAGTTAGCCAATAACAACATGCAAAATGAAAATAACCAATGACTTTCCTTCCTTCCAAGTCTCTTAATTCATAACACCAACCAAAAGCTTTCATAGTTGGATCCCACCTTTATTTTGATTGCAGTAGCACTGATGACTAATATGCAAATGCGCTGTACTAACAACCAATGTCGGCTCAACAATGCATCTCTCTCTAATCTAGAGTTGCCAATAGGGTTTCATGTTTAAGTTGCATCCCTATGTTGATCATAATAGTGATCTCTATGGTAGATATGCAAAGTAGGTGCAAAGTCACGGCCAATGATAAACCACAATCATCTTTTCAGCCAATGAAACAATGACTAGGCTGAAAGATATATCGCTTCCTTCTTTTGCTTATGTATAATTTGTTTTATATACTAATTGAGAAAAAAAATCTGATCAAGATAGCTCTTTCTTAATGAAATATTAGTCAGATCCAGACAGAGGTTATCTTCTAGTTGTACATGGACTGTCACCGCAGCAAACTGTAATTTCTAAAACACAGTTTAACTCCGTGTGGCAGCTTTTCCAAAGTATTGTTCCATCATTCATTAAGAATGACACACATACTTGGTGAATAGGGAAATATTCCCAAACTTGGAATTTCAATGACCCATATTGACTTTGTCTTAGTTGTTGAGATTACCATATTTATTGGAAAGCCATAGGTAATATTACTATCCAATCAGCAACAAACTGGGTGGGGATGTGTTTGCATTCCCAACAAAAATTTATTTTTCTTCTTATTAATAACCAAGGGTTGCTGACTGAAGAACATTCATGCTGTGTCTGCTCTTTACAATGGTCCATCCATTTAAAGCTAGTATTCTCATTACTTGCAGAAGACAAGATCATGAAATATGTTGAATGCAAAGAAAACCTTAGCCATGTTCACATAATGTTGACATTTTCTCTCCATGGATGGAAGGCAACTTGATCTTATTTGAAGGACAATTTTCACATAATCTATTGCATGAGGAAAATGTGATAACTTCTTCTGACATGGAAGTAAATAGAAAAATTATGATGAATAATAGATGTTTAAGTATTCTCTTCCATGTACACTTGGTGCTCCGCCCCACCCCCCCACATGTTCACTTCAAGTTAAGGTGGGTCTCCTCATCTTCAAGATGGGATTTATTGGAATGATGCTATTTAAACCCGGTGGTTGGTAAGCACGCAGGTTTATTATCCATTTAGTTTCTCTCATCTCTGTGATGTTCTCTATATCTCCTTTCCTCAAGCATGGATATACAACTTCCATAGCTTTAAATACAAATGAATGATCTTTATGGTTACTAATGTGTAATGACAATGCGTAATGAGGGTCATTATTAATAATGTCCCTTTGATGCCTTTGTATTCATTTCTTAAACATTTGGTTAGTCTTCCCCACGTAAAAGGAAGAACAGGACTTGCGTGTGGCTAAGTAAACTACATTGGTAGTAATATAAGTAGCTTTGACGTTGAAAGTGTAAGTCTTCTTCGTTCTTAGATTTTCAAAATGATTACTGCTGTCTATAAATGGACAAGAAATACAATGACCACATCTGAATGTTCCCTTACGACCTTCTATTCGATTTTTATTTCCATGAGTGTTGCATAATAACCTTTTTAAATTCTTTTTGTTCTTATATCCAAATTTAGGTCTCTCTCCCACTATTTCCTTCAATAGTGGGTCTTGTGTTAATACGGGCCAGAATTGTTTTATCACATCTTGGATCTGATGGTTATCAGAACTATAAGTTAATAATAATCTAATTCCATCTTTATCAACCATATTTCTATTTCGTTCGCTATCTTCGATGAGTTTCAAATCTTGATCTTTATAACCTCTCTCCTTTAAATTTTTCTGTAACAACATAACTTCTTTATCTTGTGTATCCTTCTGACTGCAACGTTTGTTGATTCTTATTATGGTTATTTTCATTTTGCATGTTGTTATTGGCTAACTAATGGTTAAAGATTGTGTATAAAAGCAGGGTTGTCCCCATTCTAATTATGATCTGATGAAGACCTAATCGAAAGAGCTTATCATATACAAGTATCCAGGGACTTTACATCATTTTAAACTCCACTCTGAATTTTATTCAATAATTTTTTAAAGAACTTTGAATTAGTTTATTTGGACTACATCTTTTGGATATCTGTTTCCAGCCTGGGGATTTTACATTAGCCTTGGTGTCTTTTCTGCCTAGTTTTGGTGTTTATTCTATTGGATTGGCAGTTTCACCACAGCAGATGGAAGACATTCTTTTTGTTATCCACAGTAAGTTTTATATAAATAATGTTTTTTACTAATTTTTGTCATATTAACTGATGCCAGCTAATTATTATTGATTCTTAGTCAGTCATTTAAACATCTGCTATTCCAAAAGTTTAAGAGTTAACTGAAGACAAGTATGTCTTATGGAATAGTTCTAAGAATCTATGTTAACACCTTTTGGGAATGACTCACACTCAACTATGTGCTAACACCCAATTCTTGTGATGTTTTTATTTAGTGGGAGATTGTCATGATAAGACTTATTCGGAGGGCAAGTAAATATAAATGCTAAATGCTTCTTTGATTTGTTCTGTCATTTAGACATTGTTATTAGATCTAATACAGATGACATGCTTAGGTATATTGGGTAACCATATTATTAATAAAGTTAATGTTTCTTTGAACTATTAAGCACTAAATTCAGATCATATATATCCTAATATGTCTCTTGCTTCTTTAGTGAATAATTACTGTATAAATGTTTAATGTTTCTAATAATAGCGCATGTAACCTATCTCTAAAACCTAACTGGAATTAATATCTGATTAGTTATTTATCACTACTATTTTTCTCTTAATTTATAATATATTCTCCATTTTTTACTTTGTTTTCATGGGCTCGAACCAACAAAGGTTGATGGCTGGGATAGGTAGTCTAGCAGATTTAGTTTTGTTTGCTAGTCTAGGAATGTATCTCATTCCATGTATAGTGTGTATTAAAGTTTATATTAGAGTTAAATATGCTAATTTTATGTTATTTAACTGTTTTTCTAGTTTTGAAATACCTGACACAATTGTTTTACTTTTACCTTTCATGGGGAAAGTTATTTGCATTGAGATAAATAGAAATACAACAAATGATATTCTGTTGTCTATTCAGGAAGATTATTATATATACAGGAGGGTCTATATTGCAACATCGAACGCTTAAAACAGCGAACGATGTAACATCGATACATTTTCAGCGACAGCTGAAAATGTTGAACCCACAGAACAGCGATTTCTTTCCTAGGAAAAGAAATCGCTGTTCCAACCCACGCAAAAAAAAAAAAAAAATTACACACTTCCAACACATACACACATAACACATACACACATACTCAATCCTAATTATACCCCCAAAAAAACAGTAAACAACTAAATACACATATGCACATAACACAAATATGCATTTAACAAAAAAAAAAACAGTAAACATTTTAAACCATATGCATTTACCTTAACCCGCACCCTAACCCTAAGGTCAGTAACTCTTGCACATTTACATAAACAGCTCCAAACACATACACACTTACCTTAACCCTAATTCTACCCCCAAATCAAAAGTAAACAACTGAGAACACATACACACGTAACTCAACCATACATTTAACACAAAATATAAAACACTAAACACTTTCATACACATACACTTACCTTAACCCGCACCCTAACCCTAAGGTCGGTAACTGTTGCACAATCACGCTCGGGAGCTATACCGGACAAGGGACCACACTACACTTCAGAACACGGCAAAACAATGAAGTGGTCAAGCGACTTCTTTCCCAGGGAAAGAATTCACTGAACAGCCACTTTGCTGTTTTGCCTGTTTGCTCTACATGTGTCGACGAAAACGCATTCGACATAATGCATTTTCATTGTACTCATAGGATCCCTATACAGGATTCTATTGATACAAGTACTTTTATTATTTGCTATCTTTAAATAATTCTGATATGGATTTAACTTTGATGTCCTTAAATACTAGTGGCTTAAACAACCCATAGAAGAGAGCTAACCTACTAAGGTATCTTAAACTAAACAAGGTTCAAGTGGTTTTTCTCCAAGAGACACACTTTAAAATAAATGACACATTTATGTGGGACCCTAAGGAATACACAATACTAGCTCAATCTTCTTATAAAAGCAAGACCAGAGGAGTAACAATTCTATGGAAAAAGACTTTCTTAAATTCCCAAATTATTTACAAACATGTAGATAATGATGGCCTCATGGCTTTAGTTATACTTAAGTTTAACAATAGAATTTGGACCCTGGTTAATTTATACTGGTTCTTGGGTATGGTGGTTGGACTTGCTAAGAAACACTTAGACTTTATTACAACTATTTCTAAAGGTAATATTATACTAGGAGGTGATTTCAATTGTATCACAGATATTACAGAAACTGCCAATAGGAAATCTCCTAGACTATCGTCCTCAGCCAAACAGTTAAAAAAATGGACAGAAATGTTTAAATTAAAAGACACCTTTAATGCTTTGGAACTAAATTATTTACTATTCTGACACCAAGACTGTAGATATGGTACCCAAACTAGAATAGATAGATTTATATCTCACAAGATCTTATTCTAAAATCTTGAATTTTTCAATACAACCTTGCCCCTTTTCGGATCATAATTCCCTGTTGTTAACAATACACTTGGAATTCAATCAGTTAGTTCTTACTTCAAGGATCCCTTCGTATATCACAAAAATTAAAGACTTTAAATCTTGGATAACATCTGAACTTCAACTTTTCTTAGAGATTAATCATAAACCTGAAGCAAACACAATTATGGCTTGGGACTCTCTTAAGGCCTATCTATATGGTAAAACCATTAGCTGGTACAAAAATAAAATTAAAGAATGGGACTCAGAGTTACAGCATCTCCAAAATCAAATATTATCTCTTAAATCTAATAAAAACTTAATTGCTACAGATAATAATAAGAAAATAGAAAAAGCAAATAAGAAATACAATGAAATATTATCCCATAAAACTACTTTAGCTATGGAAAAATTGAAATTAAATTATTATGCTACCTCTCCTAAGCATCTTCATAACCTATCTATGAAAGTTAAGATACAGTCAAAAATTAATAATATTGATACTATATTTCATGAAGGGAAAAGAAAAAAGTCTGGGACATAAGGGACATTCTGGAGACTTTTAATTATTATTATTCAGAGCATCATAAAGATAAAATATCATAAAGATAAAATAAGTACAAATGAATGTGAGAAGTTAGAGAATATAGTTCCCAACATAACAAGAATTCCTGAGGAACTTAAACTAGATTTACAAAAACCTATTTATCAAAAGAAACTTATAGATGGGATTAAAGGAAGTAAGTCTAATAAAGCACCTGGAATAGATGGCTTAATTAACAAAATTTATAGATTGTTCCCTTCTTCTATAATCTCTCTCCTACATAAAACCTTTCTTGAAGTTCAAACATTAGCAAAATTCCTCCTTCTTGGAGATATTCTCTAATTTCCCCTATAGTAAAGGAGAATAAGGACCCTAATAATTGCAACTCATATAGACCAATTTCTTTGTTGAATAATGATTATAAACTATTCATGTCAATTATGGTCAACAGATTGAAAATACCCGTATCTAAAATAATTAATGAAGACCAAACTGGTTTCATACACAACACGCATACACAGGATAATATTAAAAGATCATTAACACTGATATATTACCGCAATAGAGGAAATCATGAAGCATTGATAATAGGTCTAGATATTCAAAAGGCCTTTGGCTCCTTGAATTAGGATTACTTATTTAAAGTCTTACAGTTATTTGATTTCCTCCCTTATTTTACAACAATGATAAAGAAAATCTATGAAAATAATCGAGCATATGTCAAATTAGGTCCCTTTACTTCCAAAGCAATCTAAATCACTAAAGGTAGTAGACAAGGATGTCCCATGTCCCCTATCCTATTTGCTCTGGCCATAGAAATACTTGCCATTTTAATACGTAATAACCCAAAGATAAGAGGTATAAATTTATATGACCAATATATATCTAAAATAATGATATTTGCTGATGATGTCTCACTTACCTTACCCAACTCTAAGGAAGTGTTAGGTGAAGTGGATATAGTAATAACAAATTTCCAAAAAATCTCAGGACTCTCCGTCAACAAATCTAAATCAAAATATTTATCATTAAATAAAAAAAGAACATACAGGTTCCAGTTAATCATATTATTGGAAACAAAGTTTCAACTCTAGACTATTTAGGAATAGTCCTAGGTAAGAATATAGGGGACACCTTACAGTTTATTTTAAAGCCAAAGACTTAATCAAGACATTGATAAGCAAATGGAATAATTTGTTTATAACATTTGATGATAGGTTACAACTAATAAACATGGTTCTGTTACCTAAAATATTATACATAGTGCAGGCTCTTATACTTTCACCAAGAAAGAAAATCCTTAAAGAAATCACTTCAACTCTGATGCAATTCCTATGGTACCACCAATAAAATAGAGTGGCATATTCTCATCTTATCAGAAAATGGGAAGAAGGGGGTTTAAAATTCCCAGAGATTGATACTTATATAAAGACATCTATAATTAAAATGGTGATGAATTGGATAAATTGTAGATACTCTTCCAATTGGAAACAGTTACACTCCATTATACTAATGAATGAACATTTTTTTTATCAAAAAATGCTTTGGTAACTGACAAAGATAACAAGATATGGCACTATTTAAGTTTAAATGTACAATATAGTACAACAAAATTAAATAAACTAACACTAATAAACAATATTTTGATGGGTTTAGAAAATTCATCAACACAAATTAGATATAAAACTGTGGTATGTATTTTTTATAGCATTTACTATTACAAGGGATTTCCCTGATAAAGCACATAGAGAGATTTTTTGATTATGGGAGAATAGTAACTTATTTTGTTGGTTGTAATGTATTGAAAACCAACAAGCTTTGAACACACAACGTATACTGTCAACCTATGGCCTATCCCCTGATGACTGGTTGGTTCTTCAGAGTGTCACAGAATATACTACGGATCTGTGTAGAATAGTGCATTTATCAAAAAATGCTTTGGTAACTGACAAAGATAACAAGATATGGCACTATTTAAGTTTAAATGTACAATATAGTACAACAAAATTAACTAAACTAACACTAATAAACAATATTTTGATGGGTTTAGAAAATTCATCAACACAAATTTAGATATAAAACTGTGGTATGTATTTTTTATACCATTTACTATTACAAGGGATTTCCCTGATAAAACACATAGAGAGATTTTTTGATTATGGGAGAATAGTAACTTATTTTGTTGGTTGTAATGTATTGAAAACCAACAAGCTTTGAACACACAACGTATACTGTCAATCTATGGCCTATCCCCTGATGACTGGTTGGTTCTTCAAAGTGTCACAGAATATACTACGGATCTGTGTAGAATAGTACACAACTCATCCTTTACAACAGTACCAAAAATTTGCTGTTTTTTTGGAATCCCATATAATAATATCAATATTAAGAATGAACTATCATATCTATATAACAATTTAATTGTCTATAAGACAGCTCCTAAAGATTCTTACTTGCAAGAACACCTAAATAAAGGGTTTCAAATGTCATTATCAGTAGAAGATAAAACAAACATTTTATTTCCAGTTAAACTAACTTTTTTATTCACAATTCTGGAGGATTTTTCATTGAAAATTTCTACACAGATCCTATCTGACACCCGAGAAACTCTCAAAAATGAACCCTTCAAACAGCAAGTTATGTAGGAGATGTCACCTGTCCACTAATGCTGACTGGTCTCATATTTTTTATGACTGTACTAATATTAAACCATATTGTAACGAGATTAACAAATTTCTTCAAGCTATCTATACAGATATATTTGTTTTGACAAAGTCTTTAATTTTATTGAATGTTGTTAATAGCAATAATATGAAGAAAGATGACCTGTATTTGTTGTGGGCCATGTTAGCAATAGCCAGAAAATGTATAACTAGAAGATAGAACTCTAATGTAGCACCCACAATGGAGGGATTTCTATCTTTACTGAAGAAATTCATACTAATGGAGAAAAGAACTAAAGAGTTAAGAACTTTTCCTAAGCCATTGGTTAATAGTCCGTGGAGGAAAGTTTTAAATGTGATTGATACCCTACAGATGGAACCAGACTCTTCCTAACTATCATAGTTTACATATTAACTTATTATTTAATTACAAATGTTTTTATCTGAATCCTTTTTGTCAGGCTGAATGTAAATACTATAAATAGTTATTGAATGTTATGAATGTATCAAATATTGTGTTATTTCATCAAAATAAAAATCATTTGAGTAAAAAAAAACATATTTTCTAAGAATTCTAGGGATATTATTTGTAGGATCTGACACCATGAAATATTAAATCACAAAAAATATTCAATATATTAAAAAAGCAACAGCAGAGCCTAAAAACAAAACAAACAAAACAAAAAACATTATTAGTCCTATGCATGCCCAGCAAAACCTTCACAGAAGTACATAAACATTAAAATAATGAGCACAAAGAAAGATAAAGCCTTATATAACATATTGAATTAATTAAACTAGTCATTCACATGAACAATATTTGCATTCGCATTCCATATATAACAATTGCTTTAAGACAATCTGTACAACCATTATATAATTCATTAAAGTATATAGCTACAGGGCTTTCCACTTTTTTCTGTTTGATAATCCTAAAATGTTCTTGCAATCTACTTTTAAACATGTGTTTTGTTGTCCCAATGTAAAATAAATTCCATAAGTTTTAAGAGCATAAATAACACCTTCAGTTAAATAACTAAAGCACTCTACAGATTTAAAAGTCTTATTATTTATTTTATCAAAACTATTTACTACATACTTACAAACATTAGAAGAGCCACAAATAAAAGTATAATTTATGTTACTTGAAACTGTAGTTCTAACCCTTATCTTAGGATCCCTATATTTACTGTGAACCAATATATCACCAATACTTCAGCCCCATTTGTATGCAGTTTTAGGGCTGCCATGACATTTCCTATTAAATAATTTTTATTCCTGCCTAAAAACTTGCAATTAAAAATAACCTGTTCTATTAACTTTCTTGTAAATATATGATTTGCTATTTCATTGTTCTCTTGATTTGAATGCACTCATCTGGAGGATTTGCCCAGATTCCAGAGGATTAGTAATTTTTTTAGGGTCTGTTGCCACTTTTGTTGTTGATTGTTAAATATTACACTCCATCATTTAGAAAGTTAATGGGCCAAATTTTACACCAACATGCATTTTCAGAGTAATAAGAAATATGAAACTCTAATGTCTGTCTCTAACATCTGACTGTAACCCTTGGTGATTTACCAGATTATTGTCTGACTGTAATCCTCAGCAATTTACCAGAATATCAAACATTGTATAATGGACAGAGTAGTAATATGATTCAAAATCAAAGACATTCTGTAAAACTAGGGACAGCTGACAGGTATTTCTGTTAAACATGCCTTTATTAATTATTTGGTTGAGGCAGACGTTTATTTTATGTTACTTTCTGTATGATATCTAAACATCTAAACAACAGCTCAACCATGAATGTACCACAATCTCTAGATATAGTAACTATGTTAAGAATGTTAAGGAGGGGGTCATTAGTTAGGTAGGTATACAGGACTGTTCTATCTTAGAATGAACATTGTTCTATTCTATTTTTTATATTGTTCTTAATACCATTGTCCTAGTACCATCCGTTTTCAGAGTTAAGCCTTTTTGTAGAATATCTATAGCAACTGATAAGTTGATAACAGCTCAGACATTGCAGTCATCAGCAATCTCAACTAGCAAGAGACCCCTGACAATGGTTGGTACATCAGTGAAGTATATCCTAAAGAAGAGTGACCCCAAAGCAGAAGTTTGTGGGATGTCACTGATAGCCTTCCTTTATTGAACAGAAAATGCCTACAACCCTAACTGTCTAAGTCATGTCTGTGAGCCAGTTTGCTTTATATTGAGTTACATAAGAGCTACTATTTAATGGGATACGTTTCTTAATGATTCCAGAGGGTAAGATAGCATCAAAGACTTTCTCCAAGTACAAATAAGTACATTGCACCAGTTTGTTAACATTCAGTGCTTTAGTGACTTACAAAAAAAAATCCAGATTTTGCAGGCAAGAAATCACAAAATCAAATTAGTTAAAATCAATGGCTAATAAGCTACCATTATTATTGGTTGTGAGTTTCATAAAGATTCATTCCATTGCTTTACAAATGCTGCTGGTCTAGCTAAACAATTGTATGGTTCCCTAACTCTGTGGTAGGGTCAGCATCATGGTGGGCTACCATGATAGCTGTCCACCACATCTCAGGAATACACCCAGTGGAGATGATAAGACTGAATATATTGAAGAAGAACATAGAGAGGCATTGTTTTAAGTTAACAAAGAAACATCCTTATGTGTTGTGTGACCCACGGAGCTAGTGGTTTTAGTTTTGGACAGGGACTTGTTTTGGAATAATAATAATAAGACAGCATGAGTAGAAAGTGTTGGAGGTGGAACAGGTAGGGGACAAGTTGGATAAGTGAGAACTAAATGTATCAGTTAGCGTGTTGGCAATATCCATCAGGCTGGATTAGCTGGTACCATTGGAGATCATCTTGATGCAGTGCTGAGTACTTTCCCAAACATTCCTGACTTAATTTAGAAAGGAAAATCCTTGCAGTTCTCTTTGAATGAGATGTTTACTTTTCATATGGCTTTGCAGATTCTGATTTTATGATTGAGTTTTTTTGCTTACAATTTAAGGTCATTTTTATTTGGGGTGGATTGAGTTTATTTTTACATGCAATATCTTTTATAGCAAAGCTTGTTGATACTGGGGTTCTATAACAGGGGCAAGTTCTTAAATGTGGTATTGTGTTTATAGCATGTGGTTACAGATGTCTTGATGAAAGAGGTGGGAGTAGTAGAAATCTGTGGTGCATGTTGTGACATATGCTAGGGAGTCCCCACTGAGTGCAGAGATTTAGATTCCCTTATAGCATCAGTCAGGGCTGAATGACTAAACCTGGAGAAATTCCTGAAAACAGTAGGACTAGAAAAAATACTAGTAGGAGACCTTTTAGAAAAAAAAAAAAAGGACAGCACGGTGGTATGATTTATCCAAAGATGGTGCAAGTACAGATATGGAACACATTGACGTGATGTTTGTAAAAACCTGGTCAAACAGATTTGAAAACCCAAGTAGGACAGAGAATTACCTGGTCTAAAGAGTTAGTGTTAATAATATTCAGTGCCATCTGTACATATTTTATGAAACAAAAGAAGCTGAAACTCATGAGGGCTATTAATAAATCCAGCATGTAAGCAGTACTACAATAACATTACCTCTTCAGACTAACACAGAAAACATTTTCAGTGGTATTTAAAACTTTATAAAAAACACATGATATTCAATGACTAGTCTAATTCATCTTTTAAACAGTGCAACCAGTTCTGAGTGTGCCATAAAATATCTAAATACTATAGTACTGTAGTACTATTCCAAAAAAAAAAAAAAAAAAAAAGATTCAAATTTACACTTTAATTTAACCCACTTTAAATGCTTCATTAAATCTTGGCCACATTAACACTTCATCTCCTTCTAAAATACCAATCATATCACTCCAGCTGTTATGTAATGCTCTGTATTCCTTATTTTAAGGGCCGTCATGCCCTGTCCTATGAAAAACATTTTATAGGTATCACACAGTGCATGTTAAACTACTACTGATACATTGCAATTGTATCTTAGTTTTGATCTTGACACAAAGCCAGTTTCAAGATTTGTCATATATGAACTATTATTTTTATAAATGTTTTGGTCCCCTTGAAACTCATCATTGCTGGCCTGGCCTCCAATGTGCCACATGTTCACCAGGTCTGCTAGCTATTCTTCTACCCTGTAGGCTTACTCCAGTATTCCTAGTGCCAATCATGGATTCTAAGGATGTCCTTGGGGCTCAGCTCATTTGTACTTCTGTCTGGGAGGGATTTTTTTTATGGCTCACCCACTCCCTTTTTCTGGCCCCCAATGCTCACTGGTTGCATCTGTGGGCATCTCCACTCTTTAGACCATATCTCCCCTTTGGGTTGACAAACTTGAGAGGTTAGGTATAAGCTCTTGGTGGATGGCTCAAAGACAGGACACAGGAAGTTAAAACTGGGGAGTCTTCCTCTACAAAGAATCCAGTCACCAGCAGAGTCCCTTGTGGATTGGTCCTGAGATCTCTTCTTTTTGGCATCTACATCTTTGAAGTCAAAGCTAATGTGAAGGACCTCTGGCTGATCAGATTTGCAGATGACTGCAAATTAGGTGAAATCATAGAATCCTCCATTGACAGTAATGTTCTCAAAGAAGGGCTTACACAGAAGAAAAACTGGAGCCAGTGCCATGGACTAAAACTAAATGACATGAAATGCATAATAGAATCCTTCAGAAAGTCATCCACCCATAGAAACTATCATATTGACAACATACCTCTAAGAGTCAACCCAGCAGTCAGGGACTTTCAGACACATGTAGACAGAAATCTAGCCTTTGATCATCACATGTCTGCGGCAGTAAGGAAATCATTCTATGTTGTACAACTTATAAACAAAGGTATGGCATCTACTTCCAAGCAGATTATTTTTCTACTGTATTCAGCATTCATCAGACCTATTACTGAGTGCAATGCCCCCTTTGCTATCTACCTAACAAGGCACATCCAACAATTAGAACATCCCCAGACATTCCTTACTAAAAGAATACAGGGCGTAAATAGCATATTATATGCAGACTGCCATAAAACCCTATCCCTGTATTCTGTCTGCCTCCTACAGGTTGTTGAGGGAGGAGATCTATGCCTTGCATACAAGCCATCATCAGCCCCACTTTAATGGCTGGACCTCCTCCATATCTGTAAAACAGAGAGCATCAGAAGTACCTCTTCTAAAGATTTAAGACCTTCTCTGTGATATAAATAGGACCTGCAGGAGAAACAGGTATGTGTACCAGAGATTACCCATTCTCTGGAACAGGCTCCTCATCCTAGTGAAGCATAGTTCCTCCCTAATTCAAGTCAAGTGTAACTTGGACAACTGAATGGCAAACAGGAAATTCATCCTTGGTTTGGCACATATGTTTATAATGGGCTTAGTCTGCAAATGGTTCATCTCCTAGGCACCTGCTTATAATTGTTTCACTCCCCAGCCACTGCTTACACTTACCAAGGGTAACAGAACTTGTCAAAGATTTGGGATGTGTGGCTAGACTTAAAAGATCCCTATGGTTATTAGCCTAGGACATACCTATGAACATATCAACCTATCAACAAATGCCCTCCCACCTAGGATGACCACCCTCATCTCTTTCTTTGTACTCCATCAGTCACTCAAGATGCTAATCAAACCTGGTCTAGCTGAGCTGTAGTAAGGGAGTTTCACCCCGGGGATCACTTCTGTGGCTGTGCTTGACAGTGGCACAGGAAAGTAATTTTCTTGGGTTGCGAAAGCCAAGGTACCTTTTGGCTAGGCTTATATAGGCCCTAGGGCAATAGCCTTGTACCTACCTATGAACCTATGAACCTATGTTAAATGAACAGCTATCACATATGGACATTTGATGATCTCTACGACCTCTACAGACTCAATGGGCATGAATAAATTTGCTCTTCAAACATTCTTTAATTGCTTTTTGCTTCTAATTTCTCATTTCCCAGAAAATGACTTTTTAAATTTCTTAATCTTTTATTACTAAAATCTGTTTTGTAGGATGGGTTACAAGGCACTCTGTCCAGATCTGCAGTTCCAAACCTATGAACTGAAAATAGTTATTGTGTTTACACTGATGTTTAAAAAGTGGGCACCAAACACATAACTGAACTGTGATTAACCAAAAGTGCGATAAACAATAGCAATTCTTTTCATTTAAACTGAAAATGAACTTTGTTGGAACTAATCTGAAGAAATTGTCTGTGGTGTATTATATCATTTGCTATATAAATGTGTGTGTGTGTGTGTGTGTGTGTGTGTGTGTGTGTGTGTGTGTGTGTGTGTGTATCACTGTATGTATGTAGATAGATAAAGATAGATAAATAACTGTGATAATTATATGGGTAGACAGACAGATAGATAAATTGATAGACTGACAGACAGATAAACTGACAAAGATATACACATTGATAGCACTAGGAGAGATATAGGTGTTGAACTGTAACATGATGAGCCTTTAATGTCATGTTTCAAGTTCCCATCACATCAGAAGTAAACATTCAGCATATTTTACTAAGAAAATGTTTACGTTTTGCCTTTGGAGTACCATATATAGCATCACATGCTGTATGTCAGAGCAACTAAATCTTTATAATCAGTTAAAACACAGCACTGTATTAAAACCTGCAAAGGTAGTATAGCAGTCTTACAGCTTTTTTACAGATGGAAACTATGTGACATCCTCTTGAAAGTTAAATAACAAAATTATAGAGTTACTTAGATATGGCTTCTGTGAATGGACAGTTTATCTGTTGGTGCAAAGGCTTTCACTGCTGCTGCAGGATTTTGCAGTGTAGTCTGTTTCCATTGGGGGTGCAGTTTTGAACATAGGTTCATAGGTAGGTACTAGGCTATCTGCCTGAGGGCATTTATAAGCCTAGCCAGAGTGTGTCAGCTTTCGCCGCCCCATTGATTAATTAACTGATGCTCTGTCAAGCAGAGCCAATGAAGTGATCCCAGGGGTGTATTTTCTATTACCCATCCACTCGTCAAGGTTTCCCTTGAAGAGTGTTAGTGAGGGGCTCTGCCTAATGTAGTTTGGAATTTTGTTCCAAAGCATGAGGAGTCTCTGTGACAGGAATCTATCCCTCCAGCATGTTCTATTTATTGCTGTGGCGAGGTTTAGCTCACTAGAGCACGTGGCTCGCAGTGATTTGGATTTCTTTAGGTGGAGCATGTCCATCAATTCTGCGTTGGACATGGCTTTGTAAGTCAGGCAGAGATCACCTCTGAGTAAGTGATATGCCACTGAGTACAGCTGGAGTTTTTTCAGTTGGGCTGCATAAGACATATGTTTGAGGCCAGTAATCCTCTTGGTGAGGTACTTTTGTGGTCTTTCCAGCTGTTGGTAGTGTCTTGTGAGGTACATCTCAAATGGAGCATTGTACTCTATGATGGGTCTGATGAGTGATGAGTAGAGAGGCACTATAACCTCTTTATTTCTAGATGCAAATCCTTTAGTAATTATATGGGCCACATAGAAGGATTTCCTAACTACTTTGGCAATATGATTGTCAAAGGAGAGCTTACTATCTACCTGGGTCCCCAGATCTCTTATTACCTCTTCTGTATTAAGGAGGCTTCCACCTATGTGGTAATTCATGGGTGTTTTGTTTTTCCCAAATGGGATGTCTATGCATTTTTTGGCATTTAGCTTGAGGCCATGACTTTGACACCAGGTGTCCGTCTCAGTAAAGCCCTTTTGGAGGATGTCCATGTCAGCTGGAGAGTCAATTATGGCTCCCAGTTTGCAGTCATTGGCAAACTTGGCTAGCCATAGTCCTCCTGTGTTTGCCTGTACTTCTGAGAAGTATATGCTATACAGTAGGGGTCCATGGACTGAGCCTTGTGGGACACCACTTGTGACTGGTTTAGAGTTGGACCTGGAGCCCGCTATTCTTACCATATGAGTTCTGTCTGTAAGCCAGTTGGCAACCCATCTCGTGACGTAGGGGTTTATGTTCAGGCTGGTGAGTTTTTCTGTAATACCTGAATGGGAAATTGTGTCAAAAGCCTTGGCAAGGTCAAGGAAGGCTGTGTGAACAACCTTTCCCTCATCTATGGCCTTGGTGACTGTCTCGAAGAAGTCAGCCAGGTTTAGTATGCATGATCTGCCTTTAACAAAGCTGAACTGGGTTGGGTCAAGTGTTTGGAGGTTTCCAATGTCTTTGTTAATGAGTTCCATGATGATGTGCTCCATAGCCTTGCAGACCAGACTAGTCAGGCTTATGGGGTGATAGTTACCAAGGTCAGTTGTGGACCCTCCTTTGTGGAGAGGAATAACCGTTGCTGTGCACCATTCTATGGGCACATAGCCTGTGGAGTGGCTGAGGTTGAACAGCATGTTTAGGTGGGGGGGTTAGTTCATTCTGTAGTTCATGCAAGATGCAGCCTGGGACACCATCTGGCCCCATTGACCCTGTGCTTTTGGCTTTTAAAAGGGCTGTTTTCACCTGTGTGTCTGTGATTTCTGGGATACTACACTCTTCCAGTATTGCTGTGGGCCCTTTTGGGGGTGAGAGGGGGGTGACGTTTGCACTGGATCTATCTGCCAGGATGTTGGCAATATCAGTAGGTTCAGTATATTTTGTGCTATTTTGCACTAGTTCAGTGGATATCTGTGAGTTGCCACTTAGATTCTTAACATAGCTAAAGAAGGCTTTCTGGTTATCTTTTGAATCCTTGGCTATTTTTCTTTCAAAGTTAGCCTTGTATGATTTTATGAGGGACCTTAGTTTCTTACTGTCACTGATCAGGGATGTCTTACTTTCTTGGGATTTGTTTTTTTCTGAACTAGTTTCCTCCTTATATTGTATAGCCTGTTTATGGCAGGGGTCCACCAGACTGGTTTTCTTCTCTTAAAGGAGTGAGTCTTGGTTTTGCTAGGGATGGCACGATCCATGCATCCTTGTAGGTGCTCACAGAGTGCATTTGTAAAGGATTGTGCATCTTGGGCAGCATCATCCTTTATTGTGGGGGCTGTGAAACATACCGCCTCTATCTTAAGTAAGTGAAGTTTGCTTTAGAAAAGTTTTTTACTGTGGTTTCCTTAGTTGGGGGTTGTGGTGGGGTGTGGACATCCAGAGTGATTAGTTTATGGTCTGATCTAACCAGTGATGGATTGACCTCTGGTGTGGAACACCTGTCATCCATGTTGGTGATGACCAGGTCCAATATGTTTTCACCTCTGATAGGGGAGTTTACCAGCTGATCCAGGGTGTTTGAGTTGATGAATTCCAGGAAACACTGGGCCTGGGAGTTTGTACTTGAGTAGTTTTCCCAATTAATGGTAGGGTAATTGAAATCGCCCAATATCAGGGTGTTCAGTAGGACCTTCATGTTTTCCAGTATCTCCAGAAAGGTGGAGTGGTGGTCCTGGGTCATGGAGGGTGATCTGTAGCAGACCACAATTTGCATTGCAGATTTGCCCGATGTTAGTTGTACATGGATGATCTCAGAGGTATCATGCTGTGCCACTAACCTGGACGTGTAGGTATCCTTGATGAATACGGATACATCCCTTCCTTTTGTGTTTCGGTCCGTGTTCTGTGGCCAAAACGTGTTGTATGAGTTGTAGCCTGGTAGTGCTGGGATGCTCTCTGGAGCCTTGAACCAGGTTTCAGTTACTGCACAGATGTCGACGTTCTCCATACTGAGGAGTGCTTCGAGCGTGTGCATTTTGAGATTTAAACTCCTGGCGTTGAGTAGCATAACCCTCAGTTTTTTTGTTAAATGTGCTGCTTACGGAGGTGGGTTTGACTTTTGAGCCTTGCCTAAAAAAGGCACTATGGGGGCAGCAAGAGCCTTGGCCAGTATTCAAAAGCCTAGGGGTGACAGGTGCAAGCTCTATCCTGCGAAGCAACGCGACTTGTCGAGCATGTCATCCCAGGCTGACAGACACTGGATCCTCTTTGAATGACAACAGACGCTTAGCCAATTGTTGAAATTGATAATTTTTTCTTTATACTGAAGTATCATTCTTGGTGAGGGCAGGATGCTACTCAGGGCCAGGGTCATACCAGTTTGGGCTACATGATCAGAGAACTCTTCCATGTCTCTTTTCATGTAGTCCAAGGAGGTACATCTCACGTCATTCACACCAACATGAACAATGACAGAGTCATATTTGTACTTGTTCTGGAGTGACCTGAGTGCTTGTGTTATGTGGTTTATTCTGGCTCCCGACAGGCAGCTAACAGTAACCTTCGCCTTGTCCAGCCTAGTGAGTGGGACGTCAGTGTGCCTGACTATTGAGTCGCCTATTACTAGTGTGTTAGGTATGTTATTTCGCCTTAAGGGCTATGATTGTGTGGCACATTGATTTTGTGTTTTATGTGTCTGGATTGTGACGGGAGGTGCAGATGTTTTGGGTGTCTGCTTTGGAGCTCTCTGATGCTTTTGTAGATTTTTATTGAGATCCTCTGCGTATGATTTTGTGTATTTATATGTATCTTTTGCCAGTGCTGGTTTAGTAGGTCTATGTGAGGCTGGAGGTGTGGTGCAAGTGTTAACCTTCTCCTCATGACTGCTTGTTCAAGTCCTGGGTGGAGACAGCTTAGCCTCCAGTTTGGCTGTATAATTGCATCTCTTGCATATGTTAGTGTCTGGTCAGAATGCTCAATATGATAAAAACCTAAGTAAAAACATCCTGTATTCTACCAGGAAACAACACATTTGCTTAGTCTGTAGACTGTCATAGTCAGCCAACATTTCATAGACTGAAGTAATTAAAGTAGTATGGGTGACTTCAGAATAATGTTGTACCTAACAGCAGAATGGAAAGGTTATGAGATTTTCATAGCTGATCGCTATGTGGTGGAGGTCAGAGAGCTTCACAATGAAGCCTGAAAGAGGGACTCAGACATGTTCTTCTATGTCTAGTTTGTTGAACTACTGGTTCAGAAGTGTTCACAGCCACAGTTAAAGATTCTGCATTATATTCAGCTTACATTTTGTGTGTCTTGATTTTAAATCTCACTGCAGTAATTCCATAGAATACTTCTTTACTGAGCTTTCATTACCTCAGATATAGAATTCCTTTTGTAACCCTATATACAAAACTAGCCCCCACTCCAGACTTATGCCCATCTAAGTTTAGACTCAAATACAGTAAAGTATATTATATGAAGGTAAATTTGTGAATGTATTTATTCCTAGATTCAAAAGCTAAACATGTTTTGTAGCTGAGGGACATGTGATATTATTCTGCACAACTTATGATATAATTTCTGTTTGTTATAGAGATAGGGTCCTTTTTGTAGGGTACTGCCAGCAGTTTTATAGAACCATTTGGGACTTCCATTTTTATTAATTAGTTTTTAACAGACATGAATATTTTACATTTTTAGGCTGACACCAAACCAAAAAAATACTCTTGTCTTAGAAACATTATATTTTTTGACATTTTATTTGTTACAGGAAATATGTTTTGGTTTTGCCGGTATGTAAATAATTGATATGCTGTTGTATGCTGTCCCAGAAAAAGACATTAAGTTGTGTAATATGCAAAATGTGAAGCCATCCAGAGATACATCTTGAAATTTTAAGAATATGTTGAAGCAAGAGAAAGATATTGGGCAGGATTCACGAAGGCTTGCACAGAGTCTAAGAGTAGTGTAAGACTCCATGCAGCCCTCGTGATCCAGGAACAGCCCGAAATTCCGTGTGAGAGACCAGCTAAAACGTCTCTTACACGGAGTGGGCGTGGATATGCTAATTCACCTCACTTGCAGATGAAAGGCATGCAAATGAGGTAGATTAGCGATCCAGGAAGCCCAAAGCAGCCCGTGTAAGAGCCGTTTTAGCTGCAGAAATGCACTCAGTTGACAACTGAGTACGTTTCTGCAAATAACACAATGGAGCCATGTCAGCTGCAAATAAAGGGTGCATATGTGTCAGGCAGCATGCCAATGGCCAAATATGTGGCCATTGGCAAGGTACCCCGATGCAAATATGAGAAATAAATAAGTTTAAAGGCAGCGCAGCCCCGCGCAAACGGGCTGCGCTATATAAAACATAAAAATGAAGGTTATAAACCCACAAATGTGGGTTTTATGCAATACATGGATTTACAATGCAGGGACCAGCAGACCAAAAACAACATGGCCACCGTTTAGTGGTTGCTAAGGGGGGAAGCTGAGTCTAAGACATGTAACTAAGCATTAGTAGGCAATCTGATGTAAATGAGTGGTAGGATACTGAATTCCACTGTCACATAGCAAATGAGCACATTCTGAGTAGTGTAAGAGATACATAAGGGTGAGGAATAGAGTAGGAGATAGGTGACATCACAGGGGGGAATTGCAGAAAGAAATGCAGTTCATAGGAGGTCAGTGTTACATGACAGATGTCAGACACATATCATGGAAAGAGGAGTGCCACAAGATAAGCATGGGAGAGTCAAGAAATGGAAGGTGTACACTGTTGCTTACACCAAAGTTTCTTGCTGGGCGTGCATGTGCACATATGCGCGCCATGAGGCGCGAGTAGGGCAGTGTGCGCACTTGTAAGGCAGACTGAGCATGTGGGAGCCTGTTGGCAGACTTGTAAGACTGTTTGTGCTGGTGTGCGCGCATTTCAACCCAAATAAGACGATTCTAAACTGTGTTAGCATGTGTACGTGTGTGTAAGCCACTGTGAGCATGTTTCTGCTGGTATGCGCGTTGCTTCCCCCTGAGGAAACAGAAAGGAAACAGGAAGAAACAGAATTAGTAGGAAGCTAGCAGGGAATACTGCTGGAGCTAGCAGGTGAAAACAATTAGAAGCAGGCAATTACACAGGCAGAATAGTAGCCCAGCCAAGCACTTAAAACTCTGCAAACAGCAGTGCAGGATGTTTCTCTCAAGAGACACTGCAAGACAGGAGTAAGCTATTAGAAGTGAAAACTGAAAAAGCTGAACTCAGAGCAGAAATGCTAGGGGCTGCCATAGCTGTCATAAGGAGACATAGGCTACTTGCTGAGGATGGTGACAATGCAAATGGTGCCAGACAACCCACAGTGAGGAGATGGAGAAGAGTGTACAGGCCCAGGGTCACCTACCACAGGTTACATGAGCTGGAGATAGTGGAGCACTATAGAGTGGACAGAGACCTCCTGCAGCAAATTGTCGAGCTGTGCAGGCCACGCCTCACACACAGAACCAACAGAGGGGAACTCATCCCAGTGGAAACCAAGGTATGTGTTGGCCTAAGAATACTAGCAACAGGTACCTTCCAGAGACCAACTGGTGATATGATGGGGATATCACAGGCATCAGCCTCCAGGGTACTGCACCAGTTCCTGGATGCCATGTCAGCACATGTCGGTGATCATGTATATTTCTCCAATGCCCATGAGGTATTGGCCAGCAATATGCGTCTCTTCCAGCAAATAGCGGAATACCCTGAGGTAGTGGGTGCAATAGACTGCAAGCACATACGCATCAAAGCACCAGCCGGTGAGTGGGGTAGGGCCTACATTAACCGCAAGGGCTTCCCCTCCATCAACTGCCAGGTCATGTGTGATGCCCAGGGCATAATAATGAATGTGTGTGCTGGCTGCCCTGGGAGCTACCATGATTCCCATATCTGGCATTTGACGCAGCTGTACCAGACATTTGCCAATGGGGACATCCTACATGTACACCTAGTGGGGGATGCAGGTTATGCACTGGAGCTGTGGCTGATGACACCCATCAGAAATGCACACACACCTGAACAGGAACGCCATAATGAGGCACACGCACAAACACGTAATGTAATAGAGCATGTGTTTGGGCTGCTCAAGTCACGGTTCCGGTGTCTGGACACATCTGGTGGAGCCTTGCAGTACTCACCAACTACATGTACCCAAATTGTCATGGTATGTGCTATGCTACATAATATGATCTTGCGAAAACAGCTGCAGCAGGACCAGCATAGGGCCGGGCCAAACAGCCCCCCACCATTGCCAAGGCCATCACAGGCAGAGCGTGACTCGGAGGAGGAACAACCTGAGCCTACCCCAGTAGGCAGAATGAGGCATGCCCAGTATGCCCTGGCCTTGGCAAAGAGGCAACGCATAGCACATACACTGGCACAGTAGGAACCCTGGGAATGATACCCCTCTCTGACTCACTTATATAATAACAGGGATGCCTAAAATGACATAACCTGCTCTCAAACATGTACAGGGAGTGTAGTATGTGCATCGACAGAGGCAGCCCTGCAGTACCACCTGAGGCATGAATGCCATGTGTTAAGCAATGTAATACCATATAGTATATGCAAGCTTGATGACCCTGACTAACATCCTACCCTCACCAAGCATGATGCCATAATATGACGATGAGATGATCAATTGCAATAATTGGCTGAAGTATTGCAGTTAGTCAAAGGGGATCCAATGTGTGCCAGCCTGGGATGACATGCTGAGCATGACATGATGCTCCACCTGCTAGGGGTGGTGTGCACCTATCAGTCCAGGCCTTATGGATACTGGCAAAGGCTGTTGTTACCCACAGCGTGCCTTGACTAGGTAAGGCTCAAAACACAAACCCACCTCCATAGGTATCACAAGGGATAAGAACCTAGATGTAATGCTACCCAATGCCAGAAGTCTAAACAGCAAGATGCATGCAGTCTAAACTCCCCCAGTATGGAGAATGTTGATATCTGTCCTGTAACAGAAAACTGGGTCAAGGCTCACAACAGCACCCTAACACTACCAGGTTACACCTCATACTGTGCTGTACAGCCTCAAAACATGGAACAAGCTACAAAAGGAGGGTGACTAGCAATAATTGTCAAGGATAACCACACCCCCATGTTGGTACCACAACAAGAAGCAGCATGGACTAGCCATGGTCAAGTAACAGTGGCTAAAACTGTCTCCCAGTTTATAGCCTGCTACAGACTACCATCCTAACACCAGGAACTGCACTGGGCCTATGTTGGAATACATGAATATATCAAGCCCTTCAAACCACATTATATTGGGTGACTGAAAATACTCAAACATAGACTGGGAGCATTATACTAGCTCCAACACTGTAGGACAAAAGTTCCTAGAATCCATAAACCAAAATGCCCGAGAACAACGTACCAGTCCCACAAGAGGGGTAAGCATACTGGATGTGATAATCAGCAACATGGGTACTGGATGGCAAGATGAGAAGTGTATCCCTCACTGGTAAGACCAGACCATAGAGTAATCACACCGGATATACACATCCTGACCACAGTCCCTGGCCAGAAAACCACAGTGAAAAACATGTGTAAAGCAAAAGTTGCACTACACCAAACTGATGTGGAATCCATTAAAGGCCCTGTGCAGGTGCAAATTATGTGCCACACCTCAGAACCTGTTATACGGGCATTCCATGAACACTGCCAGGAATGCTTGGATTATGCAATCCCAAATAAAACCAAGACACAATGCCATACATGCAGGCATCTGGCATGGTGGACTCCAGCCATTACCAAACCATGCAAGAGAATGAGGAAGCTACTACATGATAGAGCAAACATAAAAAGGGAAGTAATCACTGATCAGAAGTATGGCAATAAAATATGTCCACACATACAATCCAGTAAGGCCAGCTACAACAAGTTGAATCTGTGAATCTTGAGGCAATGTTACACCTGCCCCAAGTACACAGACAACCCTCTCCTCCCCCCAAGAAATACAAATATATGTGAGAGATGCAAGCATTTATCCAAACCGGAGGCTGAGCTCTCTCAACTCAGTACTGTCAAAACTAGTCAGGAGGAGAAGGTAACCACACACACCACAAACCCAGTCTCACATAGACCTATCACAACTGCAAACCAAAGACATAAACACAGAAAAACATTCCCGGAGGCCCTAATTACAAACACACCACATCAACAGAGGCCACCAAAGCAGACACCCAAGCAACCACTACCTCCAAACATAGCACATGCAACACATAGTACACAAAGCTGGTGTGCCAAACAGTCACAGGCCAGAAGGAGAAACAACATGCCTGATACAGTTGTAATTGGTGACTCCATAGTCAGACACACTGCTGTCCTGATCACCAGACTGAACAAGGGAAAGGTTACAGTAAGCTGCCTGTAGGCTGCTACGATATGCCACATAACAGAAGTACACAGGTCACCCCAAAGCAAGTAGAAATATGATGCAGTCATTGTCCATGCTGGCGTGAATGACCTGAGATGTACCTCCCCGGACTACATGAAAAGAGACATAGATGAGCTCTCTGATTATGTAGTCCAGGCTGGTATGACACTGAACATGTGCAGCATCCTACCCTCACCAAGAATGATGCCACAGTACAAACACAGAATGATCAGCTTTAACAAGTGGCACAATTACTGGTGTCATTCCAAGGGGATCCAATGTCTGTCTGCTTGGGATGTCATGCTTGACAAGCCACACTGCTGTTCCAGGGATGGCTTGCACCTATAACCCCTGGGTGTCTGGATATTGGATAAGGCTCTTGCCACCTCCATAGAACTTTTCGTAGGCAAGGCTGAAAAGTCTAACCCACCACCCTAGAAAACATAAGTGGAAAGAAACATAAGGGTAATGCTGACCAATGCCAGACATGTAAACCTCAATATGCATGCTCCCAAGGCCCTCCCCAGTATGGAGAACATTGATGTCCATGCAGTGACAGAAACCTGCAGCAAGGCTCCTGACAGCACACCAGCACTACCATGTTATACCTCATATCATGCATTATGGCCCCAAAACCTGGACCAAAACATAAAAGGAGGGGGAGTATCCATATTCAGCACAGACACCCACACATCCAGGTAACTGACAATGCACAAAGCATCGGAGATCACCCATGTGCAACTAACCATAGGCAAAACTGCTGTACAGTCTGTAGCATGCTACAGACCACACTCTCACACACAGTAACCCCACCCAGCCGTCCTGAAGGCACTGGACAGTATGAATGTCTCACCAAATACCAAACAAGGTTCTCACAAATTACCACATAGGTGGTAATCCATTATGTATGGAAGGAGTAATCAGGGACCTAGGGACACAAGTGGACAGTAACCTGTTATGTGACACTCACATTGCCAACATGGCTAGGAAGACTGTCTATATTGGACACTGTATCATGAAAGGATTCACATCTACGTCAACAGAGGTCATTGTGCCCCTATACTGTTCTCTTATCAGACCCATAATCTAGTACAATGCCTCATTTGGGATGTACCTTACCCGACACCTGCAGCAGTTAGAAAGACCTCAAAGGTACCTCACCAAGAGGATAAAGGGTCTCAAATATATGTCATATGCTGCCTGGCTGTAGACACCCCAGCTGAATGCAGTCACATACTGCCTACACAGAGGCATTGTATGCCTGTTGTACAAGGCCATGTC
Organism: Protopterus annectens; assembly: GCF_019279795.1. NCBI lineage: Eukaryota > Metazoa > Chordata > Ceratodontiformes > Protopteridae > Protopterus > Protopterus annectens. The sequence continues at coordinate 652,135,953 of NC_056732.1, forward strand.
CAACACAGGAGTAATGGACATGCTCCACCCCAGAAAACCCAAATCCATCGGAGCTGTGAGAGTGAGAGATGTCAATCTCAACACATAATGAAATAGGATGTGCTGGAGGGACAGATACATAACTCAGAGGCTCCCTACACCCTGGAACAGAATCCCACTCCATGTTAGGCAGAGCCCCTCACTGATTCTCTTCAACAGGAATCTTGCCAAGTGGATGGATGATCGTAGATGTACACTGGGGGTCTTCACTGTGTCACGTCCAGACAGAGGCACAGTAAAGTAAATCTTAAATGGTCATAATATTCACATAGCAAGGGGTGGCGAAAGCCACACACACTCTGGCTAGGCGTATAAATGCCCTAGGGCGGATAGCCTAGTATGAACCTATGAACCTATGAAGATACAAATTGTACAGGACACTAAGGATAATCACAAGGCTTTCTTAACTGATGGTAGGAACCTTGTTGGGAATCCACAGATATGCTCTGAAACACTCAAATATTACAAACAACATACCAAATACACACACATATTGCCAACATCCAAACTGACAGGTGCACTGCAAACCCCCCTCCCCACAAAATGCAAAATATCTATCCCAGCAGAGTGCTGGCCCCCTGACATTGCAGATGCTGAGGTAACAGCCAGCATCTACAAAGCAAACACACACAGCATCAATGGTATGAGATGGTGTCCTGGGCTGAGTCCAACATGGACTCCAAGAAGAATGGAATGCCAAATAACACTACTGCTCAATGTCAGCCTTACCACAGGATATGTACCCAAAGAGCAGTGTACAACAACAGTGGTCCTTCTCAACAAAGGTGTTGCCTGAATGGATACTGCAAACTACCACCCCAGAATCCTGACAAGCGTGGTCTGCAAAGCTATGGAAAGGATCAGCATGTACCGCAGACATAAAGATATTGGGGACCTACTGACACTGGACCCTACCCAGTGTGGCTTTCTTAAGTGCAGATCCTGCCCCTAAACATGTTTGACTCATTTGAAACAGTCATTAAGGTCATTGATGAGGGGAATGTGGTCCACACAGCATAGCTGGACCTTGCAAAGGCTTCCATACAATACCCCACGTGTTCATTATAGATAAGCTCACCAGCTTAAATATAAACCCCTATGTCAGTAGAGGGGTTGCAAACCAGACCAAGGACAGAACTGACATGGTCAGAAATGCTGCAGCCATGTCAGACTACAAACCAGATATAACTGGCATCCCACAAGGCTTGGTCCTGGGACCTCCCTCGTTTGGTATATATGTCCCATAGGTACAGGCCAACATGGAAGGACTGTGTCTGAACAAGTTTGCAGAGGACTACAAACTGGCCACCATATCTGACCCTCCAGCCGACACAAGCATCCCACAAAAGGGCCACATAGAAAATGACAACTGGTGCCATAGCCATGTTAGCAAGCTAATTGCAGAAAAGTGTATAGTCAACCCCTGTGGCTATACAGTAAGTGCCCACCAATTACCACATAGGTGTTAACCCATTAAGTACTTAACATGTAATAAGAGACCAGGGGACACAAGTTGATAGATATCCTGCATTGGACAAGCATGTGGCTGTAGTGGTTACAGAAACATACCATATACCCACCTAATCATGAAGGTTGTCAGATCTAGATCAGGGGAGGTCATTGTGGTTCTGCAGTCATCCTTCATCAGCGTTACAATTGACTACAATAGCCCCTGTGGGATGTACCTCAGCAGACACCTCCATCAACTGGAAAGTCCGCAAAAGTACCTCACCAGGAGTAACAAAGAGCTTGAACAGATGCCATGTGTTGCCTGATTAAACAAACTGCAGCTCCACACGCTGTCATACTGCCCACCCAGAGGCAAGCTGTGCCTGATGTATAAAGCCATGTCCAAGCTGGAATCAATGAACATGCTGCACCTTGTACAATCTGAATGGCAGTGAGCTATACACATGAGAGACCTGAACCCCAGCACTGACATACATAGGACAAGCTGTACTGAATGATCCATAACACAGAAGTCACCCCCACTCTTGAGTAAACTCCCAGTACAGGTTAGCCAGAGAGTCACTCATCATCTCTCCTCAAGAGGAATCTTGATGAGTGGATGGGAGATGGTAGGTTTACCCTGGGTATCACTGTTATGTCACGGGTAGTCGGAGGCACAGTATACTAACCATGACATATGTCATGGCAAACTCCAGTTACAATGTGTGTCGAAGGACAAACACACTCTCCGACTAGCATTACAAATGACCTAGGGCACATCGCTAGTGTTTGCCAATGTACACCTATGTTGTGGAATACACTACCAATGTTGGACAAGCCTGGTTTAAGTAGTTCATATCTGAACATAATGCAACATGGTCAGATGTGCACAACTGGCCCCTAACCAGTCTGTTGTGCTCACTATGAAAATGTAAAGCAGTGATAGAACTAAAGCCCAGGATACTGTCCACCACAGTGAAAGTACTGAACCAGTACACTATACGGTACTACAGTGTTAGGTCAGTATGAAAGGATGTTGACAACTGTATGCAAAGTATCCCATGCAAACCCTGCAGGCACAGTATAATCCCTGTTGTGTTCAGACACAAAGCAGTTGGACAGTAAGTACACAACATGACACACAACACACAACCATAAACGTGAGATATTGTTGAAGTTCACACTTATCCATAAATGTGGTGGGCTGCAGAGTTCAACATATGGAAAGCTCACACTGGGCATGCTCACACACTTTGATAAATGAGACATATGTCAGACAACATGCCATGGAAAGCCTGAACTGGGCATGCTCACACACTTAGGCCAAATCTCAGTTTAGCAGTTGGCCACACATATCTGGTATTTGTACGTGTTATTCCAGGAACCAACCACATTACAGCAATCTGCCCAGTGCACACAGTTAAATGACTACAGAGACATAAGTGATATAGTGGATCCCTCATATATTCAAACATCTTCCACAGATACACAAGTTGTTCATAGAAACAGGGAATGCTATGGCAATACAGACCTGCAAACAGTCTATCAGCAACAAATATTGTGCATCTGACAATTAAACATATGGGTGGAGAGGTCAACACTAGGCTGTTTGCCCTAGGGAATGACAGCTTAGCCAGAGTGTGCTTGGCATCTGCCTCCCCAGTACAGTAGGCTACTGTGCTGCTGTAAAGTAGGTCACATAAGGCACCGTGTGAGGCTAGTGTGCTGTGCCTCTGTCAAGCAGGGACACAGTGGAGATCCCAGGGGTTGAATTTGCTAAGCCACATCCATGTTGTTGGTGTGTGCTGGAAGAGGGTTGGTGAGGACATCTAACAGTAAGTGGGTGTCAATAACAGACTGAGGGGAGCCTTGTCTGCAGTGTCTGGACAATTTCACTGTCAACACTTTGTCGTGATGATTATGAGGGATTGAAGTGTCATGCCAGTACTGTTCAGAGATGTCCTCCCTCTGTGGGCTACTGCTCTGCAATGTATTAGCTCACTCTGTCTGTTGGACAGCTCATATATGGCTGGTGTACACCTGACAGGTGTCCTGTTGTGGAGGAGTCATGGGTATATTTGGGATAGCATGATCAATGCAAACCTTCCACATGCTCATAGAATGCAGTTGTCAAGGATTATGCAGAGTGGCCTGTATACTCCCCCAGCATGGGTCCTTTGAAGTCTTCCACCCCAGTCTTCACAAGTGTACAGTCTGCTTTTGATAAATACACTTTGTTTGCAGTGACAACCTTGCCTGGGGGTGGGGATGGGATATGGATGTCCAGGGAAAGGTGGGTATGGTCAGATATCAACAATGGTGGTCTACCTCTGGGGTGGAACAGTGAGTACCCATGTTGCAGATGGTCAGGTGCAATATGTATTCCCCCTTGTGGCTGTGGTGAGTGGTTCTGCCATAGCACATGGACTCACAAATTGTAGTGGCTGTAGGGTAATGTTGTAGAGGCCTGAGTAGTTCCCACACACAATATACCTGTACCTGACATTAACAACTGGAATGGTGTATGTGAACACCTTCATATCTTGGCACTGTTCCCAGGGAAGCAAAGTGTGTGTCCTGGATGTGGGATGGGTGGTCCGAACTGGTTGTGTTGTGGGTTACAGGTCCTGTGGTCACGAAGCATGGTATAGAACATAACCTGCCAGTGCTGATGTGCATATCTGACCCTGAAGTAGGTGGCTGCAAATGCATATATATGCTATCCCCCACCTGACAGGTAGTACTAGATGTACATACCTCTGTAGAAATAATGATGTCAGCACCCTATAAATACTCCAGGTGCAGAACAGATACTCAGTAATTTGGATAGTGCGTTCCGCTAATGCGTCTCCCTCAAGTGTCATAATATAGTTAGGTAGGGGTTTGAATCCTGCAAATGCTCAGTGTGTGTGTGGGTGAGCGGGGTTGGTGTGTGTGCAATTCTGTGTGAGAGAAATGTCCCTTTTGGCAACTAGGAGAACACACTACAGGATGCACATTCCCCTTTCTAAACACTGATGATGTCAGCACCCTATAAGTACAGCAGGAGAAGGGAAACCTCCCAGTAATGTGAATAGCGCGCTCCGCTAATGCGTCCGTCTTGAGTGTCATAACATAGTTAGGTAGGGGTTTGAATCCTGCAAGTGTGTGTGTTTGGGTGAGGGGGGTTAGTGTGTGTGCAATTCTGTGCGAGGGAAATGTCCCTTTCGGCAACTGGGAAAATACACTACAGGATGCATATTCCCCTTTCTAAACACTGATGATGTCAGCACCCTATAAGTACAGCAGGAGAAGAGTAACCTCCCAGTAATGTGAATAGCATGCTCTGCTAATGCGTCCGTCTTGCGTGTCATAACATAGTTAGGTAGGGGTTTAAATCCTGCAAGTGTGTGTGTCTGGGTGAGGGGGATTATTGCGTGTGCAATTCTGTGTGAGGGAAATGTCCCTTTTGGCAACTGGGAAAACACACTACAGGATGCACATTCCCCTTTCTAAACACTGATGATGTCAGCACCCTATAAGTACAGCAGGAGAAGAGAAACCTCCCAGTAATGTGAATAGCGTGCTCTGCTAATGCATCCGTCTTGAGTGTCATAACAAAGTTAGGTAGGGGTTTGAATCCTGCAAGTGTGTGTGTATGGGTAAGGGGGATTAGTGTGCGTGCAATTCTGTGTGAGGGAAATGTCCCTTTTGGCAACTGGGAAAACACACTACAAGATGCACATTCCCCTTTCTAAACACAGATGATGTCAGCACCCTATAAGTACAGCAGGAGAAGGTAAACCTCCCAGTAATGTGAATAGCGCGCTCTGCTAATGCATCCATCTTGAGTGTCATAACATAGTTAGGTAGGGGTTTGAATCCTGCAAGTGTGTGTGTTTGGGGGGTGGAAGAAGGGTGTGTGCTATTACATGTGTGAGAGAACTGACCCTTTTGGCAACCAGTACAACACACCAGCTGGTGCATATTCCAATCTCTACACAGAGATGATGTCAGCACCCTACAAGTACAGCAGAAGAGGGAAAATTTCCCAGTAATTCAAATAGCACACTCTGCTACTGCGTCTCTCACTACTGTCATAGCACAGTTAGTTATGGCTTTGAATTCCACACATGCCACGTGTGTTTTTGTCACACAGAATGCCAATGTGTGTGGGTTGTTGTTCACAATAATGCATGACATCGATTAAACCAGTAATGGCAATGGACACAGATGATGTATGTGTGTGCCAAATACACATATGTACCTGTGACCTTCAATAGTTCCCATGTCTGATGCCTGCCACATGTGAATACATGGTATTTGCACTGGATAACATTATGACTGTGGTCTTCTGTGCAGGTGCTGCATGTGGTATGTGTATATACAGTGTGAGTTGTATATGGTATCATCCTAGCAGCGAGGGATACACATCTGGTCTGGGGCGTATAGTCTACATGTGGTTGATGAACAGGTGCTGCATGCTTTCACCTGTTGTGGGAGTGGTAACAAGTTGTTCCATAGCAATGCAGGGACTACATGCTAGGAACCTTTCAGCTAGGGTGTTGTAGCTACAGTAATTCATCAGCATTCAGTAATACTTCAGCATTCTTGGTGAGGTATGATGCCAACCAAGGTCAGGGTCATACCAGCCTGTGCCACATGCTCAGAGAGCCCTTCTATGTTCCCTATCATGTAGTCCAGGAAGGTACATCAAAGGTCAGCCATAGTGGCATGGACAATGACTGAGTCATATGTGTCCATGCCTCTGACTGACCTGTATGCTTGTGTTATTTGGTGGACCATAGTGCCCCACGGGCATATCACTGTGACCTTCACCTTGTCCAGCCTGGTGAGCAGGACCTCACTGTACTGAAAATAAAGGTACCTAACACAACTGTAGCAGGTGTGTTGTCTAGCCATACAGGCTGTGACTGTTTGGCACACAGGATTTGTGTGCTATGTGTTGCACGTGCTGTGTTCCAGCTTAATGTATGCCTGTGTGCCAGCTGCAGAGGTGTCTGCTGCTCAGGCAGGATGCTATTCTGAGGCTCCACGAATGGCCCAGTGTGTTCATGTGTTTGGATTGCTGTCAGTGTAGGTCTACATCAGACTGGTATTGTAGTCACTGTAGTATTTCATGCCACCTGACAGGTTATGCCAGTACTGGGTTCAGAGTGCTTAGTCCCCCGTTTGGCTATGTGGTGCATCTCATACATGTGTTGAACATCCATGTGTAGGGGAGAGGGTTGACTGTGTACATGTGGCAGCTGTGACATTGCCACATGACCCACATATTCCACAACTGTACCATAGAGGTGACCGACAAGTGACCTTTGCACATGCTACAATAGTATTGTGATTGCCATGGTGATTAACAGCACATAGGGCCAATGGGGAACAAGATACAGAAGGTGAGTATGTGAGGGTGTAGTGCCTGTGATTAGTTAGCACTGGCATATATGACTGCTCACGTGGTCAAATGCCAGGTAAGTCATATGCAATGTGTCACAGGCAACGTACATGTGAACAGGACAAACAGTGATGTTCTGTCAAGTTAGACATGGACATACATATAGTAAGCTATGCAGATGTCACTAGGAGTCCAGAGAAGCTCTGTAAATCTGCATTGCAGGTAGGATCAGTGTTCCAGGGTAACTGCAAGCAAACATGCATGCAAACAAAGCTACAATAAGCAGGGCTGCATGTAGTCCATTGTACAACAAACAAGCTGTACCACTTCCAGTAGGTAACAGTGCAAATATGCAGACACTATACACATGTACATGGAAATACACAGGTCAGATGGCTAGGGTCCAGTCTCAGCGCACACAAGTGTACAGACCATGTACCGTCAGGATGTACAATAACTGGATGGAAACCCAGGTGCTCATACCTGCAGTAATACACGCCAAATAACAGACAGTGAGCATTCACTCAGTGGTTCCATACTTAGTAGGATGTATGCTACCTGTCCTGCCACCACAGTATCCCTGACATTTATGGGGACTCTCCCTCATGTGAAAGTTAGTTTTGTGTGTTGGGGCTGTCTAGCATGGTATGAGATGTGAGCTTGCAGTGCTAGGGTACTCCTGTGTGTCCTGTACCAGTCGTGTAGTACTGCACACATATCAACATCCTCAAACATCCGCATTGCAGAGTCCAGTATGGGCAACATGCCACTTGCAGTTTACATGTCCATCATTGCGTATCAACACTTTCATTACCTTATCCCCTGTGCTACCTATGTATGCAGCCTTCTGTTGACATCCTTACCACCAGTATGCCAACATGTGCAGATGATACACTATGGTACTTACCATGGGTGTAGACAACAGTACAAGACAATCATACCCTTACTGCATCAGGCATGCTGGGATATACCCACAATTATATCAGCACACAGTACTGTTAACAACATGATACTATTACAACACATCTATGTAGTCACCCTGTGCATCAGCAACATGTTAACCTGTACCTGCACTGATGTTACAGATTGCAGGAGGTGGCACAGTTTCATCATATGCACAGGGTGTGAACTTGGTATGCCTGAGTCTGCCACTGATACCACCAATTGACATGTATGTGTATGTGTGTTGGTGAGGGACAGCAGTACAAGGGGGGGGCAATGTTGATGCAGTGTGCGCGTTTATGCGGTAGCCCTAGGTGTTGTCAATTCGCATGTGTATGGATGCACACAGTTTCACCTCATGGCTGCCATATACCGGTGTTTGTGGACAGCCACAGACTGTACTTGCCAGGTCATACAGATCAGTGTCTCTGGCCACGTACACGGTACCTGTGCCTTGCAGGGGTGCTACGGACCGTATCCGGTACCAATCCAGACTGGGTACTGTTATCAGAAGCAGGTGTTCATTGACTGGACACAGATTCCTGTCGGGCCTGTCCAGAGCCACGTGCACGTGATCTCCTGGGGCGGTCTGATGACAGCACAGACCCAGCATTGCTGGGGCTGCTGCTGGCACTATGGGGACGGCCGCAGCCCTGTTGTCGTCCGTGATGACTGCCAGCTGCTGCTGTTGCTGGCATATGCCCATGTCGATGCCTCAACCATCCACCATTGCCCTGGCTCATGGACATGTAGTTGTGGAACCGATCTAATATGTCCCCACAATGTCTGTCTATGACATCGGTGAAATTACGGATGTCAGCCGCAATGTCACGCATACTGTCAGTCATGGCTGTGCGACATGCTGTCAGCTCCCTCAGACCCTGTCTGGTGTACCGTTCCATACGTGACTGTGCCTGCATGACAGCCTGAAACATAGCTGAGGTTGTAAGACCTCTGTGGGCACGTCTGACAGGGGCAGTACGCCCACGGATGCTCCCACAAGAAGCCCTGGATATCTGTCTGTGTGGTACCATCTCAGGGCCATGCCCGTGGCTGCTGTGTGGGGAAGCATGTGCCACAGATACCACATTACCCTGGTCAATGCCCACTGTATCCTGTCCATCACCTAGGGACATTGGTGACAAAGGGTGTATTGGCAGGATGACTGTGCGCATTGATGGGATTGAAAGCTGTGTACTGTGAATTGGCTGACCAATGACAGACCCTGGCATACCTTCCTGTGCCATTACACAGATGTCATCATTATCAGTACCCATGGCACCTGATTCAGGTTCCCTGCTGCATGACACCAGAGCAGCACCAGAATATGTGGGAGGGAAACAGGAAACACAGTTTACAATGTCTACACAATGTTACCAGTGATGCACACATGCACACGTGCACACATGCACACATGCACGGGTGCACACATGCACACATGCACACGTGCACACATGCACACATGCACACATGCACACATGCACAGGTGCACACATGCACACATGGGCACATGCACAGATGCACACATGCACACATGCACAGGTGCACACATGCACACATGCACAGGTGCACACATGCACAGGTGCACACATGCACACATGCACACATGCACACTTGCACACTGCTCAGTATGCGAGATATCAACACACAGACACAGACACACCTGCATGCATACACAGAGCACTACTAAGTGAGCCTAATATTACTATTACTATCAAGACTATTAAAGGTATTGTTAATACACCCTCACCAGCATGGATAGGCTGCATTGCTGTTACACCGGAGGGACCTGCAGAAGTGAGGAAATTAATGTCAGTGGGCACAACTGTGCCAATGTTACTGAGTATGATACAGGTCAGTAGTACAGCAGTTGCCTTTCACAGGTCAGCTGCTGATATTGAGAATATCACACTTGCACATTAAATACTATGATGACAGCTACAAACCAAGGACACACCTCACACATGCATTAACTGCCAGTGTACACAACAGTCAACTATACATATCGGCTACACACTAAAGTGCGCTAGCCGATTTACAGCATTTATAGCATTTACTGTCTGTTTTTTTTCCTTGTCTCTGTAATAAAACAAAAAAAGCTCTTGTTTTCCCGCCTTACTGAACTAGAGTAGTCCAGTTTCAGAGTTGCTGATCCCTGGGCTTTGTTTTTAGTTCCTGTTACTGATCCATTGCCTTATTAGGGAGGAGGGAAGTTTCTTTGCTTACCAGTGGGAGTGGGAAGCACTGAGCAGCCTTTCTGTCCAATTTGGTGAAGTTTCAGCCAGAAACTAGTAGTCCATTGGTCGTTTTGGGCCAATTCCTAGCTCCTTTCAGCCCCCTGCTATAAAACACGCTAAACACGCGTTTTTCCAGCTTGTACCAACTCAGCACAGATCCTCGTGGTGGCCTGCAGAGTGATCCAAGCAGCAGAGAGCTAAAAGAGTGACTTTCTACCAGATATAAGTATTTTTGTGGCTTTCCACTGTTATTTAAGCTAGCGACTGCATTTCGCCTGTTTTACTGCTACTTTAAGTGATTTCTGCATTTTACACTGTTTATTGCACTTTAAGTTACTAATTGTTGCAAATTGTTTCTGTAGGCTACACACTAAAGTCGCTAGCGATTTACAGCATTTATAGCATTTACTGTCTGTTTTTTTCCTTGACTCTGTAATAAAACAAAAAAATCTCTTGTTTTCCTGCCTTACTGAACTAGAGTAGTCCAGTTTCAGAGTTGCTGATCCCTGGGCTTTGTTTTTAGTTCCTGTTACTGATTCATTGCCTTATTAGGGAGGTGGCAAGTTTCTTTGCTTACCAGTGGGAGTGGGAAGCACTGAGCAGCCTTTCTGTCCGATTTGGTGAAGTTTCAGCCAGAAACTAGTAGTCCATTGGTTGTTTTGGGCCAATTCTAGCTCCTTTCAGCCCCTGCTATAAAACACGCTAAACACGCGTTTTCCAGCTTGTACCAACTCAGCACAGATCCTCGTGGTGGCCTGCAGAGTGATCCAAGCAGGAGAGAGCTAAAGTGACTTTCTACCAGATATAAGTATTTTTGTGGCTTTCCCACTGTTATTTAAGCTAGCAACTGCATTTCGCCTGTTTTATTGCTACTTTAAGTGATTTCTGCATTTTACACTGTTTATTGCACTTTAAGTTACTAATTGTTGCAAATTGTTTCTGTAGGCTACACACTAAAGTGCTAGCCGATTTACAGCAATTACTGTCTGTTTTTTCCTTGTCTCTGTAATAAAACAAAAAATCTCTTGTTTTCCGCCTTACTGAACTAGAGTAGTCCAGTTTCAGAGTTGCTGATCCCTGGGCTTTGTTTTTAGTTCCTGTTACTGATCCATTGCCTTATTAGGAAGGAGGGAAGTTTCTTTGCTTACCAGTGGGAGTGGGAAGCACTGAGCGCCTTTTGTCTGATTTGGTGAAGTTTCAGCCAGAAACTAGTAGTCCATTGGTCGTTTGGGCCAATTCCTAGCTCCCTTCAGCCCCTGCTATAAAACACGCTAAGCCGCGTAAGCTGTGATTTAGCGGAGTTACCACTGTTGCACACAAGAGCAGCGGTTAAACAAGGTTAAACTATTTGGGCCATCTAAATTCCACTCTTCCAATTTTCCTTAAAACTACCTTCCTCGAGCTGTACTGCTGATCTAACCAGCATATCCTATAACTGAAAAGTTCATCTCTACTTGATTCCCAAGTAGACTATTCTCTATCTGTAAAGCCTAGCACTTACTCCTACAGTACTTGCACCTTGATAAAGCACTCTTATTATAGATAGTACCCCACCAGCCTAAAACCCACTTCCCGGAGTCCTTTGAAAGTCTCTTTATCTACTACTTCTAGTATGTCGAGGATCAGTTGCTAGTGTCCTCTCCAGCTCAACTGGTGAACCTGGGAATATTGAGGTAATGTTACAACTGCCTCATGTACACAGACAATCCTCCTTCTCCCACAAAACACAAATACATGCGAGAGATGCAACTATACGGCCAAACTGGAGGCTGAGCTCTCTCAACATAGGACTGGCAAGACCAGACAGGAGGAGAAGGTAACCACACACAATACATACCCAGTCACACATGGTACCATCACAACTTCAAATCATACACATACTCACACAAAGACATACTCGGAGGCTCTGATCAAAAATTTACCAAAACAGCAGAGGCCACCAAAGCAGACACCCAAACAACTACCACCTCACGACCCAACACATGCAACACATAGTCCACACAGTCAGAGTGTCAAACAGTCACAGCCCTTAAGGCCAAACAAAATGCCAGACACACTTGTCATTGGTGATTCCATAGTCAGACACACTGACGTCCCACTCACCAGACTGAGTAAAGAGAAGGTCACAGTAAGCTGCCTGTCAGGCGCTAGAATCCGCCGCATAACGCAAGCACTCAGGTCTCTCAACAGCAGGTACAAGTACGACTCAGTCATTGTCCACGCTGGTGTCAACGACCTGAGGCACCTCCTTGGACTACATGAAAAGGGACATCGAGGAGCTCTCTGATTATGTAGCCCAGGCAGGTATGACCCTGACCTTGAGCAGTATCCTACCTTCACCTAGAATGATGCCACAATACAGTGATAAGATGATCAGCTTTAATAATTGGCTTAAATTCTGGTGTCATTCAAAGGGGATCCAATGTCTGTCTGCCTGGGATGACATGCTGGACAAGCCACGCTGCTTTGCAAGGGATGGCTTGCACCTGTCACCCTGGGCTTCGGATATTGGCAAAGGCTCTTGCCACCCCATAGTGCCTTTTTAGGCAAGGCTCAAATTCTAAACCTACCACCCTAGAACACAAAAAAGAAAAAAACTAAGGGTAATGCTGCTCAATGCCAGAAGTCTCAATCTCAAGATGCACGCACTCGAGGCCCTTCTCAATATGGAGAACATCGATGTCTGTGCTGTGACAGAAACCTGGTTCAAGGCTCCTGAGAGCACCCCAGCACTAACAGGTTTCACCTCATATCATGCGTTCCGCCCCAAAATCCGGACAACACCAAGAAGGAGGGTGTCCATATTCATAAGGACACCCACACCTCAAGGTTGGTAACGCATGATGCATCGGAGACCATCCAGGTGCAATTAACCATAGGCAAGACTGCTCTGCAATTTGTAGCATGTTACAGGCCACCCTCTCAAACTCAGGAAGCTCATGGCCTTCCTGAAAACATTGGAGGGATAAATGTATCTCCAAACACCATCATACTAGGTGACTTTAACTACCCTAATATAGACTGGGAACACTACTCAAGCCCGAACACTCTAACCCAAAGATTCCTGGAGTTCATAAACTCAAATGCCATGGAACAACTAGTCACCATCCCCACAAGAGGAGAAAACATACTTGATCTCATCATCACGAACATGGGATCAAAATGTTCAACACCGAAGTATACCCCTCACTGGTGAGATCAGATCATAAACTAATCTCGCTGGAGGTCCTCATCCCGCCCACCTGAAACAAAAAGACCACAGTGAAAAACTTCTCAAAGCCGATTTCACACTTCTAAAAACTAGTGTGGTCTCCTTTAAGGCCCCTGAGCCAGTGGTAAACATTACTCAAACCGCTGAATCACTTACAAATGCCTTCTACCAGCACCTACAGGACTGCATGGATCAGGCAATCCCAAACAAAACTAAGACTCTCTGTACCAAAGGCAAGCGTCCAGTCTGGTGGACCCCAGCCATAAACAAGCTCTACAACAAAAGGAGGAAGCTACTACAAGATAGAGCAAAATCCTTGAAAGGTAAGACACCTTTGATCATTATAATTAAAAAACTAAGAGCTCTCATAAAATCATCCAAGGCAAATTTTGAGAGAAAACCGCCAAGGACTCTAAAGAGAATCATAAGGCCTTCTTTAGCTATGTTAGAAACCTAGGAGGAAACTCCCAGATATGCTCAGAATTAGTTCAAAATGATGTGAAAATTACTGAACCTACACACATTGCCAACATACTGGCTGACAGGTTCAGTGCAAACTTCTCCCCTCCCCAAAGGAGAGATATCTATTCCAGAGGATTGTAGCCCCCAAACATCTCCAACGCCCAGGTGAGAACTGCCCTCACTAAGGCAAAAACACAGCATCCATGGGACCGGATGGTGTCCCCGGCTGTGTGCTTCATGAACTCAATGAGGAATTAAACCCACAGTTAGGACAGCTGTTTAATCTTAGCCTCACCTCAGGATACGTACCCAAGGAGTGGCGCGGCGACTGTGGTCCCACTTCATAAGGCGGTGCCTCCACAGACCCTGAAATTACCGCCCCATTAGCTTGACAAGCCTTATCTGCAAAGCCATGGAGAGGATCATAATGGAACTCATAAATAAAGACATAGGGAACTTGCAGACTTTGGATCCAACTCAGTTTGGCTTTGTCAAAGGCAGATCCTGCCTCTTAAACTTGGTTGACTTTTGAGACAGTCACCAAGGCCATTGATGAGGAAAGGCAGTCCATACAGCCTACCTCGACCTGGCAAAGGCCTTGACACAATACCCCACTCAGGTATCATCGAAAAACTCATCAGCTTGAATGTAAACCCATACATCACAAGATGGGTTGCAAACTGGCTAAGTGACAGAACCCACAGGGTCAGAGTTGCTGGAGCCATGTCAGACTCAAAGCCTGTCACAAGTGGTGTCCCACAGGGCTCAGTCCTGGGTCCACTCTTGTTCGGCATCTACTTTTCTGAAGTACAAGCAAACACAGGAGGGTTATGGCTGACAAAGTTTGCAGATGACTGCAAACTGGGCCATAGTCGAAAACACATCTGACACAGATATCCTCCAGAAGGGCCTCACAGAAATGGATAACTGGTGCCAGAGCCATGGCCTGAAGTTAAGCCAAAAATGCATAGTCATACCCTTTGGGAAAAACAAGGCTACCCCTAGCTACCATATAGGTGGCAATCCACTGAGCACAGAAAAAGTCATCAGAGATCTGGGGACCCAGGTTGACAGTAGCCTTTCGTTTGACACTCATGTTGCTAAAGTAGTTAGGAAAACCTTCTATATCACCCACCTGATCATGAAGGGATTCACATCTAGATCAAGGGAGGTCATCGTCCCCTGTACTCATCACTTATTAGACCTATGATTGAGTACAATGCCCGTTCGGAATGTATCTGACCAGACACCTGCTGCAGCTTGAAAGGCCCCAAAAGTTCCTCACCAAAAGGATAAAGGGTCTCAAAAATATGTCTTATGCTGCCCGACTGAAAGAACTCCAGCTCTATTCAGTCTCATACCGCTTGCTCAGAGGTGACCTGTGCCTGACATATAAGGCCATGTCAAACCCAGATTTGATGAATATGCTTCACCTCAAAAATCTAGATCCCTCAGAACCACAAGTCGGAGACTTAAACCTTGACACGGTTATAAATAGAACGGGCTGGAGGGATAGATTCATCACCCAGAGACTCCCTATGCTGTGGAACAAAATCCCGGTACATGTGAGGCAGAGCACCTCTCTGGTCTTGTTCAAGAGGAATCTTGACCAATGGATGGGAGATTGCAGATATACCCCAGGGATTACTTCAGCGTCACTGCTTGACAGAGGCACAGCAAAATGATAGGCATAGTTTTTATTCAAACTAAAGGGGTGGCAAAAGCCACATAACTATGGGCTAGGCTTATAAATGCCCTTGGGCAGATAGCCTAGTATGAACCTATGAACCTATGAACCTATGAACCTATATTACCTGCACGCTCGTAGTCTTGGTGCTGTGTGGCTCCAGCCTCCATCATAATGCAGGTCTGCTGTTGTTGTTGTTGTTGGCAGGCTGGAGCCACAACACTTATGAGTAGTCCCTCCAGTCTGGTGAGTGGAGGATGTATAGCCACCCCACCACCTGTGGCAACCTGTTGCCTGTGGATATCCGACGCACGCTGACGGACATTTCGGATTAAATCACTGCAGTGATGTACCTGCTCATATGTCCTATTATGCGTGCCTATGTCATTTACCTGACGGTCCAGGTCTTGCCACAGTGCAGCCCTCTCCTGCTGATTCTGGCTGGTGCGGGAAAAGAGTATTGCATAATCCTGCACCAGGCTCTGGTGTATTTACTCATCCTCAGCTGCAGAGTACGCTGGATTGTGCTGGTGAGCCATGGTCCTGAAAAAGGAAATAACATGATATCAGCAAAATATGTCAGCAGAATTTGGCACACATACTACACATGCTACTTGACTGTTGTGATACAACATATCTCACATATATAGCATCTGTCTGTCTATTGGTGGATACACATGTAAATGGCCAGGTATCAGTGCTCAGCCAACAACTGTGCAACAGTACCTGGCACACTCCATATGACATACTACCAAACCCCAGCAGTCAGAACACTGATTCAGGTCCAAAGCACCTCCTCACTCTGGGGGTTTGTATCGAAGTACTGTATGGGGTACATCATCAACTACTGTGAGCTGACCACGAACTAATTGCCCTGGATATACATATCCCACCTCCACCACCAGCACAAACGACTACAGTGAATAACATTTCAAATGCAAACTTTACACTTCGTAACACTGACATGGTATCCTTTAAGCCACTGGGCCAGTGGAAGACACAACCCACAATGCTGACTCCTTCACAAATGATTTCTACGGACATCTCCGAGAATGCATGGATCATGCAACCCCATATAAGACCAAGACACTCTCCACATAGGGAAAGCATCCTGTCTGGTGGACCCCAGCCATAGACAGATTGTATAACAAAAGATGGAAGCTACTGCAAGACAGAGCATAATTCCATAAAGGGAAGACATGTCTGATCAGCACTAGTAAAGAGCTATTTTCTCTCATACAAACATCCATGGGCAACTTTGAGAGGGAAATCAACGGGGACACTACAGATAACCACAAGGCCTTCTTCAGTTATGTTAGAAACCTGGTCAGAAACCCTCCAATATGTTCATAGTTAGTACACAACAACAAATAATTCACTGAACCCACAGATATTGGCAACATTGTGGCAGACAGGTTCAGTGCATGTTTCCCCCCTCCCTCTCCCCCAAACTAAGACATACTTATCCCAGCTGACTGTAACCTCCCTGTCATCATAGATGTCCAGGTGAGAGCCGCCCTCAGAAAAGCAGAAAACACAGCATCAATGGGACCTGATGGTATCCCCGGTTGCATGCTACATGAACTCCAAGAGGAGCTAAACACACATATAGAAGTGCTATATAACACTAGACTGACTACAGGATATGTACCTGTACACTGGCGTACAGCAGCAGTAGTTCCACTCCACGAAAGAGGCACCTCTACATACCAATACAATACAACACAATACAATACATTACAATACAATACAATACAATATGCTATTGTCCCGGGGCTACAGCAGCATACTGTTCTGCTACCCTGACCATTGTGACACATGTGATGTGATGGTACCTGCTCCTGTCAAACAGTTACACAGGGTGACTCATATGGCATATTACCTATCTGACTAACATTCAGCAGGGGTATGTGTGACATGTACTCATGGGGAGTCTTGCTTCTTAATGCTGTGTGGTTTATTGCAGGGTATGTCTTATCTGTGGGTAGGAACCTGTACCTCCGCCATGTGCTCTCTACTGCGGTGTCACAGACGACACATAGCAGTCATTTAGGTTGTGGATGGTGTGAGGTGTTACTATGGTTGTTGGACATCTGTCATGGGTGTGACTTAAGTATGTAAATCCAGGAGTGGTAACCTCTATGTGGGTAGTATGTGTGTACTCTGTGGTGTTGTCGGTCACTGTGCATTGGTAATGTGTTTGAGTGCATTGTCACAGTGTTGTACATGTCACTGTGTCCTTCTCCATATCTGTAGCTGTCATGTGAGGTACATACCATGGCAGCCATTGTGTGGTGTGGAGGGGTACACTGACCTACATGTCCATAGCTGACACACCATGTCTGCTGACACATACCATGTGCAGGTATTCCAGGAATAGTGTGCCACTGTGACTATCATTGGGGGGACTATTGTACACATTTATGACCCTGTTCACCCCTGCCACATGCAGTGGTGGGCAGCCAATCACATATCTGGTGGTTACTGGTGTAGGTGATTTGAAATGGGGTATGGTACTCCAGTTTCGACACTGGTGTTCACTCCATGCCTTTGTCACCAGCCACCTGTTGCAACACGTCTGTACAAATGTGCCTCACTCAGAATATATATACATCTCTCTCTCTCTCTCTCTATATATATATATATATGTATATATATATATATATATATATATATATATATATATATATATGTATATATGTATATATATGTTTACATATATATATATATATATATATATATATATATATATATATATATATATATATATATATATATATATATATATATATATATATATATATATATATATATATATATATATATGTATATATGTCTGTATACATATACACATATATATATATCGATGTACATATATTGCTATAGATATGGAGAGGGGGGTGTGACAGAGAGGGGGTGAGAGTGACAGAGGGGGTGGGACGGGGAGTGTGAGATTGTCATATACAGTCATATCTGTAGATAGTCAGATCTGTCTGTCTATGTATATGTATCTACATATATCTATATCTGTATGTGTGTATTGCAAATATATGTTTCTACATATTCTATCTATCTACATCTGTCTATGTATTCTTACATCCCTCTCTATGTATGTATACATATATGCATATTATATATATATATATATATATATATATATACATACATACATATATTGACATACATACGTATCCATATGATAGATAGGTATATCATGTTTGTTTACAAAACTGTATACACACACTAACATACTGCTAAACATACATAACTGTGAAACCTACTTTGTACATTGCACTACAACCTACATTCAACCTACATTGATATGTGCACATAGATGCCCTCACATACATATGTATGTACAGCCTTCACTGATAGTTGCTGTATGTCCCCTGCCCTATGCACATCTTCATATACATATGGATACAGACCAATGACACATATGGAGGGTTCACAGTATGTAGACTTTTAAAGTATTACTTTACATTACCTGTGTTTGTCACAGCTGCTTGTGTTGCCGTTTGGTTTGGTGTCCTGCTGCTCCAGTTGGCAGTTGGCAGCTTTC
This sequence comes from Protopterus annectens, assembly GCF_019279795.1. NCBI lineage: Eukaryota > Metazoa > Chordata > Ceratodontiformes > Protopteridae > Protopterus > Protopterus annectens. Next base: position 652,154,934 of record NC_056732.1, read on the forward strand.
GAGTGGGTTTTGATGACTGGTTTTGTTTGTGTATGTTTTTATTTTCTCTCTCTCTCTCTCTTTGTCTCTCCCTACCTCCACAGGGTGCAATGAAAGTATTGCATGTGTTGACTGGGAGTACAGCATGCTTTTGTAGGCATCTGCATATGTTCATGTGATGGCCTCTGCACCAGTTGCTAGCCAGCATTTGCTAATTGCATGAAGCCAGTTGTGTACTGATTGCAGTTCTCACTGTGATTCCAGGACAGTGCTATAAAAAGGTATGTGAGATAGGCATAGCCCTTTCAGAGTTTAAGGGCAGGGACCACGCTGGTATGCTGTGGACACTGTTCTGTGAGTGTAAAGGTTAGTATCTCTCTCATATTTCTGGCTGTGTTGTAGATTAACATTTCTCCATTCATTTCTCCAGTTTCCTGTACTAAGTGTGTATGTATATTGACACCTAAGACTACTACTACTGTTAATGTGGGTGTGTGTGCTTTCCTGTGGGACATGTGGTGTAACTGGTATATAGCAGTGGCTCTTGCACTTTGTTGCTATGGCTTCAATATTTGCCCTTTACATTCACTACTTGTATGCCTGCTAGGTGTCTTGACTGTAGTGTGTTGCTGTGGCTTTCCTAATTTCCATGTACATTCACACCTTGGAATGCTTGCTATATCTGCTAGGGTGTTACTGCATGCAGTGTGGTCTGGCCATGGTGTGGGCCTTGACATCTATTAGGGTATTTGAGTATGCTGCTGAGCAGGCCCCAGAGACTCTCAGGTGCATCTTGTATCTGCCTCATGGAATGGTACATATCAGTGGGGTACACCCATTAAATTGCCTGGTATTCTGCAGTTGTGACTGTGGGTTAGCATGAGCATATGTATTACTACACTATTTCTGACATGCAAGTGGGGCATACTTTCAGTACTTCATAGTTACCATTGCATGTGTTGTAACACCTTTCTGCTTACTGTTTGTACATTTCACAGGGAGTCTGTGGGGCATCCCTGTAACTCAGTCACTGTTGCTATGTCTAGGCTCTTAACTATTCAAATATGGCAGTGTCAGACCTCTCAAGTGTACAGATATTTGCAGGTTGTCCACATTTTTGCCTCATATTTTGGCCCATATCTCATAAACAGCTTTTTCTGGCAAATCACTCTGGGCTCAAGTCAGACTATAGTGACAAACATTTCATTTTCAGACTTCATACCCTTCCAAACATCCAACAAAATGCAGAACCTGTTACTCTCTCAACTGTCTAAGTTTGTTGGATCATTATTTGGAATGTGTCCCTGTTTTTGGGCCTTTGCTCCACATTTTTTATGACTTAGTCCGGATGTGTTCCTGTAAGAGGTTGTGGGGTATGGGCAGTGATTGTCCTGCTGTGAGTATGTGTGTGGCTTGCAAGGTGCTACAGTGACATTATTACCTACTAGCTACCAACTAGCATGGCTGTTTCTGTTCACACACTACTATTATAGCAATCCACTACATTTGACAGTAAATATACATGACATGCTTTGTGTACTACACATCCTATATTCCCTTTACATTCATTCCTACTATTACATGATATATTTATTGTAGCACAATGTTCTTATATAACAGTCATGGCTTAGTGGTAAGTCATGCAGACTACTTTTTCCAAGGTCCTGGGTTCGGGACTGACAGTGGGATTTTATTTTGCTTTTGAGCAGACTACAGGCCTTGTCATTCAGAGTGACTAAGGCACTTTTAAGCAGTTATAACCGGGATAGCGCTGGTTTGCGCGGAGTTCACGCATGCGCACTGGTGTTCAGCTCCGCGCACACCCACTTACAACTGCTTAAAAGTGCGTACTCTTGTGCACACCCACACTATTTTCTTTGAAAGAAATGAAAATGGGGAGACAGGAAAGTGGTGAAAAAGGGGTCACAAAGAGGGTAAGACAGTAGGGAAACAAGCTCGAGTTTTGCAGGAGGGATGTAGGTATGGCCCATAGCTGCCCATTTCTTCAACAGCAACAGCTGTGCATATGTTTGTAATTTGGTGTGACATTTGAAACCCTCCACCCCCGAGAGAGGTGTAAGGACAACAATAATACTTGCTGTACAGCCAATTGTAATTGACAGTTTCCATGTCCAGCAGACATGTGTGCGAAATGGGCAGCTATGTAGGGGCATAATTTTTTTGTGGGTACAGAGTGCCCTTTTTTTTTTTTTTTTTTTCAGGTGAGAGTGGTATGTCAGGTACGGGAAGTCGGTATAGCTGGGGAGGTAGGTTGGGTAGGTTAACAGACAAGACAAACAAGACACATACAGGGGCGGTGTATTACACATGTGGGGGGGTTACAAAATTGACGGGGACGGATGTTTGGATATCTAGAGCCCATGAGCCCACAGATGGCAACAGTGGAACTGATATCCCCACCCATGGGCAGTTGCCACTGTGTCTTCATGGCCCAGGATGGGGTTGTGCTGGGGGCTGTGTAGGCTGGGCAGCAGACACGCTCATTAGTTGTGCCACCCATGCCTCAAGCTGGTGTAGGGGCCCAAGAACAGCTTCCCGGATCTCCCTACACACCACAGTCCGGCCACACTTGCAGAGGGGGTATGAGCCCCATCCCCTGCAGCGCTTCCACCCGCAGGTGGCACAGGGCCACCGGAGGAGGGTCCGGCCTGGGCACTACTGCCAGGTGCACTCACCAGCTGAGGAGGGAGAGGTGGGTCCGCTGGAACCCGCCTTCCCTGTCGTCCTATGTTTTGCATTATGTCATGACAGTTTGGGTTAGTAACGTACAATACCATTCACAATTAGTTGTAACAGCATGCATTAGTATTCCCATTAACCAAACACCCAGATATTCAAACCACTGAACAGCAAGCATAACACATGCATATTTTGAACAGCAATACACAGTCCAACAACATGCAGGGTTGATTGATGGCAACAGGCCATCAGGTTTGGATGTATGAACAGGGCAGATGCATCAACGTACATGCAAATATGTATGAACCAACAGGACAAATGTCCAGGGGTGTTAATTGTGATTGCACATACCAATTTCACGTGGAATGGATTATATGTGGTTATAGGGTAGGGTGAAGAAAATTTAACTAACTTCAAATACCAATACATATGCTGTACATTTCTAATAGCTGCAGATATATACACACTACAGTTCTGCCTACAGTTTCCTATGTGATAACTACTTCAAGTTGGTGATAGGAATGTTACTGCTACATCAATATACATTTTCATTTTTATTCATACACATTCATATCTGGCTCTGTTCAGCTACATCATCCAGCTACATTTGCTTTATATAGCTATAGACAACTGTGGATGTTTGGTATTTCAGACAACCATACTATCTGCATATTGCAGACTGAGAGCAACATATCCAGATTTTGGGATACACATTCCAGCTGCGGTAACATTTTCAACACATGTTACTGGTTGGTTCTGCTTGTCACATTCATTTCATTCTGTACTGACTGCAGTATACTTTATTCAGGAGTTATTACTACTTTATTGGTGGATTCATAACTCTTTCTCACACTCTCTCACTTGTTTTATTTTTACAATTCAGGATGGTACTTAATTCTAGGCTTTATTGACATGTTTTACCTGTAGTTATAACAATCCTTTCCAGCAATCTCACTTCTGTCATGTTTCTGTATTTCAACAGGGATATATTTCACACGTGTTTTACTCAGCTTCTGCAGCTGTACTTTTCAGCCTGCTGCAGGTTATGTACTATTATATTACAGGTGGGACATCTTTATTTCAGACTTGTTTCATTTTTCTGTTTGGATTACAGACTGCATCACACTTTTGTAATCAAGCAATACTTGCAAACCCTCTTACACTGTTACTTGCACATTTTATTAATTAGTGACTACACTGCACTCTTTTGCTAACTGTCATACTTATATATTTATTTACAGTTACAGGGAGAGGATTACTGACCTGCCTGGTGGCGCAACCATGCCAGCCTATCGCCATAGGCTCTATGGTTCGCAGAACGGACACTTGCAGCTGTAATATAAATAAAGTAATATTGGAATACACATCTCCATAATATCAGCTAGGTTAATTTCTTTCATAAATAATTACATGTAACTTACTCAGTAGTGGGGCGTTGGGCATTTGCCGGGCCTCCTGGATCCAACGGTTCAGTTGGTCCTGCTTCCGTCTCTTCAGGTCCGCATGGTGGTGACAGACCTGCTCACCAGTCCTTGGTATCCCTGTGGCACTGGTGAGATCATGAGCCAACCGGTCCCACGCCTCAGCCCTATATGCTCCCCACAGGACCTGGCCCTGCATGAGTTGGGCCTCATGATTGTGGACAAGGAGCCAAACCATATATTTGGACTCCTCAATGCCCCACCTCTGTGCACGAAAGCAACTAACCTCACCTACACCTGACATTCTGGCTGCAAGTCGGTTCTACAGTCGGTTATGCTGTGTATTCCCACCTATGGGGCTTATATATGCCGTTTTTCCCACACTTATCTGTGATTGGCCATTTTGGAATTGTATCAGCTTCACAAAACCTGCTTTGTCATGCTCCTCTTTCTATTCATTCCTATATATATGCTATTACTGCATTTTTAAGTGCAACTGTCATGACTTAGCGGTTCAGTACCTTGACTATGGTGTATGGTATGCTGGGTTTGAACCTGGCCACTGATTTTTATATTTTATGACTGTCTACACAGGCTAGGAGGTATGTCTGTGTAAAGGCAGTTTTGTTACAGCTTGCTCAATGTTGCCCGTCGGTTAGCTTGTTGGTGTGGCGCGCAGCTCCGCGCAAATGGATTACGCTGGTTTACGCATCATTTGGCTGTCAGCATGCATATTACGCTCAACTCAGCCATGGGCACACAGTTTCAGCATGTCAAACCACTGCTCACCTACGGGCACTCATTTTACACTTGTTAAACCACTGCTCACCTACGGGCAGATGCACTCAACTTGTTAAACTGTAGCTCAGCTATAGGCACATCTGACATTTTTCATTATTTTGTTATCTCACATTTCTTCAAAATATATGGCCCATTTCATTACATTTTCATAAAATATAATTTTATATGTGTACATATATGTCAGGGACTTGTTTCGTGCTTATTTCACTAAAAATAAAAATTGATGTTGGGGGGTGGCTCAAACCATGACTGCTTGCTCTTCAGCCAACGTCTCTACCGCTACGCTATAGCTTATTGGCTTACTTTGCATATTTAGTCCTTATATGCTTTTCCACTGACTGCTAACTGTGGCTAAGCTACGGGCATGCCCGCACAAACGAGCGCACTCACGGGCAAACATCTTTACAATTTAAAAAAAAATTATAAGATGTTCATGTGTACATTTTATGTTCGTAGTCTGTGGGGGCATGTGTTGTGTTGTATTTATTCACATTTACACGGGCTCTGTCATGTGGGTTTACTTTCGGGACTTTTACTCTTCTGGGGGCGTGTCCGTTTGCAGGGCTCAGCCTACGGACATGCCCCCTACTGTCTTCCATGGACATTGTAAGCCTTAGGTGTGATTCAGCATGCCCTCATGCATATGCATGACATGCTGACGTCACACCGTTTAACTGCATTTCCCAAATATAGATAGTATTTTATGTCATCTACATTCACAGTAATAGTACATTAGTTGGATGCAACTTGCACTACAAAATGCAAACTATTACAAAAAGTGTTGCACGATGATAAAACTTACAATTTCAAATTAATATTTAAACATTGTAGACAATATAATGCTGGGGGTATTAAATAATTATATATGCTCATTCCAATTCTAACAATTTCTAATTATATAAATATTATTTTAAAATGTTTAAAAACTGTTTGATATATATTTTTTATTTTATTTTATGGATGTGCAATAACTAAGTGCAATACTAAGGAAGCTCACCTACACACTGAAGGACTATAAAGTGCAATATACAAACTGTGCAATAATTCAGTCTAATCATAGATATGCTGCTATTTTAATTTTACTTTGACAATATTGTCTTCATATTGTTCCTGTCTTTCTTGTCTCCTGTTCTGGGATGGCTGTGGGTCACTGCAGTCCTACTTTACTTACAAATTGCTACTTATTAAATTTCTACTGTGATATTTTATTAATTTTTCTCTATCTATATATACAACTGTTTCCTGCATTGAGAACGAAGCATTGTAATTTTGTTTTGCTACACTGCTCTGTAGTTCTGAATGACAATAAAGTTTTCTTTGACTTTGACTTTGATATATATATATATATATATATATATATATATATATATATATATACACACACACACACACACACACACACACACACACACACACACACACACACACACACACACACACACACACACACACACACACACACACACACACACACACACACACACACACACATACATGCGCACACACACATTTTTTTTACTGAAAATTATAATGAAGTTTTATTTAAAAAAAAAAACACACACAAAAACGAGAGAATAAGAAACAAAACTGACATTGAGACGCTACAATATTTTTGCCAACCAGTTGAAAACACGCAATCCTTCTTCTTTAGCGTAAAATCAGCAAAAGTCATCAAGACAAGACATAAACAACTAATATGATGATGTGATTTCAGACATAAAACATGATACACTTTATTATGAGACTTTTATTCTTTATGAACACTGGGCAAAAATTACATAAAAAAATGAAATTTTAATAAAATTTAAAATGCATTTGTTCCATTGGCTTTAAGAGTGTGACCTGAATCTAAAAATGTCTTACGCACAATTATATCAAGAGTAATCTATTAAGATTTCATGGAAAATATTGAGTCATTTTGGAGGTACATTCTTTGTATTGAAACAGTAAAAATAAGATAGTCATTGATTAAGGGACAACCCTTTGAAAATCATCAGTTGTTAAGGTGATAATGTAGAAAGAAGAAACCTGATACCATCAAGTTGGGGAGTAGTGTATACAGTGTATTTTTGAAGAAAATTGATGTTACAATCAGATATGGGTAAGAAGGGCAGCAAGAAATATAAGCATTTATTTGAGATATATTGTATTAACATTAACATTGCTGTTGAAACTAATAGCTCATGGACAGTCATTTGTGCATTGGAAAGCAAAACTGCTTCTGGGAACTCAAAATGTATGGTAAGTAGCCTTGGTGAAAATTTCACTGTGGATGTTCGTAGTTTCATCGTTTTTTTACTGAACCTGTAGTCTAGGAGACTACTAAGGACATTAGGCCAATTTCCCAGTTACACCAGTATACTGCCATTCAGCACCAGATTGTAGGCAAATAGAGTTGAAGGGATCAAACCCTGCACTATATAAAGCTGCTCATTCACAACTAATAGCATCAATCCTCTACACTGCTAGACCTCTTCAGGGAATGCATTTATGATGAGTATCTGCAGTATAAAAAAAATATGATGTATTTCACATATTTAAATTAATAAAACAGAAGTGGATTGTAATACTGTCATTTAATGAGTATATGCAAGTAGTGGGTATTAGAAGGAAAATGATTCAGTGCACATTTGACTAGGAAAAACATTCACAGATAAAATTATTTCATTATATGTATTATATTAATATTAACATTATTTTATCTAATATTGAACCTAATACCTCATGAATTACCATGCATCAAGGAGTAATACGAAATTTAAAGCTGATATTTTGTAAGGCATACATAGTGAAACAATTAGCATGGAAGGAATGTTTAAGGAAAGTTATAAAACATGACATTTTCAATATTTACATTAATAATGCAGAAAAGCAAAGTAATACTCTCATTTTGGGAACATGTGCAAGCAGTATGCATAAGTCAAAATGTCACTAAAATGTTGGTTAATAAAAGGACATGCCGAGGTATTAATGTTTGTTGATAAAGCTGTTAAGAGTATAAGCAATAGTTTTATATCTGCAATAATATTGTAAAAATTGTGTATCCTACTGATGAACAAATGCTGCCATCTTATGTGCACACAATAAAGCCCAACAAGGTGTGTATTACTGTGTAAATAATGCATGCCAGCAGAGTTGTTGTGAGACTTGACACTGCAGGCGGAGGTTCCCTACACCCCAGGAATTATATTATTTCCACAATAACACACACAATGGAGGACATTATTGTGCTTAGAGAATGGGCTATCTGCTAAATTGTTTTCTATTTTATGCTTGTTTATTTTTAACTACTATATTTTTTATATTTTTGATGTGAAATATTTACTCCACCTAATGTTTCAAACTTACTGTAGTATATGTAATTATTGTTGGATGAACTATTTTACATCCAAAATACAAGTTATGCCAAACATTTAATGTCTGAAACACACACAAAAATCAAAGCACACATTGAGAAGCACAGACAGACAAACTCAGAAATATGCAAATAGAAATGCATTCAGACAGGCAGACACACATATATGCAACTAGAAACATATACACACAAACACACACACACACACACACACACACACACACACACACACACACACACACACACACACACACACACACACACACACACACTCCAGTTATAGTCACTTTTTGAGTGAACATGTCTACAGACATTTCCTTCAGTGCAAATTAATTAAAAAAAAAAAAGAACATTAGACATTGCACCCCCCTTGACCTGTACCTTGATTTAGAATGTCAATTTATAAAAAAAGAATGAAGCACAAAGAATTTAACTCCATTATTAATACTAGACATTATAAATGCAATTACTCTTATTGTTCACAATTGCTGCAAGCAGCAATCAATGCTATCTTTGTGTGCATCTTTCTCCCCCTTTCTTAACTGCCTACACTCTCGTGCTTGCAAGCACACACACGCACATGCACACAAGCAAACAAATATGAAGAAAGCCTCGCACATGCTTTATTTCTTTTGTTTTTCTTTTTATGTTCACTAAATAGCAATGCACTGTTTAGTGAGTGTAATAAAATGGCTGCAGTTTGCTTTTTGAATGGCAAGCTTCACTGCAGCTTAAGATTATGCCGTGAAGCAGTGGACTTATTTTTATGGTGGCATTACTTCTACATTACTGTCCTGCTGGTTCATTCTCACTCCATGGTGGTAATGTACATTGCCCATTCTCTAAACATGATTAAGATATATGGTAGTGTCACTTGCACCTGTTGTCTGCACTATATGGTTTTATAGGTTAATATTGCTTTTTTAGTATTGTGCTATCTCCTTTTATCATGCATCATTGAAAAGCTCTTAAACAGAGAAACAACTCTTCCAACAATAACCTCTGTCTTTCTTGCTTACAGAAATGTATCTCATTGCTTGACCATAATAATAGTCATTTATTTCTAATAACATACAATTTTTATTGCATAAATTTTGAAGATAAAATCAGTGATGCCAGATAGATGCTTGCGTCTAATAGCAGTGCATAATGCTTCTTCTAAGGACTTTCATGGTTTATATTTTCTTGTAATTACAGGTGAATGTTTTTTTTGCAATCTCCACTGATAAACTGCTGTGTTAACCAAACTACATAATCATACATAATCATATGATACCAAACTGTTCTGCACTAGATAAATAATCCACAATATCTGTTAACCCTGCCTCAGTTATACTGGTGTTCATAGGATGAATTAGGTCTACATTCCATTAGCCAAACATACTGAAATGATTATCTTTGTAATGAATCAGTTTTATACATGTACTTCAGTACTGTGCTATGAAGCCGCGGTGGTACAGTGGTTGCGCTGTTGCCTCACAGCAAGAGGTTCTCCTGTTCGATTGTCAGCTAGTGTGCAGGGAGTGCCTTCTGTGTGGAGTCTGCATGTCCTCCCTGCAGTCAAGTGGCCTTCAAAAGACATGCGTAAATGGGCATGCCTTCACCGAAGGTTGGGCATCAGGCTGGCAACTTGGCACCATAAAAATCTACTGCCAATCATTAGCAGACCGGAGTTCTTCTGTGGTGACCCCTTACCAGGAAAAGCCAAAAAGACAAACAACAACTTCAGTATTGTATTATCAGGACTTTAATATCACACAGGTCATTGATGTTCTTTCTTCTTCCACAAAGTCTGGCTACAGGATTATAAATTAAACAATTTATGTCTCCTGTTTTGTATTACTAAATTGTGCGATAGTGAACATTTTTATTTTTTCATAGTTGGAATCAAATCTTATATGGATGCACAATCATATTTTTTATTCTTATTTACTCTATGTTGATCATATTAGTCCAACTAGACTTGTGTCCTTTTCTCAGGGAAGACCCAAGGTGGTATTCATACCAACTAGGGGAAGTTTCATCAGGACACTGGAAAGGTTATTGAAAAGTGCCATTGGTTATTCTACTCCCACCTAAGCTGCCACCAACTCAGGCAGATGTACCTCTGTTTAACCTCTCGTCTGAAGGATGGTACACTCAGGAGTATAGCACCCTGTCTAAGCTGCACTCTATTGTCAGTACTGGAAAATTAATCTAACTAACTGGTGTGGGACAAGAACCCTTGATTTCTGAGATTCCGGCATCAAAGGCAAAAGTGCTATGTGATGACTCACTGACACAATATTCATAATGCTCTTTTTGCCTGTTGCTATTTATTAATAATTTAACAGAGGACTGACTGTATTCCTCACATCTCTAAAGTCTAGAATTCCATTCCCCTTTCACCCAGGTAAACTAAAAACCTGAAATCTTTCAAGCTACCCTTGAAACAAAACCTAAAGGTCTCATGGCTTTGCTCACTCACCACACCTGACTCATGCCTCTAAATTGTCTCTATCCACTTTATCCTACTGTGACCTAAAATGACTACTTGGCCAAAACTCATCTATTTTATCTTGTACAATTATGTTTACTTGGCCATATACGCTTGCACATTACTCTCATCAACTTTGCATTGCTATGGAGTATCACTTTACCACTGTCCTACTATTATAAAATATTATGGGTCTAAACTTTAATTAGTCTATATACTCATTCTGAACTGCCTTTGGATGATTTCTCATATTACCATATTGCCTATATCATGATTATAATATGTAACCATGAAAGTATCATCCATGATAAAAAAAATAAACTAAACCAAACAACAATCTTGGCAGAGACCGGCCACTGAACTTGCAGTAAAAAATTTTTAATGAATAAAAATAAAACTTAAGTGCTTTTGTCCCTTTTAGTGGAACTTCATCAGAACTCAAAGCATTCATTTCTTCCACCTTAAATGCATTAAGGACCAAGTAAATTACTCAATCAGATTACATCACAGATACTGTTAAATAAGAAGGGAAATGTACAATCGGATAACCATTACACTATCGGTACAATCTCAGATTCTCTTGATTATCTAGGAATAACACTATGTAAATCCATAGAAAACACAATTGAATATAATTATAAAAATATTACAAATTTAATAAATAAGCATACAAATAGATGGAATAAAATTCTCATCACCTTTGAAGACAGGTTACAATTAATAAAAATGACACTTTTACCAAAAATACTCTCCATAGCTCTAGTTCTTAACTTTTCTTATAAATATCAATACAGTAAAGATATAAACAGATTACTAATGAAATTCCTCTGGTTCCCCAAAAGAAACAAAATAGCTTTTTTACATCACATTAGATCTTGGGAGCAAGGAGGAATCAAATTCCCGGATATTGAAACATATATTAATGCATCTATATTTAAGATTATTTTAAACTGGATTAATCCAAATTATCACTCTAGTTGGAAACTATTACATCTAACCTTACTAATTAAGGAAAATGCCCTGTTAGCCAAACTTCCATTGAATAATTCTTCTATTAAGTTCTCGTACTTCTTATGCCATATTACCCAACACAATATTGCCAAACCCACAAAATTAAATTCATTAAATCACTATTTTAATTTCTTTAGAAAATTTGTTAACTCTAATGCTGATATTAAGACCTGGTTTGAACAGTTAACACCCTTTAAAATTACAAGGAATTTCCCTGACAAACTACATCTGAGTGTTTTAGATAGTTGGGAATCCAAGAACTTTATATGTTGATATCAATGCATAAATGACACTAAAGTTTTAGACTCTCAGTTTCTTATAAAAGAGCATGATTTACTTCCTCAGAACTGATTAATTCTACAAAGTATCTTAACTTATTCTCAAGATTTATGCATAATACTTAAAAACTCATCTTATCAAGAAACACCAAAGATGATAACATTCATGTGTGAAATTTTACATAATAGCTTTAATACAAATAACATTATTTCAAAATTATATAACATGCTAATTGTTTGTAAGACAAATATAAATCAAAGTTACTGGAACTTTATATTCAAAGACTGCTCTTTTAATTTCTCATATGATGAAAAACAAAAAAATTCTGTTATCCATCAAGCATACTTCATGGTCTCATTACTGCAGTATTTTTGCTTGGCAATATCTCCATAGGGCATTTCTGACACCAGATAAGATAGTTAAAATCAATAACAGCTCCAGCGCATCCTGCTGGAAATGTACATAACATACTAAAGGCAACTGGGCACACATTTTTTATGATTGTCCTAAATTAAAGGGCTATTGGAACAGCATAGAAGATTTTCTCAAAGCATTATTCACTGATTCCTTCTTATTGTCTAAATCATTAGTTCTTTTCAGTGTGAATGAAGGTTACTTTTTGAATAAGAATAATTCATATTTACTATGGTTAGTACTTGCTATCGCCAGAAAATGCATCACTAGAAGATGGAAAACTAGCTGCCCACCCACTGTTGAGGATTTCTTGTCTTCAGTGAAAGACCTGGCAATCAAAGAAACTAAGACCAAAGAACTTAGAATCTATCCAAAGATATTTGTTAATAATCCATGGACAAAAGTTTTAGCCCTTATTGAGACTTTACAAATGGACCACGACTCATTCTGAACTGAAACTTATACTAAAGAACTTGTGTATTTTAACTGTGATCTGCAGTTTTGCTTCAGGCCTATGTATACCTTATAAATAGTTTTTGCCTTGTTTGTTAATAATTTGTCTTAGAATGAGAATACTGTTTGTCATTTGTTGTCTTTTACTTTTCTTGGAAAACTTAATAAAATATTTTGAAAAAAAAAGATTACATCACAGTATATCCCAAACATATCCAACTTCTCCCCCACTGTTTAATCCTTTGTAACTGCTGACCTCTCTCAACCTTATATCTTGACATAAGTCATACCTACAAATAGTACTAGCTATGTTCAAAGCTTAGGTTTTGTTGTCAAGAAGTAACAAATTTGTATGTTCTTATGTATATTACATTTTGTTTACTTTATACTTTATTGTAATATGTGCATGAAAATTTACTGTTACTCATGGAGGTTTTCTCCCAGGGCCTCTGGGGAAAAAGGACCTGTGTCCAGTCGGACTTTCTCGGTAAACAGATGTTAAATAAATAAAATAAATAATTAAATAAATTCAATGCATCCAATCACATATAACTAACAATAAACATCCAGAGTCTCTATGTTACATTGTCATTATGTATTGCTAGTTATATGTGAGTGGGTGCACAAATTACATATCTTGTAATCTGATTGAGTAGTTTACCTGGCCCTTAATGCATTTACAGTGGAAGAAATTACTGATTTTAGTTCTGATGAAGTCCCCCTAATAGGGATAAAAGTGCTTAACTTTTATTTTTATTTAATAAAAAAAAAATACTGCTAGTTCGGTAGCTGGTCTCTGCCAAGATTGCTGTCCGGTTTAGTTTATGCTTATAATATGCCTGTATTCTGAATATTCCTAGTTTTCTTCTCACTACTGTATATGCAAATTAATTTTTCCTTATTATTGCATGTTCAGATTATTCATTAGACTATGCATGTATGTATGTATGTTACTTTCTTTATGTATCTTTTGGACATTTTCTCCCCATGCCCCTATGATTTTCCTAGTCAGCAACTGTAAAAAGGATAAATATATATATATCTATATATATATATATATATATATATATATATATATATATATATACATAGATATATATAAATATATATATTTGTTGTGGGTGCACACCCTTAAAACCTTTTGATTTAATTACAGCATTCAATCTTCTTGCGTAGGAGTCTATCAACTTGGCACATCTTGACTTGGCAATATTTGTCAACTCTTCCTTGCAAAAGTGCTCCAAATCTGTCAGATTGTGAGGGCATCTCTTGTGCACAGCTCTCTTCAGCTCACCCCACAGATTTTCTATTGGACTTAGGTCTGGGCTCTGGCTGGGCCATTCCAAAACTTTAATTTTCTTCTGGTGAAGCCATTCTTTTTTTTATTTGGATGTATGCTTGGGGTCATTGTCATGTTGAAAGGTGAAATTTCTCTTCATCTTCAGCTTTCTAGCAGACGCTTGAAGGTTTTGGGCCAAAAGTTACTGGTATTTGGAACTGTTCATAATTCCCTCCACCTTGACTAAAGCTCCATGCTTCACCGTGGGGATGGTGTTCTTTTGGTTGTGCAAAGTGTTGTTTTTGTGCCAAACATACTCTTGGAATTGTGGCCAAAAAGCTCAACCTTGGTCTCGTCAGACCAAAACACATTTTCCCACATGCTTTGGGAGACGATGTATCGTTTTGCAAATTTTAGCTGGGCATGGATGTTTTTCTGTGTAAAAAAAGGCTTTTGTCTTGCAACCCTACCTTATAGTCCAGACACATGGAGAATACGGGAGATTGTTGTCACATGTAGTACATAACCAGTACTTGCCAGAAATTCCTGCACCTCCTTCAATGTTGCTGTAGGTCACTTGGCAGCCTCCTTGGGCAGTTTTTGTCTTGTCTTTTCATCAATTTTAGAGGGATGTCCAGTGCTTTGCAATTTCAATGCTGTCTCATATTTTCTCTACCTTTTGTTGACTGTCTTTACTGTGTTCCATGGTATATCCAATGCTGTGGACATTTTTTTGTACCCTTTTCCTGACTGATACCTTTCAACAATGAAATCCCTTTGATGCTTTGTAAGCTCTCTGAACCATGGCTTTTGCTGTAACAGGCAAC
>NC_056732.1:652174928-652267428 GCF_019279795.1 Protopterus annectens
AAGTTTTAAAATTTTACCAGCTTGTGCAGCTAAGATTCCCCAGGAAAGAGGCATCATTTTTGTTTTGGCCATGCATCCAAACTACTGATCTCATGGTCAGTTCTTCTTTCAACCAACAAAAAGAAAAAAGTTAACCAAATAGCCTTTGCCACCAAAGCAAGCTAAAATTTATGACAGCTGCAGGTGGGTGACTATGCTGTGGTCAAAGCTGGTTCCTCAGACCACTCATCTTTTCCATAGACCCATCTGGTGTAGCACATACAGCTACTATGGATGGTGATTAGTCATGTTCTTTGCATCTGTTGGGGTCCCTGCAGTGGGCAAGAACAAGACACTTTTGTCAGTCTTGGGAGAAAGGGCACGTATGGTAACTCTGCCTAGTCAGAATGTTGTACCCAACTCTGGGGAAGTTGCTAACATAAAAAAAAAAAAAAGAAACTACTTGTCCCAATGTTTATGTCAGACAAAACAGAAAAGTAAGCATTTACCTTTTCCTGCACCAGTCCCACTTGATGGGCGTAGTTTATTAGGTCTGGCTCAGGGTCTTGTACATGCTATTGATCTTTCATATAAGGTGGTTTCTGGTAAAAGAAAAAGGGATTCCTCTTTCCCTGAAGATAGTCTGTGGAAGAATGTGAAGGATCTGATGCAGGGGTTTCTTCTCAGATTTCTCATTCAGATGCAGAGGAGAGAATGGTATCTGAATCTCCATGTGAGGGATTCTCTTTCTCTGAGACTGTTTCCAGAATGTGCCAGTGTTTTTAGTGGGAGACCAGTGAGGTTAGTATACTAGGAGCTGTTTGTTACCACTGGAATTTCTGGAATCTTCACTCATCCCCCCAGTGCTGCCTGCATTGGGGAATATGTTTGCGACTGCCTGTGGTTTCCCTGATAGCAAACTCCAAGTGATACAACCTCTGTGAGTACTGCAGCTGCAGGGTCCCAAAGAGAAAAGTATACAAGGCAAAAAAAGAAGCAGGACCAGCATACAAGGCACCTTGAAAATAAATTTATTGATTTGAGGTTCTTAAAAAACAGACCGGTTTCGGCAAATATTAAACAAAGCCTTCTTCGGTATTTGAAACACAACAATAAAGAACCTGTATTTAAATACTCAATTCAGTCATGCGCTTAATTAAATATGCTCATTAGGACCTGGCTTAAAGAGCCCACCAAGTTTAATGATCCAATTTTTCTCCATTGAATTTAATAAATCATGCCAACCTAGTTTATTGTGCTTGGATCTTCTGATTTTATCAATGATGGTAAAACAACTGAAAGTAGCATTTGGATGAATCAAAGAATGTTTGTATAAAGCATTAGTATCTCTCTTATGCCTGATATCACTAAGGTGTTCAGAGATTCAAAGCTTCAAGGGTCTAGATGTTTGTCCAATGTAAAATGCAGGGCATGTTCATTTGGCCCAATAGATGACCCAATCTGAAGAACAGTTAGCAAAAAATGTTATACTGAATACTTGAGGAGTGTTTTGACTGCTGAAATTGGTAGTTTTAAGTATTTTGGTGCAATAAATGCAGTGTCCACAAGGAGAGCAACCAATTAATGGATCACCTTCCGGAAGGGAAAAAACTTATCTGCCTTTTTCAATCACTTTAAATATTTTGAAAAGAAAAGCACTAAAATCATCCAGACCACACTATCAGGTGATCCATTAATTGGTTGCTTTCCTTGTGGACACTGCATTTATTGCACCAAAATACTTAAAACTACCTGTTTCAGCAGTCAAAACACCCCTTAAGTATTCAATATAACATTTTTTGCTAACTGTTCTTCAGATTGGGTCATCTATTTGGCCAAATGCACATGCCCTGCATTTTACATTGGACAAACATCTAGACCCTTGAAGCTTCGAATCTATGAACACCTTAGTGATATCAGGCATAAAAGAGATACTAATGCTTTATACAAACATTCTTTGATTCATCCAAATGCTACTTTCAGTTTTACCATCATTGATACAATCAGAAGATCCAGGCACAATAAACTAGGTTGGCATGATTTATTAAATTCAATGGAGAAAAATTGGATCATTAAACTTGGTGGGCTCTTTAAGTCAGGTCTTAATGAGCATATTTAATTAAGCACATGACTGAATTGAGTATTTAAATACAGGTTCTTTATTGTTGTGTTTCAAATACCGAAGAAGGCTTTGTTTGATATTTGCCTAAACCGGTCTGTTTTTTAAGAACCTCAAATCAATAAATTTATTTTCAAGGTGCCTTGTATGCTGGTCCTGCTTCTCTTTTTTTCCCCTGATAGCGAGCCTGCTGCAGCTATGAAAGCAGACAGAAGTTCAGAGTGCCTCAGTCAATCCAGTTTTTGTCCACTCATCCCAGACCTGACCCAGCAGCTGTAGCTTTAGTTAGACCAGCTACTGCCAAGTGTTTTGTTAACTCCAATCCTTCAGCTTTACACAAGGATGGTAAAACAACTAAGAAGTCTGAGAAAAAAAGTTCATGCTTCCACTACAACTTTGATTTTTTTAAACTCTGAATTATCAGGCTGATATGTTAAAGTTTATTCTGAGTAATTGTATAATTATGAGAAATGCTTTATCTGCAGTTCTTTCCTGTGAGGAGAAATCTGCTTTGTGTCATTTAGTTTCTTCTATTTGTAAGGTCACTACTTATTATTAAGAGTGTGTATATGACTCTATAGACACTGAATCAAGGGGTGATGACTCTGGTACTATATTGAGGAGGTTTACCTGGTTGTATTCTCAAAACCTCCCAGAAGACATAAAAAAATGAGATTTTGAATTCTCCCCTGGATAGAGATTTAAATTTTGGATCTCTGCCTCAGAGGTTATCAAAAAATGTAAATTGATACAGGGAATCTCAGATTTTTCAGTCCTATTCTAAATTGTTAAATGAATTGAATGCTCCCTCATCCAATTTCAGCAAAAAATAAAATAATCTCAGCAGAATGCTGGTACAACAACATTTAAAAGGAATGGCAGAGAGGATCCTAAAAAAAAGCAGGAAGACCACAGAACACAAGACAGTCAAATAAGGCAGATGACTATTTAAGGGGACCTTGTCCTCCCCTCCCACCTTGACAGTATCTATCAATTTCAGAAAGTCTGACTCTCCATTTCTCTCTTTGGCGAAAGATTATTTCAGACAAACGCATTATGAGGATCATTCAGCAAAGTTACAGATGGCAGTGGGAAGAAATTCCTCCCTTCCAAGGAATTATTCCACACTCAGCAGACCAAACCCCTCTGTTTCCTCCTGCCCTACAGGACATATTGTCTCAGGGATAAAAAAATATTCTTCCTTCTCAGGTTTTTATTCAAGGATGTTTTTGGTACAAAAGAAAGAAAATGCTGGGAGACCAGTTCTAGACCATTCTTTCCTAAACCAGTATGTGACAGAGCCGAAATTTCAAATGTCCTTCCCAAAAACATGCTGGATGACTAGCAAAAATAAATTTATTAATGGCTGAAAATTATCAGAGAAGGGCCAGTTCACTTACCCAAATCAAGGAGTACATTTTAGTAAATTAAATTAAATTAAATTAAATTAATTACTTCAATGTCTTAAAATTAGCAAGTTTACATTCAAAGGTGGAAATATGTTATTAAAAAATCATTGGAGAAAAAAGGAAGAGAAGATGAATTATTTTACCGCACACACTGAAGCTGCATCATCTACAAGAGATACGGGTATTGTTTGTCTTCTGATTTGGATGTTTTATAGTTGCCAAGAACAAATTCTATCAAGATGCTACAAAAAGTTGAATACCAAACAGATTTTTACAGAGGGCATCTAAACTGTATTCTGGTTGAGTTCCTGATCTGGCCATTTAAATGAAGAAAGTCCCGGTCTGATATTGCATCTCCGATAGTCCACACCTACCTTCTGAACCATACTTACACGCGCACACACAGACACACAGATACAAAAATACACAGATGCGCATGCTTGCACAAAGTACACATAAACATACAGACATGCACACAGCACTTTTAACAATAAAATGTATACTGATTTTCAAATAATAAAACTATAGAATGAACAGCATTTACTTTGTCAAGAAAAATATTGCTAAAGAACTAAACGTTATGTATGTTATGACAATGATATAAAAATATGCAAAACAGAATCCAGAATTAAAAGTGTAAGCACCTAACAATCTCTGTGACATAGAGGGTTTGTCCCTGACTATAGCACATATGACCCAGTACTGGCTAAAAGTTCAGGTATAAAAGAGTGTATTAGTAAAAGGTTCTTGGATCAGAAGCCGTTGGCAATAAGGAAGAGCTTTGAGTATGAATATGGTGGATAGTTGAATCCTCTTTAAGAAGGCCTTAAGTGGTGATTGCAGGAATCTCCTCAAAGCTCAGGAGCATGTCTAACAGCACAGACTGTTGAGTTATGAGATGGAAATTCAGGGTCTGATGTGTACAGACCATGAATCAGAATGTATTGACAAAAACTTTTGGCCAGATTAAAATCACCAAGGCTCAGAACAGGGTTACAAAAATGCAAAACATTCACAAAAGATGGAAGAGATATAAAATAGTTTTTTGGGTGGCAGAGGATCTCACATCACCTAAAGTATTGGCTAAATGATGTCAAGAAAGGGCTAATGAACTGGTTATGATTGTACTTTATGATTTAAATGGGGAGGTTACCATCAGCAAACACATGACAAATGAGTTATTTCATAGAGAATGTGGGTATCCACATGTGATGACTAGGGCTGTTTCATACTCTGTCAAAATGTCTTGTCTGACATTAATATGAAGCAACTATCATCTTAGGATAAGCAGAGGTTAGGAGGGGATCATATTCTCATCCTCTTAGAGCAACAAATCTGGATAAAGCCACAAATAAATGGAGGATAAAGGCCCCAAAATAGGGATGCTTTTTAAATAGTGCTGTTACAAACTTAGAAAGTTGATAGAATAACAGGTTTTGCATTAGCATGGATTTTCTTAAGGATATTTAGACTGAAACTCAAATGTCTGCCATTATTTTCTGACTTCAGTCCTCAATGATTTGCCATTGATTTTCCAAAAAAAAAAAAACACAGTTTTATGAGAAACAGAAAAAAAAAACGAGGCCAAAATCTGGACATAATGTAAAAATATGGACAATTGAGAAATGTAGAGAGGATATATCCTTGAGAGAAGTAAAAAAGGCCTTAGTTAAGGAAAGCCTATGGGTCTGGATGAACTGAAACTGAATTTTTGCAAAGTATATAGGGAAGTAGTGGCAGAACCATTACTGAATTTTTATAGCTAAACTGAACAGTTGGGATTTTTTTTCTAGGGAGATTAATAAGTCTAAGGTAATTTTTTTTGCCTAAAGAGGGAAATAATAAATATATTGCACTGTTAATTATCACCTAATTTTTCTTTATTGTTGGAAATTAAATTTAGTTAAAATTATAGCCAAGCTTTTAAATAGTATTCTGCCATATTATATTCCTCAATATCATCTGCGTGTTGTCAAGAACATGACGAGGGAAACAGATTTAGTCAGATTGTGCTTGAATATTCAGAAAGTGGAACAGTATTTGCAAAAAAAAAAAAGGGTTGGAGACACCTTTGGTGGACTTTCAGAAAACATTTAATCAGGGTAAAAGGAAATTTATCATGGCATTATTAGAAGGGGTTGGATGGCTGTTGCCATTGTTTAGAAAGTGCAGAATTTTATATACACAAGTAATAGCATGTCTTTACTAATGGTATTCTGTATTCCTCTATTAGTTTGGTGTGAAATATGAGGCAAGGATGTCCCCTGTCCTTCCTGCTATTTGTTATAGCTGTGACAGCCTAGGATCAATTTCAGGAATCCAGATATCATGACAATGCTGTTACAGTATCGTCCTCTTCATCTAGTTTGACATTCTGGTCACCAGAAGATTGCGTGGTCTAGTTATTCTCAACCAGAAGGAGACTGGTGGATATTCTGAAAACTTTTGTGAAGATGTCTGGCTTGAAGTTGAATATGACTATGACAAAGTTCTTAACTCTGACATAGTGAGGTTATGTAAATTTCCAGGGATGGGAGAACCTGCCTTGCAAGATAATGTCTAAGGTGGAATATTTGGGAATCTGTCTGGATAAGGATATGTCTTATGTGATACAACTAAATGCCAAACCACTATCAAAGCTTTTAAGGGAAAAGAGTAGAACCAGGAAGATCAACTTACCCTTCTTGAGTCAGGTGCAGATAGTAAAAATGATTATTATTTCGTGATTTTGTGTGTCAATAAAATTGGAGGATCTTTTTCTGCCTGCAATTGTCCTCGCTTTCGTGTTTTTTGCTTGGTTTAGTGGTATTTGGAGGTTGGAGCAGTTTTCTACAGTTTCTTAGATAGTAAAAATGGCATTCCTTCCTAAAATTCTGCTTATAATTAGGCATTTACCTCATACAGTGTTCTCCTCATATCTGAAGGAATAGCACAACGTATTAATGAGCTTTATTTGGCAAGGTCACAAGCCCATAATATCCCAAGGAGTTGTACTTTAATTTTCTACCCCCGGTTGTAAAATTTGTACATTTTAAATATTTCCATTCATGGCAGGATCCCCCTATTTTTTTTCTTTGTTTAAGATGAAGCTAAGGAAAGGAGATGGAATGTGTTGGAAGTTTGGTTCATCAGAGGCTGAGTATTTGCATATGGACTGGTTTTGTGAGATATTAGCCCTAATTTGGTTAACAATTAAAGAGGCAATTATATAGGCATTAAGGATTTCATTAACTAATTCACAAGATGTTCACTTTTGTTTATTACTTTTACCATTTTAGGGTTATAGGTTATCAATAACAGCATGGGGAAAGTTAAGGATCACTATGTCATTGATGTTAAATACAATTTTCAAGCATTGCAAATTGTTCACTGCAGACTGGTTAAATACTTTTGTAACTGTTTTCTGCCATTTTGGTACCACACAGATTTAAAGAAGACAGACTGGAATGAATACTCAACCGTTCTTATGTTCTCCCTATTTAATCTGTAGACTTGCTTGACTATAGAGATTTTATGGATAGGTCGCAAAAGTTAATGATGTTTAGTATTGTTGACTGGATATTGTTCCTAACTTTGTGTTGTTGCTTTTTTTTAATGATGTATTCTTTTTTCTTTAATAAAGATGTATGAATTTGTTAAAAATGCAGAAATAATTAATGACAATCAAGGACATGTTTAAAAAATATAGTACTAGTAACCTGAGAAATTGTTAATAAAATAATGTGAATTAACTTGCATTTTCTAAAATAAAAATGTCTATAATACTAATTACTGTAATTATTTGTTTGGTATAACCCACCACCTTTTTCCCTCAAATCACCAATTTTAGGAGGGATAAAGAGAGAAGGAGCAACATTTTGAGCCAATGTATATGATGCCACTGAAAATCAGGAAGAGTTGACAGGAATCTCTCTCTCTCTCTCTCTCTCTCTCTCTCACACACATACACAGACACACAAACACACACACACACACACACACACACACACACACACACACACACACACACACACACACACACACACACACACACACACACACACACACACACACACACACACAGAACTAAGGTGAAAAAGCAGCTTACACTTCTTATCACACAGGAGAGACCTGTATCTTTGCATTCTGAGTGATTTTAATGCCTCAGAATCACTCTACATACTTAATATACAATCTTAACAATTTTTTATTAGATGGCCATCAGTGGGCCTGCCATATGAACATGATCTGTTCTTTCATGTTTCCTTTCTAGAATCGATTTCAAGTCCCCTTCATATCAATCATGCTACACACAGGAAAGTGAAGTTGTCTTCCCTTTCCATTAAAATACAATGAAAATTGTGAGAGCCTATAGCAGTAGTGCTTGCATTTCTTTCTTGAAAGACCATATTATACCTTTCCAGCAGAGCTTGTTTTAAGCTGTTTACAGAAGTTATATAACTCTAGCCATGGAAAGTAGCTAAATTGAAGGCTTTTGTAAGACCTGTCAGTTTACAGTTCACAGTCCACTGACACATCCTCCTCCACACTCTTCCTGGGATGTCAAAGCCATCACTGCAACCAGGAACTGAAAACAACCCTTCAAAGATATTTTTCTGTTATTCATTAATATCTGCAGTTAGAAGATGATTGTATATGTTTTTTTTTCATTCTGAATTTTGGAGACATGCCTTCCATCTTTGCTCAGAAGTGTTTACATGCAGAGTATAACAAATATGCAACCACCTGTTCTTACATTTGTTGCTGTAATGGGATTTCTTTTTAAGCTAAGGCATAAATGCCTCCATACCTTACATTTTCCATTTTTGTTGAAATGTTAACCTCTGATTTGTTATACTGTAGCATAATAACCATTTCTTTGATCATTATAAGTAAAAAACTAAGAGCTCTCATAAAATCATCCAAGGCAAATTTTGAGAGAAAAATCGCCAAGGACTCTAAAGACAATCATAAGGCCTTCTTTAGCTATGTTAGAAACCTAGGAGGAAACTCCCAGATATGCTCAGAATTAGTTCAAAATGATGTGAAAATTATTGAACCTACACACATTGCTAACATACTGGCTGACAGGTTCAGTGCAAACTTCTCCCCCCCCTCCCCCCCAAAAGGAGAGATATCTATTCCAGAGGATTGTAGCCCCCCAAACATCTCCAATGCCCAGGTGAGAACTGCCCTCACTAAGGCAAAAACACAGCATCCATGGGACCGGATGGTGTCCCCGGCTGTGTGCTTCATGAACTCAACGAGGAATTAAACCCACAGTTAGGACAGCTGTTTAATCTTAGCCTCACCTCAGGATACGCACTCCAAGGAGTGGCGCACGCACTGTGGTCCCACTTCATAAGGGCGGTGCCTCCACAGACCCTGGAAATTACAGCCCCATTAGCTTGACAAGCCTTATCTGCAAAGCCATGGAGAGGATCATAATGGAACTCATAAATAAAGACATAGGGAACTTGCAGACTTTGGATCCAACCCAGTTTGGCTTTGTCAAAGGCAGATCCTGCCTCTTAAACTTGGTTGACTTTTTCGAGACAGTCACCAAGGCCATTGATGAGGGAAAGGCAGTCCATACAGCCTACCTCGACCTGGCAAAGGCCTTCGACACAATACCCCACTCAGGTATCATCGAAAAACTCATCAGCTTGAATATAAACCCATACATCACAAGATGGGTTGTAAACTGGCTAAGCGACAGAACCCACAGGGTCAGAGTTGCTGGAGCCATGTCAGACTCAAAGCCTGTCACAAGTGGTGTCCCACAGGGCTCAGTCCTGGGTCCACTCTTGTTCAGCATCTACTTTTCTGAAGTACAAGCAAACACAGGAGGGTTATGGCTGACAAAGTTTGCAGATGACTGCAAACTGGCCATAGTCGAAAACACATCTGACACAGATATCCTCCAGAAGGGCCTCACAGAAATGGATAACTGGTGCCAGAGCCATGGCCTGAAGTTAAACGCCAAAAAATGCATAGTCATACCCTTCGGGAAAAACAAGGTTACCCTAGCTACCATATAGGTGACAATCCACTGAGCACAGAAAAGTCATCAGGGATCTGGGGACCCAAGTTGACAGTAGTCTTCGCTTGACACTCATGTTGCTAAAGTAGTTAGGAAAACCTTCTATATCACCCACCTGATCATGAAGGGATTCACATCTAGATCAAGGGAGGTCATCGTCCCCTGTACTCATCACTCATTAGACCTATGATTGAGTACAATGCCCGCTCGAATGTATCTGACCAGACACCTGATGCAGCTTGAAAGGCCCCAAAAGTTCCTCACCAAAAGGATAAAGGGTCTCAAAAATATGTCTTATGCTGCCCGACTGAAAGAACTCCAGCTTTATTCAGTCTCATACCGCTTGCTCAGAGGTGACCTGTGCCTGACATATAAGGCCATGTCAAACCCAGATTTGATGAATATGCTTCACCTCAAAAAATCTAGATCCCTCAGAACCACAAGGGCGGGAGACTTAAACCTTGACACGGTTATAAATAGAACGTGCTGAAGGGACAGATTCATCACCCAGAGACTCCCTATGCTGTGGAACAAAATCCCGGTACATGTGAGGCAGAGCACCTCGCTGGCCTTGTTCAAGAGGAATCTTGACCAATGGATGGGAGATCGCAGATATACCCCAGGGATTACTTCAGTGTCACTGCTTGACAGAGGCACAGAAAAATGATAGGCATAGTTTTTATTCAAACTAAAGGGGTGGCGAAAGCCACATAACTATGGGCTAGGCTTATAAATGCCCTTGGGCAGATAGCCTAGTATGAACCTATGAACCTATGAACCTATGAATCACCATGGACAGTGCAGTGGTGCAGCAGTAGCATTGTTGCATCACAGCAAAAGGTTCTCTGGTTCGATTCTCAACTGGGGTGCCTTCTCTGTGGAGTCTGCATGTCCTCCCTGTGTTTGTGGGTTCCCTCTGGGTGCTCTGGTTTCCTCCCACATTACAAAGACATGTGTCTCTAGCATTTCTCCCTGGGCTGCTGCTGAAAATCGGCTTCATTCCAAGTTGGACTTTCCCAGTTAACAAATAATAAACAAATGTTAAATAAATCAAAGCTACATTCCTTAAAAACAGCAGGTTAGCAGTCGTGTTTAGAACAAACATTACTTTTTATAAGACTAATGCAATGTGGTCAACTATCCAGGTCATCAACTTTTTAGATGCCCGACATTCTTATTGAAACTTGTAATTTAGCAGAACAAGCCATGTTACCAACCAATGAAGAATTACTTAAATCTTATTATCAACATGAAGATTTGGTGATGTGCAGTTCTGGTGGTTTATATCACATTATAGGGTATTAAGATGGTTTAAATGTAAAAATAAAATTTTCAGTGATATTTAGAGAAAAAGTAGGAATATATTTTTAACTGTAAAATATTAAAATTGCATTCCCTCGTATAGGAGAGACTACCTTGTAGAAAGTGGGATAGGTGATAATCCAATCAACTATATGCACAGGTGCTGTTTCTCTTCCTCTCTATAACAAAGGCAATAGAAAACAGTTTCACAACAGACCACATGTCTTTAAATACCAGCTGCTGGTATCAGCAATACTGATTATTTATGTAAGATTGTGGGCATTACCCGACAGGAAAAATACAGATCTCCTTATGTCTACATTATGCCATGCAGCAGACAAAATTCTTATGCCAAAGAACATGAGAAGTTAAGCTTAAAAGAAGTTGGGTGGGCTTTCCCTTCCTTTCATTCCAAGGCAAGGAAATGAGGGATTTATGAAGTACAGATGAGTTTCTGGAAACTACACCACACACTGGAACCATATAGAGGAATAAAAGAAACCTAAGGGTTGAGTTAACCTGTAGGAGATGGGTTGACTTTTCCTTTATGTGAGTATTAAAAGCAATTAACCCAAACACAGCTAGTGAACCAGATGGAGTGATTGGAGTATGGATCCAATGCTTAGGAAGTAGTCTCTGTGCCTTTGCTTTCTGTATTATTCCAGTGAATTTAATTGACTTATTATTTGCCCGAGAAGTGCAAGTAGGCGCTTATGGCATGCATTTTTAGAGGAGGTGATATTTTGTATTCAAGCAAATATGGGCCTACAAATGTGATGCAGCCTTTCAAAGCTTTTCAAGAAGACGCTACTAAAGTTTTTATCTTGTCTCTTAGGGCACCTATATAACTTACTACATCATGGATTAATATTCTGTAAAATCGGTCCTACTAACTTAATTCAATGCACGTTTTTTAATTACGTTATGGATGTTCTTGTTATAAATAACCCAATTGATGCACTTTATCTAGATTTAGGAAAAGCTTTTGATGTTATCACACAAAAAATGATTATGTAGTTGTTTTTTTTACCATAAACCCAAATCATTTATAGTGCAATTAAATGTCAGCCAGTAGAATAATGAATTGTTCTGAGGAACAGTAAAAATCAGCCTCTCAGATCATAGATAGATATTAGGGGGAATAATTTACTTCAATCTATTCAAAGAATCTTTAGATAGCAGAATAGGTGATCTAGCCCCTTCTACTCATCCAAAAACTGTTTTATAAATGGCATTTTTGGCTGATATGCAGGAATTCAAAACTATAAAAGTATAAAACTATAGGCAACCTCTAAAGGATACACGTCAAGGCTGCATATCGAAGCTACCTTTTTTAAGCTGTTCATGACTGCATTATCTATATCCAGACCAATGTGTCATAGCACGTTTTCAATTGATTCTAAAACAGCATTAACAATAACAAACACCCTGGATCATTTGATTTTACAAATTCAAATGAATGGGTCCCTGTTGCAAATCATTATAAGGACTTGAGGGTCTGTATTTCTAGAATTTTCTCCTTTGATATCCATGTTCAGATTGTTTACAGGAGAAAAAAACTTCTTTAAAAAAAAAACAAGTGAACAGTTTAAGCTAGATAAGCAGAGGTTCCTTCATGTGTTTTATGGCCATGGACTAAGCCCATATATTATTTACGACATACTTTATACCCTCAGAAGTAACTATCAAGTGCATATCATATTTGAATGGCATTCACCAAATAAACTTTTTTACAAAGACTGTTACCTTATGAAAAGCATATAAAAACATACAATAATTTTCTTTCTGCTACTGTATTATTAGTGGCAGTATAATTAGTGATTGCAAAAATCTGCATAATGAAATCAATGTTTCAAAGATAAGCCCAAACTTTATAGTTGTGGCTAAATCATTCCTAATTATAATAATCTCCTCCTACAAGTGGAATAAGTTAATTCAAGGTTGAAAATAAGGACATATCTATGTCAGCTATACGGCATATAGAATAATCTCACAAGAAATGGTACATTATTGCCCATTCTAAATGAATTGAAATTTAGTTCGAATGAAGATTATTACTAACATACTAATATATAACATTTATGACTGCCTACAGTATCTAGTATGGCCTTAATGGGTTTTTAACTATTAAATCGGAGAACTTTGTGCATTATTTTGCCATTGTCAAAGTTCTGATATGCAAGACCAGAAAGGTTTGAGTTTCTTCAAAAATATGATTGTTGCCAGTGCTTTTTCTCCCCAAAACTTCAAGTTTTCCTCTGGTCTGAACTATGAATAGACAAAGATTGATATACAAGACATCAATGCTGGCGCATTAAAAAACATACTAACCAAAAATACAACAGTGAGTTCAAAACTACACTAATCAAAAAAGGAAAACAAATTGTTTCCTTTTTTTCAATTGATTAACTGAAAAAAGAAAAATAAAGAAAAACAAACAAACAAAATGCAAAAACCTACCACTAACTTATTCAGAATAGAGGAAATGTGAGAGAAAAGTATTTTTATAATATACAGTGCGGGTTTGGGGTTAGGGGCAAGGTAACAATGGGCAGTGGATTATACAGAGAAGTGGACACCATATAAAGTGAAATGTAACTTTTTGATGAAGTACCAAAAGTGTAAACAAACAAACTATCAACATACTATATGATAAACATTTTTATTGGTTCTGCTATGTCTTGTTGAGCTGCTTCTGATCAGTGCTTGAGCCAGACAAAACAAACAGTCTTAATCAGATGAAAAAACATATGGGGTTGACTTCCAAAGACTCCTAAATATGGAGTCTTTACCCAATACCCCCTTGCTTAAATATATTACTCCACAGGTAGGCTACTATGGAGAAAAGTGTAAAGCCTAAATATTTAGAAATCAGTGAAGAATACTAAAAGAAATTGGAGTGGCAGTGATTCACAACAAAAAATGGAGATTATTGATTAGTAGCACAAGTAAATATATTTCACAAGATGAAAGCTCTTCCAAATAACACTCAACTAAGGATTGACAAGTTATTTTCATAATGACCTTTATATAGACCTTGTCTGTCCATCATTATTGGGCATAGGACATGTGTGTGTGTGTGTGTGTGTGTGTGTGTGTGTGTGTGTGTGTGTGTGTGTGTGTGTGTGTCTGTGAGTATGTGTGTGTGTGTGTGTGTGTGTGTGTGTGTGTGTGTGTGTGTGTGTGTGTGTGTGTGTGTGTGTGTGTGTGTGTGCACATGTGTGTGTGCATGTGTGTGTGTATGCTTTACAGAAGAAAGGTTTAGCAGTCTTCTCCCTTTCCCTAATTAGTAAACTCTGGAGATGGCAGTGGCTGATCATGGGGGTGTTATTAGTGTAAGATGACACTTGACAGCAATAGCTTAATTGGTCATATCACAACAAAAGTTATAAACATCTACAGCTACAACATTTTCAAATATAACATTTTTGAGATAGAGCAGGATGTATTTCCTACATAAGGAATTCATCTTTGGATCGAGATACAAAGTAAAAATATAGCTGTACTTTGAAATAGAACGCATATCATTAACATTATAATAAAAATGGATGGTGCTTCCATACTTGTGTTATGTTTTTTTCTTTGCTATATTACATATTAGCATACAAAACTGATTGTTATTTTCTTTCTCTGTATTATATACTGTCATATAAAGCAAATTGTCGATACACAGAAATATAAAAGAATAGCAATACACATTTATTTGTGAAAGAACAAGCAAAACAGAGAAAGAAAGACTAGGTGAGAAGAATACCATTAGGCTCTGCTATGACAAATGCTCTGTCTGCATGCTGTGTGAATGAAGTACCCAGTGCTACCA
Organism: Protopterus annectens; assembly: GCF_019279795.1. Classification (NCBI taxonomy): domain Eukaryota; kingdom Metazoa; phylum Chordata; order Ceratodontiformes; family Protopteridae; genus Protopterus; species Protopterus annectens. The sequence continues at coordinate 652,189,580 of NC_056732.1, forward strand.
TCTCAATCTAATGGGTAATCAGCAATCCTGGAAACTGTCTCATCATACACTTCAATTCTCTGCTTTTCAGTAATGACTTGTAAAATGGATTATCTGTCTTCGAATTCAACAAAACGGCAATGACATGCCTGGGTTTAGTTGTATCATATAAATAATGAAAGTTTCTGTGATCTCTACCTTGTTTGACTTCATTTGCCAAGCCTTTTTACAAATAATGTGCACTTCTTATTTACAAGGATTATTTTCAAAGTGCTCAGGAATGCATAGAATTCTATTTTTTATTCTGTCCACTAATTCCATATCTAGTGTCTTAAGCCAATGACTGTTCATTTTTCAGCTTCTTCTTCATATCTATCATTTTGAGTATCAATAATCAGGCCCATTGCTTTAGATTCAAAAGACTGGGTTTCAGAAGAGACATTTGAAGATTTTTAACAGAAGAAATAAAACAAACTGAAGAAAGAGAAATAATATCATAATGTGCAGCAATATTCATTCTCTCTCTTTCATAATAAGTTTTGCATTTGTATAGAGCACATTAAACACGCATTTATCTTATGGATAAGTAAATGTTAGACTAATTACCTCCTTTATTAAACTATCTTATGGATAATTAAATGTTAGACTGATTACCTCCTTTATTAAACTATATCTTTTAAGATACTACTTCAGTTCCAGCGTAATGTTTCTAACTGAAATCCCTTATTGAGCTATACATAGACCAAAGTTAAACAAGGTTTTGAGTAGAGACTGTGGCTGGTTATATGGTACTTTTCATAATTCCTATATTTGTTGTATTTTAACCCAAATGATCCATATGGTACTAGCAGAAGTGATCAATTTTCCTTTTAGCTTAACATGCATACATTCCCCGGGATTCATGAAGCTTGCGCCAGGTGTTCTAATGCCAAATACGGCCGCCGAGCGATTCAGGTACGTGCCGATTCCACGTGCACTACCAGCATGCGCCAGAGCTGAGCAGCTCTCATCGCATGTATGCAAATCACCCCATGTGCAGTAGTGCAGCATGCAAATGAAGGTACATAGCGATTCATGAAGTGGTGCAGGTGTAGCGTAAGCATACAGAAATATAAACCAAGAAAGGTTTGCATTTTTTCAAACAGAACATCAGAGCCATAAAAGTGGACTAAACTTATGTATTACAAAGTTAACATATGCCATTGGCTAAATATACAGCCAATGGCATAAAAAAACACGCTCAGCACATAAAAAATAACATTTAATGTCATGGCCACACTAACGCAAAGTACAACCGCAGTGCATGTGTGCGCAAATGGGAACACGAGGAAAATATATATAGATGTCATAAAACTGCAATGTAACACAAATCATGATTTCGCCATAATAGTCAATGGTATGCATGCTACAGCACAACCAAGGCGCAAGGGTTGCTAAGGGTCTGTGACAGTGTTCGGCACGGTAACTAGGAATTAGTAGTCAATGCCATGCAAATGAGGCAAGTAATACTGAATCGCAAACGCCTTGCCGGCGTAAGGCTGTACCACACGGCGTAGCAGTATAACACCGAGGAGTGGCCTGGAGGTATACATGACATCAGGAGAGGGGTGTGCCATCGTAGCTGTAAGCATATTGGAGCATTGCTAATCCAGGTTGCCCATTGCTAAGCAAAGCCGTAGGATAGGGGTGTGGATGTAGCCATAGCTTTTTTTTTGCTGAGAGCACACAAGGTGACTGAAAGCACATGTGTTAGCGGATGACAACGTGCTCAAAACTCAGTAAACGGCTGTGCACGGCGTGCACCACAGCTGAAACAGGAGGGTTACGGGAAGACAATAAGGAAATGCCACAGCAGGGTAATTGGAGTACAACTGAGTAATTAACACCTATTAACTCACAGTCGGCCATTGACAGTAGCTAACAAGGCTGCTAGCAGCAACCTGCAGAACAGGAAAGGGGAGGTGCTGGATTGCAAAGAAAAGAAAACTGTCACAGCAGAACAAAGCAAACCTGCAGTAGATTGGCTACAGAACACATTTTGCAACACAATCCTGGGTTGGGAAAGTACAAAACAAGAAAGCAGGCTGCTGGAATCATGCCTGACAATGGGAGGGGAATCGATTTGAAAAATGAAGGCAAGGGCAAGAGGTGATCCACGGCAGCCAAGTGTAATTCAACACCTAAGGCCCCACAATAGCAGTACCTGCGGTAAAACCCATAAGTAAGATACCATGCAGCTCAGATTGTACATACACACCCTATGACATCATCAGCTTCCAAATCACAATAGTATAAAGTGTGAAGGTGCCTCACACACACTTGTGTATTCCCAAACACTGCACCATCAAGGTAAACAGATGGGGAACTTTTAAAATGTACATGTTGGGAGCTGCCATAGCTTTGATTCATCAGCATGTGTTAGAGACTGAAGGTGGTGTGGAAGATGATGCTGACAACCACCTCAGGCACTGGAGGAGGCGAAGAGTGTTCATACCAAGCGTAATCTACCAGGGGCTAGGTGATCTGGAGATAGTAGAGTGTTACAGGGTGGACAGGGACATCATACAGCAAATCATTGAGCTGTGCCGGCCATGCCTCAGAGCCAGAAACAACAGAAAGGATCCCATCCCAATGGACACGAAGGTATGTGTAAGCTTGAGAATACTAGCCACAGGTACCTTTCAAAGGCCAACTGGAAATATCATGGGGATCTCACAGGCATCATCATCATCCAGGGTACTCCACCAGTTCCTGGATGCCATGTAACCACATGCCAATGAGCATATATACTTCCCCCGAACTCAGGAGGAGTTGGCCAGCAATATGCGCCTCTTCCACCATGTGGCAGACTACCTGGAGGTACTGGGTGCAATAGACTGCATGCACATACACATTAAGTCACCACCCGGTGAGCATGGTAGGTGCTACATAAACCACAAGGGATACCACTCCATCAACTGCCAGGTCGTGTGCAATGCCCAGGGCATTATCATGGATGTGTGTGCTGGCAGCCCTGGAAGCTACCATGACTCCCACATCTGGCATGCCTCACAGCTGTACCAGGTATTTGTCAGGGGGGGCATCCCATATGGCCACCTTATGGGGGATGCTGGCTATGCACTGTAGCCATGGATGATGACTCCCATCAGAAATGCACACACACCCATGCAAGAACACCATACTGAGGCACACGCACAAACCAGAATCATCATAGAGTGTGTGTTTGGGATGCTGAAATAACGGTTCCGTTACTTGGACATATCTGGTGGAACCGTGCAGTACTCTCTCAGGTACGTGTGCCCACATCTTCATAGTATGTGCCATGCTACATAATATGATCCTGCGGAAATAGCTGCAGCAGGGAAATAATGGTGAAGGCCCTCACAGCCCACTGCAATTGCCAAGAGCACCACAGGCACAGAGGGATTCAGGCCATGAACACCCTGTGCCAGCCCCAGTAGACAGACGGAGGTGTGCCCAGTATGCCCATGCCTTGGAAAAGAAGGAACGTATAGCACATACCCTGACAGTGTAGGCCACTATGGACTGACACACTTCTCCACCTGCCCACACAGTAAACATGGATGGCACACACACACGACCACCTGTAAATTGTCATGTATAGGTGGTCTACTGTGTGCATCCTACATAGGCAGCTCTCAACTATTGCACACACAACTGCTATTGGCACAAGGTAAGTCAATACCTGAACAGTAAATTAAGCTAACAGCATGTATTGATACTGTATGTATAGGTTTCTAGGTACATCGGTAGGTACATGCCTAGCTGTCAGAGGCCATTCATAAGCCTAGCCAAAATGTGTTTGCTGTCGCCACCCGATTGATTAACTAACTGTCCCTCTGTGGAGCAGAGCCAATTGCAGGATCCCTGGGGTGTAACCACTGTTCCCCACCCACTCTGCAAGGATTCCCTGGTGTGTTAATGAGGGGCTCCATATAATGTAATCAGGGATGTAGTTCCAAAGCATGGGGAGTACCCATGACAGGTATCTGTCACCCCAGCATTCTCCAGTTATGGTTGTGGCAAGGTGTAGCTCATTACAGTGTGTGACTCACTGGGACATGGATTCTCATAGCTGGAGCATATCCATTAAGTCTCACTTGGACATACCATTAACAGGTATCATCCATATGTACACCAACTGAGTTACACATTTGTTTGCAGTATGGAGGAACAGCCGTAGTACACTCTGCATACTAAACACCATAACACTTGTACATATCCCAGATACCTCAGTGGTAAAGCCACTGAATGTGTCATTCATGGTCCTGGTTCCACGACCTGCAAGGGCTGTTATGTAATTCTGATGTCCCGAATAATGGATGTTGGATGCAGGTCATTAGAGCACGTTTAAGCACATGTTAGTGGGTTTTTGCACTGGTAAGTGCCGGTAAGCAGCGTTTAAACATGACTACATGGATATGCGCAACACAGGTCTAACCTTTGCTGAATATCTCGCAGATCACAGGCAAAGCTGCCCAGAACCACTGAAATGTGCATTATTTACCCTTGTACTATTAGTGCCTGCTCTGAGAGGTAAAACGACCACTGCCAGGAGTAGAACACGCAACCATGTACACAATCTTCACAATAAATTACCACTAAGCTACTTGAGATGTACCAATGGCAGGTGTATATTGTGACAGGATAAAACACAAAAGGACGGACTTTGGGAAATAGTGTACACTGCCATGTACCCAATGAAAGGTGTATTCTCTCTCTCTATCTCTCTCTCTCACTATATATATATATATATATATATATATATATATATATATATATATATATATATATACACAGAGAGAGAGAGGGAAAGGGTGATAGAGAGATATATGTCAATATATATGGATATACATATATATATATACAAATATATAGACAGGTTAACAACATCTACACTACCATGGAGGTACATATAAATAGGATACTACCAAATACCGAATGCTTTACATACCGACGTGTGTAATCACGAGGCGTAAAGGCCAAAAGACCACAGTACCGAAACACCAGAACTGCGAGTACTATTATCACAATGTTAAGGGACATTTAGGTAGTGCTTCTGGTGCTGCAGTTCAGGTAGGCACTGTGTGTAAGTGTGTTTCTGATTGCTGTAGTGTGTGTAAGTGTGTGTCCTGGGTGTGGTGTGTGTTTCCGGGGGACTGTAATGTTTGTGTGTGGGTGTACTTCGTGTGTCTGTTTGTGCTATCTCGGAGGTAGATTATTAAAGTAGGTGTGGTGTGGGGTGCACAGCCACCCACATGGGGGGGTGTATGGGGGCATGGCCACCTGGCCATACATAGTGTAGGATGGTTTGTTTGGATGTGATGGGTAGCAGTGTTCCTGTGTTTGCGTGTGTGTGTTCTGTGTTTGTGTTAGTTCCGGGAGTTTGACTGTTGAGAGTTTGAGTGTTCAGTATTGTGGGATTTGGGAGTCTGGGAATGGTAATGTGGTCGTTGGAAGTGTGTGTGTTCCTGGATCCGTGGGTATGTCATATACAGCAGTTGAAGTCTTCAAATATGTGTATAACATGGACCATGGCAATCACACATTCCACCACGACTGAATGTTATGAACAAATGATATGGAGAGTATATATGTCTATACACTATTACAAATATGTGCTATGGACATGAGCCAAAGATAGGGTTACCACCTGTCCCACCTTGCGAGGGGCAGTCACTCTATGTGCGGTAGTGTCCTGACCAAAATGAGTACAAATACTAATGTCCTACAATCTCGAGACATTTGACATGCTCCATATTTAATGTAATTGTTGCATAAAATAGTTATCTGTATCTAAAATACCTACATGCAACAAGAAACAGGATAAGCAAGTAAACCACTACAAGAATAAGCTTTTATATAGGCATATATGCAAAGTTCTATACTTTGTACTGACCGTGGGTATGTGTCGGCCTCTACAATCCAATGTGTGTCCTGCAAATTTCCCACTATGGCCATTTTAAAAGGTGGCAACCCAAGCCAAAGAGGTTCAGTCACCAACACAACTCCAATGAGTGCAAATATCTGTGACAGAAATACATGAGACAGCTTTCATGTAGCAAGATTTCATTACATACCGATGTATTTCCAAAGGGATTGAAGGACCAACATCACCTGCATGCTATACAGGAGCCAATTAACAACGGCTTAATGAATCAGCCTGCAATTACCATAGTATTAGTCCACTAAAGGATAGGTCTTCAAATAGGGAAGGAGCCCTCACACACATATCGAATATGTATAAATGAAGTTCCTACACACCTGCATCTGCTATGTACATCCACCTACATCTCCCCCACACCCGAAACAATTGCAATACATACTGTAATAACATCACAAACATCCACTCACTCTATGACATCTGCAGAAGCCTGAACATACGTTGTCAGAGACACACTATAATGGCCCTATGTGAAATCGTTGCTGTTGTACAATGGAACAGACGCCGATGTTGCAGGGTTTGATTGCAATAATCCCGTATCAGATGGCTGTGCGTACACCAGGAAGTGTTACCAATTACTGATTAACAGCACAGTATGATACACATGTACAGTATACCAAAGATGTCAGGTGAGCACAGTTCAAAACACCTAACGTTCTGTGCATAGCCACACAGCCTTGAGCTGCCCAAATATCCTTGCTAGACCTAAACATTTGTAGATGTATCAGGTACAAACCCTGCAGAAGTAGCAATGTTGAGAAATATAACAGCTAGACTCACATGTAGAACTACATCCTCTAGCTGTTACACACAATCCACAGGGGCCATGTTAATATATCTCTGTGTGCCTCCATATAGCTGTTGCAATTCATCACAAACAACACATCCAGGCCATCTTCCTTGAAGGTAGGGCAAAGGGACAACGCCCAAGTGGAGAATTCAATTATACACCACTGTTGCCATGTCATTGGCTAATGGAGTAGCTGCACAGCTGATGTGCATGTAATCATCTACTCCGGAACACCAATTGGTGGCAGGATACCACATGTTATTGATATCTAAGTATAAAAGGATGGCTTGTCATACATTTAAACTGTATGTACATACCAGAAAAACGTTACAACGAGGATTGCAAAACAAAACAAATAGGATTTATATTATCATCAACTCGGGTTACTAGTAAGGTATGTAGAACACTCAAGTATGTCAGTGTATGTAGTACCTGTTCTGTAATAATTAAAGTGTACGCAATGCATATAGTGGGAAAATGTATTATGTAGTGATGTATTGTTGAGCATAGTAACGCTCATAGAAATTGTGTGTACTGCTGTAGGCCACAAGGTAAATACCTCATACACCGCAAGAGATGCTATATAATGACTTTGAACACAACAATTCCACTCCAGCCGCTCTCAGTGGCAGGGTTGGTCCAACAAGTACGTGCCATAACAGGGGATAGTATATGTCAATATACTGTAACAGCAGGCATATGTATGGGAGTATAACTGACAATAACATGTCTAAGGTGGTCCTGCTGTGCAATTATGATTTGCATTGTGGGATATTGTGGCAAAAATGTGTAATGTACAGTATTGTAGGTAGATATGTCTAACATTTTACATACCATTACTGTTATGTTATGCAAACATCAGGTATGTCTATTGGCATGTACAATACACAATAACAGGATACATATGACTTGTAGTCACCAGACAGTGTATCAGCATGATAGCTAATTGAAATGGAAGAGCTAGTCAATTATCCATGCACAAAGGACATGTAATAGCTTCATAGGTTCATAGTTAGGTGCTATGCTGTCTGGCCAAGGCCATTCATAAGCCTAGCTATAGTGTTTTGACTTGTGGCACCTCCCTAGGTTAGTGTTCTGTGCCTGTAAACAGCAGAGCCATTAGTTTCCTGTGCCAATGTGCAGCAGAGCCACTGCAGTGATCCCTGGTGTACATGTCTGTCTCCCATCCATCCATCGAGGTATCTCTTGAAGAGTGCTAGTGAGGGTCCCTGCCTGATGTACATAGGAATCATGTTCCAAAGCATGGGGAGTGTCCAGGTCAGGAATGTATCCCTCCAGCACGTCCTAGTCATTGTTGCATTTAGGTACATATCCCAGAGCATGTGGCTATCAGGGGCTTTTGCTTATGTGGAGCATATCCATCAATACTGTTTTGGACATGGGCCTTGTATGTTCAGCAGAGATCACCTCTGAGTATGTGGTATGCAAACGAGTACAGTTGGGGTTTCTGTAGTTGGGCTGCATACGTCATCCTTCCGAGGTCAGTATTCCTCTTGGTGTGGTAATGTTGTGGTATTTCAAGCCATTGCTGTTGTCTCATAAGGTACATCCTAAATGGGGTGTTGTACCCTTTAATGTGTTTCATAAGTCATGAGTAGAGAGGCACAATGGCTGCCTTTGTTCTGGCTACAAACCCATTAGAGATTAGGGGGGCCACGTAGAAGGATATCCACACCACCTTGCCAATATGGTTATCAAAGGAGTGAATGCTATCTACTTGGGTTCTAAGATCCCTTATTACATCTTATGTATGTAGGGGACTACCACCTGTGTGATAGTCCGCGGGTGATCGGTGTAATCCAAAGGGGATGTCTATGCACCTTGTGGCATGCAGCTTGAGGCCATGTTATTGACACCAGGTATCTGTCCCAGTGACACCCTTATGGAGGGTGTCTGTATCAGCTGGGGAATCAGTCATGGCCCCTAGTTTGCAGTCGTCTGCAAACCTTTTCAGGGTAAGTCCTCCTGTGCTAGCCTGTACCTCAGAGAAGCATATACCGAACATGAGGGGGACCTATGACCGAGCCCTGGGGTACACCAATTGTAACTGATTTACAGTAGGACCTAGGGTATGCTACCCTCACTGTGTGGGTTCTGTCCGTGAGCCACTTTGCATAACATCTCATGATGTAGGGGTTAATGTGCAGGTGGATGTGTATGTTGACAATACCAGAATGGGGAACGGTGTTGAAAGTCTTTGAGAGGTCATGGTAGGCTGTGTGGACCTCCTTACCCTCATCTACTGCCTTGGTAACTGTCTCAAAGGACTCCACCAGGTTTAGGAGGCATGGTTTGGCCCTAACAAATCCAAACTGGGTTGGATCAAAGTCTTGGAGGCCACCAATGTCTCTGTGAATGAGATCCATGATGACGTGCTCCATAGCCTTGCAGAACAGTCTAGTCAGGCGTATAGGGTAATAGTTCCTCTGGCCCGTTGTGGCACCACCTTTGTGGGGTGTGATAACTGTTGCTGTGTGCCATTCAGGGGCCACAATGTCTGATGCAAGGCTATTATTGTATATGATGCCTAAATGGGGAGCCAGTTCATTCTGAAGTTCGTGGAAATCACAGCCTGGGATGTTGTATGGTCACATGGATGCTGTGTTCCTGGCTTTAGAGAGTGCAGCTTTGAACTGCGTAGTTGTGATTGCAGGGACTCTGCATTGTTCCTGTATAGATATGGGCCCTTTAGGGTGTGAGAGGGGTGTAAAGTTAGCACTGAACCTATCTGCCAGGATGTTGCCAATATCAGTTGGTTCTGTAATGTTCGTGCCTTACTGCTGTATGTCAGAGCAGATGTGGGTATCGCCATCGAGAGTAGTGACATACCTCTAGAATGCTTTGTGGTAGTCCTTGGAATTAGTCATGGTTATGTTTACGTAGCTGGCTTTGGAGGATGTGATAAGGGATTTCAGATTCTTATTGAGGCTGACCAGGGAGCTCCTCCACTTATGGGATTTGTACTCTACTTTGTAAAAGTCTTCTCCTTCTGTTGTACATTATGTCCATGGCAGTGGACCACCAGAGTACCCTCCATTTTCTTGTGGGTACTGTCATGGTACTGTTTGGGATAGCATGATCCATGCAGTCGTGTAAGTGCTAATTAAGTGCAGTTGTGTATGATTCAGCGGTTGTATCTGCATTGTCCATCTACATGACATGTACTACTGTTGTCATAAGAAGCCTGAAGTTGGCTTTGTAGAAATATTGTACTGTGTTTTCCGTAAAGGGTGTGGTGCCAGGATGTGGATAACAAGGGTGATTAGCGTACATTCGGATCTGACCAACGAGGAGATAAGCCCAGGTGTGGAACACCAGTCCACATATTGGTAATGACCAGGTCTAGGATATTGTTGCACCTGGTGGAGGTGTGGATAGGTTGATCCAGGCGGTTGGAGGTTATGAATCTCAGAAAGCGTTGCCCTAATGTGTCAGCACATGAGTAGGTATCCCAGTTAATGGTGGGGTAGTGTCAGTCGCACATCAGTAGTGTGTCTGTTTGAACCCTACTTTCCAGTACACCAAGAAGTGAGGACCATTAACTGTGGGGTATGGTGGGGGATCTGTAGCAAGCTACAATTTTTATAGCAGTTATGGCCAGAGTTAGTTGAACTTGGATAACATCTGATGCATTGTGCTAAGCAACTAGCCTGGAGGTGTGGCTATCCTTATGAAATATGGACACACCTCTGCCATGGGTGTTCCGGTCCTGGTTACATGACTGAAAGGTGTGGTATGAGTAATAGCCTAGTAATGCAGGGTTGCTCTCAGGAGCCTAGAAGCAGGTCCCGGTCACTGCACAGATATCGAAGTGGTCCATTACAAGGAGTGCCTCAGGTGAGTGCATTTGAGATGAAGACGTCAAGCACTGAGTAGCATTAGTTTTGCTTGCCTGTTCCTGTTATGTTGGTGAATATGTTATTTGAACCGTGCCTAAAACAGGTACTATAGGAGCAGCAAGAGCCTTAGCTACTATCCGGAATCCCAGGGCCGACAGGTGCAGGCCATCTGTGCCAAAGCATTGTGTTCTGTCGACCATGTCATTCAAAGCAGACAGATACTGGATACCCTTGGAATGACACCAGAAGCACAAGCAATTGTTGAATGTAAATAATTTTGTCCTTGTACTGCGTTATCAGTCTGGATGATGGCAGAATGCTACTCAGGGCTAGGGCGATACCTATCTGGGCTACAAGATTGGAGAGCTATTCCATGTCTCTTTACATGTAGTCCAGGAAGGTACATCTCAGGGCATTCACACTAACATGGAGAATGACACAGTCATATTGTACCTGTTGAGGAGTGACCTGAGTGCATAGGTTATGTTGCCAATCCTGTTACCTGACAAGCAGCTGACAGTAACTATCTCCTTGTGTAGCCTGGTGAGTGGGATATCAGTGTGACCACCTATAGAATCACCTATGACTAGTGTGTTGGGTATGTTATTTCGCCCTATTGGCTGTGGTTGATGGGCACACTGATTCTGTGGGCTATAAGTAATTGGTGTTGTGTTGGGGGATGGGGGCTGCCTGCATTTCTGCTTTGGTGTTCTCTGTTGCCTAGACAGAGTAGTACTGAGAGGCTCCACAAATGTTGTTGTCTTACTATGTGTGGCCTTTTGTGGTGGAGATCTAGTGAGACTGTGTGATGAGTGTGGTGTGTTGCAAACGTTTAACATCCCTGCATGATTGTCAGGTTCAGTCTGGGTTGGAGAGAGCATTACCTCCAGCATGGCTAGATATGTGCATCCCCCACAGGTTGTAGTGTTGTATATTAGGAGGGGAGTATTGACTGTTTACACGAGACATTTTTTATATTGCCTCATGATGCCCATATTCATCATATAGACAGGCGAAAACACTGGGAATTGACACTTGGACATGCCTGAATATATAACTATTTCCCACTAGATAAGTGAGGAAAGTGTGTACAAGAGCTGTTTTACTCTAAGCAAGTGGGAAATGTAAGTACAAACAGTGTTTACCTGTAGGTAATGAGGAAGATTGAGTGCTAAAGTAATAAGTAGCTCATGTAGTGCTTACATGTTCTGAACAAGTGCTGAGCATTAATAAGCAATACACATAGGGTTTTGGATAACATAAACACACTGTCCCCCAACAGGTACACAATCATATATCCATGTACACTACAGAGCCCCTGTAACCATAACTATGATGGTACAAGGTGCACTCAGGCTGCATGGGACCTGTCCACATCCCTGATTGTATCATACACATATGGCAAAACAGTTTGCTCTACACATACACATCATGTAAAACATAGCTTCATGTCAGTCTGTGAAAACACTGAATGGTGCACACCAACAGTTATCACAACCCACAAAGTGGAGACACCACTCATAATGGGAGGCACTGCACTACTACCCTGCTGAGTCTGGTCTGAAAGGCCATGGCCCTTAATCAACGTATATGTTGTTAGCAGTACAGATGTAGATGACAGTACGGATGATTTTACACTGCATATCATACCTGTGACAGGTCATAGGACATCATCACCCATACTGTGTTCCACTTACACTCAGTATACTAGATGTACATTTGTATGTCACAGGAGTGTTCTGCCAGTGGACTGTTGACAGAACCAATGCTACAGAAGATGTCTAATTAATATGTGCATATCACAGCAATGCCAGCTACAGTAAAACAGGGTTAATTCATTTTACTCCCCCTTATTGTAGCCCATGCCACACAGACAAATGGGCGAAATCTGCCTATGTAAGTATGTGAATGGCTATGACCTAGGAGCAATAGCTGACTCAGTGTTGTGGACAACATACAGAAGGGGCTTTGTGGGTGAGGTGTGGGACATATGTGCACAATCTGACAGCTGCATATTGCATTGTCACCGCTAGGTTAATAACCCTGTACCCATGAACTACCACCTAGGCAACGGTCAACATAATGGACACTGTGTGTAAGGGATGCTGCTGTGCAGTTTACCTCCCTGAGCTAGTGACATCACCAAGCCTATTAGGTAGTCATAAGTGGCAACCCTAGTCATGACAGGGTGCCATCCATGAATATAGAGATCATTGTTCAGCCATACGCATCACTCAAGTGACCTATATCGGATCACATATCACCTTTAAGTGGTATTGGCCATGTTTGGATGGCTGACACCAGCCTTCACAATCCTCATCTCCACTATGTAGCATGATGCCTACCCTGCATAAAGGCATGTCCAACACTGTGATGTTGGACATGCTACACATACATATCCTGATCTCAAATACATATGTCATGGACATCCACCTTCCTAGTACAAGGATCGCCACTTGCTGGACAGATCCTTGTGCCATACAAGTTACATACTCCTGCCATACTATGCAACCCTGTCCAGCAAAGCTGCACATATCACCTCTGTCAGACATGGAGTGATGACCGCATGGTAGATGTATCATTAATCATGTGGATTAGTTATGTGGCACTGCTTCACCTGGCGCCGGAAATATGGCTGTCGGCTACAGCTAGGTAACCTTACATCCTAGGCTCATACATGGCCCAGGGCATGCAGACTACTAGATGACCTTGGCCGTACATACTATAGTTGATAACCATCCCTGCAAATACCATCAGTCTAGCCAGTGTCCCATGTGTATCACATGTGCAACACAGGTGATACGTGGCAGGATGTTGAACTGCTGTTCAGTGCTGTGTAGATGTATATGGCAAAACAAATGCATGTAAAGCCTTCCATGTGCATGTCTGCAGTGTCACAGGTCATGTCCGTTAAGGCAGTGTATGTGTTTATATGTGACATATACACAGCATCATGGTCGACAGCATTAATGTGGACACATCCAGGCATGTGCTGATAGGTAAGAACACCAGTACAGGCAAACAGACATGCCCACATCAAGACAGCATCCACATGGAGTATAAGCAATGTAATCAGGTGACACACATATATGGTGATAATATCCAATCCCCACTGGGTGTCACATGTGTGTGACACAAACATGTCAGTGGTGTCAGTGTCATGAAGATTTGCAAAGACAACTATTTATATGTAATAAATGTGATACACATGTATGTGCAACTGTATCTCTGTGCATCTCTGAGATACTGTGACCTGTCTCCATCATTATGTCTTCCAGATATGCCTCGAGCAAGGCTCCCAGCCTATACACACTTGGAGGATGAGGCCCTTATACCTTACCTCCAAGATAACTATGATGTCCTGTTTAGCCATGTGCCACAGGATGCACAGCAGTGGGATGACCTGTGGCAGGAACTTCGCAGGAGCAGACACTGCATGGACCTAATCAGACGTGTGAAACAGCATGCAAATGCAATCGCCAGGGAACACGGTGCAACAGGTAGTGGGCCACCAACCCAGCCCCCACACACATGTACCGAGGAGCTACTGGCCAACCTGGGGACACCGGCAGAACAGCATCCACAAGCCTTAGCTGACATTGTGGAGGTGGGTGCCTGTTAACCACTGAGCCTGGAGTTGCCTGGTAAGTCACTATTGCACATATAAATATTATATCCCATATAGCTGCATGTGTCACTGTACAATATGTAATGTAACATCATATGTAAGGCATGTATACACACATACCGCATACTATAGTATGCTACTCTGTGTATGCACACATGTGCATACTCCCTAGTATATCCTATTGTACTGACGAATGTGTTAACATGCACATTGCACCCTGTAGCTGTCATACAGGTGTGGATAATGATCATACTGCTGTGTCACCCTATATAGTGACCTCTGGTGTTCCACTAAGACAGCAGGCAGTTGCAGGTGAGACAGTTATAAGTATCAGGCATGTTAATGCACAGATCTATTCACCATGTGGCCATTTAACACATGTACACATAATGTATGGTCCGGTCAAAATATACAGGTTGCATCTGCAATCCATCACAATGGCTACCCATATGCAATACTTATAAACTAAGTGAAACATCAACATGAAACCTCAGAAACTGTCATTGCCAGATGTGTAGACAGCTGTGCATACAATTGTGAAGGTGTTGTTCAATGTAGGAACATGTACTACACATCAGAACTACACATGTGGGGTACACAAACAGTACTACACATTGAGCTGGAGTATGGGAAGCCCAAAGGATTCACCATTGTGGATTATGCCCCTGTATGAGTGCATGCATTGTGATGTGCCATCTGACATGTCCATGACATGTAGTGGGCCGGCTGCAACATTGTCTCACTATCCCATAAAACATATCCCACATACCAAACATACAACCCTTTGTCTGCATAACCCTGTGGACAGTGGATTATATGACATCTATGGGTGTATGTCATATGGGACAACACAGACATGTGAGATATATGGCCATCACAACCATTTGGCCAACACATGTTCACAAATGGCCATGGCGGATGGCGAGAGACATGTAGCAACACACAGTAGATGTGATGTGTTTGTGTGTACACCCTGTCATACATTGGCTAGACATGGTCCAACTATAGCCTTTGTTGAATGGTTATATTGCAGATGTGGAACACTGGACATACTACAGGCCTGTGCACAGCTTGTGGAGTTTCATAGGTTCATAGGCTCATACTAGGCTATCTGTCCTGGGGCAATTATAAGCCTAGCCCGATTCTGTATGGCTTACGCCACCCCTTGATTTGAGTATACTGTGCCCTTTTTAAGGTTTAGTTTACTGTGCCTCTGTCTAATAGTGACACGGGAGTAATCCCTGGGACAAACCTATGATCCCCCATCCACTTATCGAGATTCTTCTTGAAGAGATTCAGTGAGGTGCTCTGCCTCACATGAACTGGAATTCTATTCCAGAGCAAAGGGAGCCTCTGGGTTATGAACCTGTCCCTCCAGCAAGTTCTATTTATTTCTGTGCTCAGGTTCAAGCCCCTCGAGCATGTGGCTCTAAGGGATTTAGATTTACTGAGGTGGAGCATGTCCATTAATTCTGGATTTGACATAGCTTTGTATGTCAGGCATAGATCGCCTCGAAGTAGGCGGTATGCAACTGAGTAGAGCTGGAGTTTTTTTAACCGAGCAGCATTTGGCATCTGTTTGAGACCCTTGATCCTCTTGGTGAGATACTTTTGGGGTCTTTCTAATTGCTGCAGGTGTCGGGTAAGGTACATCCCAAAAGGGGCATTGTATTCTATGATGGGCCTGATGACGGATGAATAAAGGGGCACGATTACCTCTCTTGATCTAGATGTGAAACCCTTCGTGATGAGGTGGGCTATGTAGAAGGTCTTTCTAACCACTTTGGCAATGTGGTTTTCAAAGGAGAGATTGCTATCAACTTGGGTCCCCAGGTCCCTAATAACTTTCTCTGTACTTAATGGGTTTCCGTCTATGTGGTAATTTGTGGGCACATTGTTTTTGCCAAAGGGTATAACTATACATTTTTTGGCATTTAATCTTAAACCATGGTGCTGGCCCCAGTTATCTGTCTCTGTGAGACCTTTTTGAAGGATGTTTGTGTCAGCTGGAGAGTTGATTATGGCACCCAGTTTGCAGTCGTCTGCGAACTTGGTGAGCCATAGTCCAACCACGTTTGCCTGTACCTCGGAAAAGTATATACCGCACAAGAGTGGTTCCAGGACAGAACCCTGTGGGATGCCACTTGTGACCGGTTTCGAGTCTGACATGGCTCCAGCAACTCTCACTCTGTGGGTTCTGTCTTTGAGCCAATTTGCGACCCATCTTGTGACATAGGGGTTTATATTTAAGCTGGATAGCTTATCTATGATGCCCGAGTGGGGTATTGTGTCAAATGCCTTTGCAAGGTCCAGATAGGCTGTGTGGACTACCTTCCCTTCATCTATGGCTTTGGTGACTGTTTCAAAGAAGTCAACCAGGTTCAAAAGGCAGGATCTGCCCTTGACAAAGCTGAACTGGGTAGGATCTAGTGTCTGTAGGTCCCCAATGTCTTTGTTTATGAGCTCCATGATGATTCTCTCCATAGCCTTGCAGACTAAGCTAGTCAGGCTTATGGGGCGATAGTTTCCAGGGTCCGTAGAGGCTCCACCTTTGTGGAGTGGGACCACTGTTGCTGTACGCCATTCTGTGGGCACATATCCTGCAGTGAGGCTGAGATTGTATAGCCCTTTTATTTGAGGGATTAGTTCCTCTTGTAGTTCATGTAAGACGCAACCTGGGATGCCATCTGGTCCCATGGAAGCAGTGTTTTTTGCTTTGGAAAGGGCAGCCTTCACCTGAGCATCTGAGATGTTTGGGAGGCAGCCCTCTGCCGGGATAGATACTTGCTTTTTGGGGGGGGGGGGGGGTTTGCACTGAACCTGTCTGCCAGGATATTGGCAATGTCTGTGGGTTCAGTGTATTTTTTGTCGTTTAGAATCAACTCAGAACAAGTCTGGGAGTTGCATCCCAGGTTTCTAACATAACTGAAAAAAGCCTTATGATTGTCTTTGGTGTCCTGTGCAATTTTTTTCTCGAAGCTGGCCTTGGAGGATTTTATGAGGGATCGTAATTTTTTGCTAGTACTGATCAGAGATGCCTTCCCTATTAGGGATTTTGCTCTATCATGTAGTAGCTTCCTCCTTCTGTTGTACAGTTTATTTATGGCAGGGGTCTACCAGACTGGACGCCTGCCTTTGGATGATTGGGTCTTGGTTTTGTTTGGGATAGCATGATCCATGCATTCCTGGAGA
The DNA here is from genome assembly GCF_019279795.1 of Protopterus annectens. NCBI lineage: Eukaryota > Metazoa > Chordata > Ceratodontiformes > Protopteridae > Protopterus > Protopterus annectens. The sequence goes on from NC_056732.1 coordinate 652,206,994, forward strand.
TGTCCGTAGAATGCATTTATATAGAATTCTGCAGTGTGGGCTGTAGTTTCCACTGGCCCTGGGGCCTTGAAGGATTCCACTTCGGTTTTGAGAAGTGAGAAGTTCGCTTTTGAGAAGTTTTTCACTGTGGTTTTCTGGGCTGGGGGTGGGGTCGGGATGTGGACATCCAGTGAAATTAATTTATGGTCTGATCTTACCAATGAGGGATATACTTCTGGTGTGGAGCATAGGGTCCCCATGTTGGTAATGATCAGGTCTAGTATGTTGTCCCCTCTTGTGGGAGTGGTGACTAGTTGTTCCATAGCATTTGAGTTTATAATTTCCAGGAATCTTTGGGCTAAGGTGCTGGGGCTTGAGTAGTGCTCCCAGTCAATGTTTGGGTAGTTGAAGTCACCCAATATAATGGTGTTCGGAGAGATCTTCATGTTCTCCAATGTTTTCAGGAAAGCCGAATGGGATTCCTGACTTTGAGAGGGTGGTCTGTAGGATGCTATAAACTGAAAAGCAGTCTTGCCCACTGTTAGTTGCACATAGATGGTCTGCGTGCAATGCCACTAACCTGGAGGTGAGGATATCCTTGATAAATATGGAAACTCCCTCCTTTGTGGTTGGTCCGGTTTTGGGGGCGAAAAGCATGATACGAGGTATAGCCTGGTAGTGCTGGGGTGCTCTCTGGAGCCTTGAACCAGGTTTATGTCACTGCACAGATATCGATGTTCTCCATACTGAGGAGAGCTTCGAGTGCATCTTGAGGTTAAGACTTCTGGCATTTAGCAGCATTACCCTTAGTTTCTTGTTCCTTGTGCTGTCTATGGGGGTGGGTTTGACTTTTGAGACTTGCCTAAAAAAGGCACTATGGGGGTGGCAAGAGCCTTTGCCAATATCCGAAAGCCCAGTGGTGACAGGTGCAAGCCATCCCTAGCGAAGCAACGTGGCTTGTCGAGCATGTTATCCCAGGCTGACAGACACTGGATCCCCTTTGAATGACACCAAAATTTTAGCCAATTGTTAAAATCATTCATTTTGTCTTTGTACTGTGGCATCATTCTAGGTGAGGGTAAGATGCTGCTCAAGGTCAGGGTCATACCAGCCTGGGCTACATGATCAGAGAGCTCCTCTATGTCTCTTTTCATGTAGTCCAGGGAGGTACGTCTCAGGTCATTCACACCAGCATGTACAATGACTGAGTCATATTTGTATTTGCTTTGGAGTGACCTGAGTGCTTGCGTTATGTGTCGGATCCTAGCACCTGACAGGCAGCTCACCGTGACCTTCTCTTTATTCAGCCTGGTGAGCGGGACATCAGTGTGTCTGACAATAGAGTCACCTATAACAAGAGTATCAGGTGTGTTATTCAGCCTTAAGGGCTGTGTCTGTCTGGCACACTGACTTTGTGGGTTATGTGTTGTGTGTGCTTTGTTTTGAGGTAGTGTTTGCTTGGATGTCTGCTTTGGAGGTCTCTGTTGCTTAGGTAGATTTTTATTTAGAGCCTCTGAGTATGTTTTTGTGTATTTATGTGTTTAGTTCGCTGATGTGGTGGGACTATGTGATACTGGAATTGTGTTGTGTGAGGTTACCTTTTCCTCCTGACTGGTTACACCAGTTTTGAGATGAGAGAGCTCAGCCTCCAGTTTGGCTAAATAGTTGCATCTCTCACATATATTTGAACCTGTTTGGAGGAGGAGAGGGTTGTCCGTGTACATGAGACAGTTGTAACATTGCCTCAAAATTCCCAGATTCACCAGCTGGACTGGAGAGGAAACCATTGACTGACCTTTGGACATATTAGAGTAACAGGGAAACTGAATTTAAGACGGACCAATAGAGGACAGGGTAATCAGAGAGTATAAGAGTAAGTAGTGCTTATGGTTTAATAGTGCTAACTTATAGGATTACTTAATTGGACCAGTGAAGGGCCTTAGAATGAGAATATGGTGTTTAAATTGAGAGATAGAGCAGTTCTAAGGGAAAAGTGAAGAGCAGACTTTGTGGAGCCAGGAATAGTTTAAACCCAATTAGGCGGCGCTGCCGCTGTTGCGCTTATGCTCAAAAACGCAAAACCGCAAAAGAGGGTTTTAAGAGAGGAAGATGAAGGAGTTTTGGAATTGACCCAAAATGGCCAATAAAACTACAGTTTCAAGTCAGTAACCACTCCCACAGGGGCAGGCAGGCTGCTCAATGTTTTTCACTGCCACTGATCAACACAGAGACTTCCCTTTAGCCCAAGCAAAAAATGGCCTCACAGAAACTTACAAACAGTTCAAGAACAGAAAGCCTGTAACTGAACTTTTTTAAATCTCAGAAAAGTGGAAAAAAAGCAAGATTTTTTTTTGTTTTTTCAGAGATAGCAGAGGTTAACAAGTATCAACAAGTTATAACAGTGCAGTAAATGACCCCACACAAGAGTGCTAGGCCAAAGACAGATAAAATGCAAGTTTTGAGACAAAAACGATTTTAAAAATAAGTGCAAACAGGAAATTCAGTAAACAGCTCTAGGTTGTGCTCTAAATACAGTTACTAATGCAGAAATCAAATTTAACAAGCCAGAAAATGCTCAAAATAGGCAGCTATGCAGAAAAACTTAACAAATAAACAGAGGAAGAATACTTAAAGTCTCAAAAGTGGCTCCTTTCTTCTCTCAGCGTTTTCTCTTCTTGGTGGGTGCTTCACCAACAGCCAACAAGCCTGAAAAGATGCCAAAACCACGAGGCAACCAGGTTTTAAGAGAGGAAGATGAAGGAGTTTTGGAATTGACCCAAAATGGCCAATAAACCTACAGTTTCAAGTCAGTCAAGGTGTAACATCATTCAACCACATAAGATGTGTTGAACATCATGACTGTGTCACAGCATGACAGTAGTCACCTGTACAGCATCCACATACATACACAGACAGCCACATCAGGCCACAGATACAGTACATTTCCCTTGCTGCTGTTGGACATCACTGTCAGCCGTGCATCTCATGTGTGTGGTACACAAATGTCATGTGGGACATGGTGTATTGACAAGTCTGCCATGTGCGGACATGGTTGCCAGGCAGCTAAATTATGTTTGCAGATGTGCAGGGGTGAGATCCGTATGGCCTCCGGTGACCTGTGTCATACATTCCACATCATGGTTTAGTGTGTATACACCTCAGCGACGTGGGTCACAATCCACAGTATATATCTATATATATGTATATAGATAGATACATATATATATATATATATATATATATATATATATATATATATATATATATAGATAGATAGATAGATATGTTTGTTTGTGCTTGTGTCTTTCGGCTTTTCCCGGTTAGGGGGTCTATATACATATATATATATATATATATATATATATATATATATATATATATATAGATATAGATATATTTTGTATGCACACAGTCATGGCTATGCACTGTGTCTGTAATTCACACTGTATAGCATTAGAGACGCCTCATGATTCCATGCAATGGCACTGTGTCTGCACTTCACACTGTATAGCAATATAGACACCTCATAATACCCTGAAATGGTCATGCTCATCTGCTAAATGTGCATTTTATCTGCAGGGTGGACAGACAACACTGCAATGTGACACCATTACCCCACTGTATATGTGACAGGACACCATATGCATGTCAATGCACACATCAGCAGATTACATGTAATACTACATGTTAATGTCAAGGTCATATGCCACACATCAGCCATGTATACTGTTAACCTGTGCTGGTCCACATGGTGTAACACAGAGATGCATGGTTACTACCATGATTGTGTGAAATGCATGGCTTCTGCTGACACATGCATGCTGTTGTGTGCAACCCAGGGATGTATGATAACTACCACTATTATTGTCTGAGCTGCATGCCATCTGCTGTATCACATGCATGTTGCATGCCTTCTGTCAAATCACATGCATGGTGTGTGTCTGTGTTTGTCTGTGTGTGTCTGTATTGTAATGTAGAGTCTTTGTCTGCCCTCAGAGGTGATGTAGGTGCTTTTACCCTCCTGCAGTCCATCTGATGTTAGTGTCCCCACAGACTCTAGCAGTGATGATGAACATATGCTTGAGGCACAGACAGGGTTGTCAGGGGCTGAATCTGTGCCATTGGTTGCCATTCCACCTATATCCCCCTCATCCCCGCACACAGATCTCATGCCAACACATACCCCATCACCAGTGGCCATAGAGGAAGGACAGTTGGAATGTGGTAGCTTGGAACAGGAAAGTGTGGTGGCTACAGAAGGTGTGTATTCACACCATGGTTTCAGACAAATGACTGGAGATGGGACACACAGGCATGTGGCCAGTGCTGCTCATAGGAGGACCTCTGGCCAACATGGCCCTGCAGGACAGAGCACAACAGCTGGTGTCACTAGATGCATGTTTCAGGCTGTAATGGCAGCACAGGCACGTGCTGAATGGCAGAACAGAGAAGGGCAGAGGCTTCCGAGGGCTGCTATCCATTCTTTAAATGACAACATCCAGGCAATGGCAAATGCTCAACAGCAGATTGCTGAGGTTTTGGACAGACGATTGAGTCATATGGTTGGTATCCTTGACCATGGCATGACAATCCATGAGCATGAGCTGGCTGTGCTGGAACATCTGGTAAGAGTGAGGCGTAGGGCACATGGATGTAGGCCAGCTATGTCACCTGATGCAGGTCTACATGAATGAGCTACCTCACATGCATAGTGGCATTAGCAACAGCAGTGCAGCTGTTGCTGCGCTGTCCACACCAGGACACAGCAGGCCATGTGCACGTGGCCCTGGATGGTCCCAACGGGGACACGGTTCCAGTGGACATGTGTCATCGGACACTACCCAATCTGCACCTCTGCCTGGTAGTGCTCGTGCAACCCCTGGCAGGCACAAGTAACGTGGCCATGGCTGGACACCGTGAGCTGTAAAACCTGGTCTGTACAGTCTGGAGCTGTCAATAATATCCCTGTGCAGGCCAGACACATGGCAGAACTGTGTGCACACATACATGCACACACCAGAAACACATACATGCATAACAACCACACATGGCCAATTAGATTGCAGGCCCTAACCCACACTCATGATGTCATCCACTGGTGCAGCCTAGGCCCCTGGCAAACATTATCACCCTGTGCATATGATGATGCCTGTGCCGCATTCCTGTCATCCACACCATTGGTGCAGGGACATGCTCATATGGTCTAATGCACAGGGTGAACAGAATAGGGAGATAAGTGTAGATTGCAATTGTTGTGTACTGTTGACACGCAGCAGACATACCATGTAGTACAGGTTTAGAATGCATTGTTTTCTGTTAACAGTGTGTGTCTTGGTAACAGCAGTAACAGCATGTTGGTCATGATGTCCTGCTTCCCTCCTTCAGGTCTAATTGCATGTGCCATTGAGCGTCAGTGTTTGCAGTTAGTTTCCCATGTGTAAATGCGGACTACTCACAGGTATGTACGGCAATACCAGCATGCTATTCGTAGCTTCAACCTCACTGTTAGAAAGGCTGACATTCCAAAGATGTCTACACATCTACTGATCCAGGAGCATGGGAGCTGTGTACTAAGCTACAGTGACTAGAGACATGACATCCATACCGGGTGACATCACAGGTACAGTTACATGGGGTGGGGAGTTTACATAGCAGTCTAGCTGATGACAAGGGTAGAGGCCACTTGATAGCTTGAGGCCTCACTGTGTAGCAGTAATACACATTCACATTACAGGATTAGAACACACAACTACACACACACCCACACACACACACACACACACACACACACACACACACACACACACACACACACACACACACACACACACACAAGTATTCGCACACATGTATTCAGACACACAGTAACACGCCCACACTCATGGGGTCAATGATATTGTAACACACACACACACACACACACACACACACACACACACACACACACACACACACACACACACACACAATAGTGTTGAGGTGAGGACCCCTGCCTATGTGGTAATCACCATTACAGTACTGTGCACTCACATGACTCGACACAGAGAATACACATGTACAGGTAGTCAGTAATGCCTAAGATTGACAGCATCAACAGGGTAGTAGATTACATCACCTGGAGGGGTTAGGGGTCCTATCTGTTCACTATGGTAACATACATCCTCACTCCATGGACCAGACAGCTATACATACATACACACACACACTTTGGAGTCCACAATTGAATGCACCTATGTCATGCACATACAGATAGCTCACATGTGTGTGATACACACCCGACCCCTGCCTATGTCTTGCTTTCTACAATGCAGTATGTACAGATCTCTACAACAGTGTACAGGAGAGTGAGTAACAACTGGAATGTATTCCCAACCATACGTGACATATATGGACACACAAGCAAACACACATGGCAGTACTGTGAATCAAACACCTGCTATCTTATGATACTTATGACAGACATGCAGCAGTATTGCCCGCATTACAATGTGTACCGACGCTGCCTTTGGCAATTGTGCTGACATATGCACACGGGAGGTCTTAATTGTTACAGGTGTCAAGTGATTTACAGTCAGTGACACCCTGACCGCTGTGTAGGTTGTATGTGTTCCCCTTCAATTAACAGAAACATAGCTTAGTGTTTGCACATGTTATTGTAGGATGGCTTGTGACACACCTGTAAGCTGTCTTCAGCAAACATCCATCTGCAAAGATGGCCCACCACTTAGTTATGTCCACACATCCGTCCATACCTGATGTACATCTTACCATACTGTCAGTATATCACCATATACAGTTGGCAATGATGGGGCTGCATTGGAACTGCATGTGGTAGTAAGACGCACGTCACCTACAAACATCAGCTACTGCACATGCATGGTAGCTGAATGCACACCACTACATGTACATGTGTGTAGGTCCTACATTCCTGTCATTTAGCAATGTTTGTAGGTATTGCAGTTGGTGGACATGTGTGATGACATACATGACACATGGATTGTTGTATGATATGATAGTTGTCATGGGTAACCAGTACAGAGGGAATGTTAACTCAGTCAACATTGATATCACACCTTATGTACTATTAGCATTCAACTGCCATGGACCTACCTTCCATGTGCATGTATGTAATTGCTGTAGCCACCTGTCTGCATGAAGGACAGCAACAGCTATGCTATGTACTTATGTGTTGTGTGTGTGTGTGGCATGTACATATCCACGGCAGGTACATGTATGTCATATCCAAACATGAGGGTGTTTACTGGTGTACAGCAACAGTCATCTGTTACTGCTGTATATGACCCAGGGCCCCTGTTATGTGTACAGCTGACCTGGTTACGAACAGTGGTATCATTGCATTGCATAACACATGATGCAACTGTGTCAGTACATGGGTAGTCTGCACAGTTGATGTAGAGCTAGGTACAGTCCACTGGTCATGGGTCACATGGTGTTGTACTATTATATATTCTACCACATGTATGGATGTGTGTTGCTGGTCCAAGGACATGGTGATGTCTGAGGGCTACATCCTAGAATGAGGCTTTTGACACTGTGATCTGCACCTGACACATCTGTGATGTCTTTTGAGGGTGTACTGGTCAGTACATGTGAGTGGCCTTCATGTATGTGGGGACACCACCACCTGGAGTGGTCCGTACCTGTGTTATGGCCCATATGTCTGTATCCAAGGTATATGGTGGTAGTGCTATTGTGCACAACTGAGCCTTCAGCCAGGTGTTCCTCACTGCACAGATGTCAGTATTCCCCATTGTTGGATCTTCATTGGGCAGCTGTGATTACGAATGCTACACATCTAGCACTGTTTAGCATACACATACAATGCAGTTGTCCTCTAGGTGTCAGGGTGTTAACCTGGTCTCAGGACATTTGACTATGAATGGCACTATATGTGCGAAGTAGCCACTCCTGGCAGGACATCACCATGGGTGGTAGTAGTGTGCCAGGTTTAGATTGGTACATCTAAGGTGACGGACAGCAGCAGACGTTGTGTAGAAGACCGGTGTCAGATATATGTAGTGCAGCGTTCCTGCGAATAATGACAACTATCGACACTGGAGTCCATTACAATGTGTTGTTCACATCTAACTGTAATAGCATGGCCACTGTGCCCTTCCATGTTTAGAATCAGAGTGCATACAAAACTGCCCTGTGCTACTAAGCGTGTGAGCATGCCCAGTATAACATTGTGTAGATGGACACATAGTGCATTCCAAACGGCTGTGTGCTACTAAGTGTGTGAGCATGCCCAGTGACACTTTTTGTCGGTTATGTGCCTCTATGTGTATGGGCATAGTCATTGTAACCCTGTATAGCGATAGTAGTCATCCAGTCAACAGATGTCCATACCCCACTTCAGGATGGATTCCTACATTGAACACACAGGTTCACAGGTATGTACATCGTAACTGCCAGCATCCATGTCAATGTCTGCATTCCTAGAAGGTCATATTGACAGTCTTGAAAGGTGTAGTGTCTGTGGCATGGCTCGTATCTATGTAGTATTGTAATAGTGGTCCGTAGAGAGGCAGTTGTCCAGATCCCAACACTGACGTGTGTTTGTCTCCGTCTGCCTGGGGACAGAAATATGCTTTTAGACTGCTCACACTCCATACAATCCCTATCGCCATCTTTGCCAATGCTGATGATGTCACACACCTAGAAGTAAACCTCTGGGAGTGCCCTGTCCCAATAATCTCGATAGTGCATTCTGTAACTGCGTAAAGATGTAGTGTGATAAGGCAGTTAGGTTGGTGTTCTAATCCCTGCCATGCCAACTGTGTGTGTGTGTGTGTGTGTGTGTGTGTCTCTCCATCTGCCTGGGGACAGAATAATGCTTTTGGACTGCTCACATTCCATACAATCCCTATCGCCGACTTTGCCATTGCTGATGATGTCACCCACCTAGAAGTACACCTCTGGGATTGCTGTGTCCCAGTAATCTAGGTAGCTCGTTCTGTAACTGCGTAATGCTGTAGTGGGATCAGGTAGTTAGTTCTGTCTTCTAATCCCAGCCATGCCAACTGTGTGTGTGTGTCTCTGTGTGTCTGGGGACAGAATAATGCTTTTAGACTGCTCACACTCCATACAATCCCTATCGCCAACTTTGCCATTGCTGATGATGTTACCCACCTAGAAATGCACTTCTGGGAGTGTTGTGTCCCAGTAATCTCGGTAGCTTGTTCTGTAACTGCATAATGCTGTAGTGTAATAGAATAGACAGGTAGGTGCTCTATTCAAAGGCATGACAGATGTGTGTGTTTGGCAGTCATATCCTATGTGTTGGTGTCTGTGACTGGCTAGTAACTGGATGTGTTGAGGAGCATGTTTTGTTGTTTTCCTATATAGTAGCCATAAATGTCACACTTGGCCAAGAGACTGGGTTGGCAAGACATACACATACATTTGACAATAGGTCTGGTGAGTAATGTCAGCAGCCCTAAACTTACCCTTAATACTGTCTGAACCCATGTGACGCACAGAAACACACATGCCTTGATATTAACACCAGTACATAATGCAGGAGGTGCATGTGGTTTCCTTTTCATTCTTGTCTAATGCTTTGGTGTCATGTGGTCCGCTGTTGAGATATATATTCTATATCTACGTATGTGTGTGTATATAGATATATATATATATACATATATATATATATATATATATATATATATATATATATATATATATATATATATATATATATATATATGTATATGTGGACATTAGCACACATAAAGCTATATGATGGAATACATGTCCTATACTGTTGAATGCCTGTGCTGGATGATCTGTATGTGATAACCTCAAATGTATGTATATCTGCCATGGCTTAGAGGCAAAGCACATTGTCTGTGGTGTGCAGGGTCCTGGGTATGAGCCGTGCAGAGGACGGTTGTTTTGTTGCTGGGAAGAACAAGGGACATCGAATATGGTGATAGTAAGGTGCTTTTAACCAGTTGTGTGCGGGTCTGTGCGACAGTAAGCAGTGGTTATTTTTGGGGAGGCTCAGTATGGGTCATGTAACTATGCATTAGAAGACAATACTGTGCAAACGAGATGGAAAATAGTGAATCCCGTTTATCCCCAGGGTGTGATGCAGATCCCAAGAGTGTATGTGTATAGATAGCCGGGTGCAGGACTCGAATATAGGTGAAAGCATGGGGGAGGGTGTGGCAGGCATACTGTAGTAGATTGGAGCCCTGTGACTCAGGATTGCACCTGGCTTAGCATGCCTAAGCTAGGGGTGTGTCTATACCTGCCTAGTGCAATTGGGAGGGACAACAGCAGTAGGAGAGTAGTCAAGGTGAACAAGCTGGACAAACAGGTGATAATTATCACAATCAGCAGATTACAGGCCCAACCCCGGCCCAGAACACTACGATGAAGTGAGCAAGCACCATACCCTCGGGTTTTTCCACACTCTACACCACCAGTGTATACATGCGGGGAAATTTTACAAAACAATCCAATGAAATGAGAAGGGCTGCAACAGGCAACATAGACCAACATGTGCAGGAGGCTGAGGGTGGTGAGGATGTGAATGCTGCCGAACAACCCTCAGTGAGGAGACAGAGAAGACTGTACAGACCCAGGGTAACCTACCAGGGACTACATGAGCTGGAGATATTGGAGCACTATGGGGTGGACAGAGACCTCCTAAAGCAGATTGTTGAGCTGTACTGGCCCCCCCGACACATCGAACAGGCTGAGGGGAACCCATCCCAGTGGATACCAAAGTATGTTTAGGCCTAGGTATACTAGCCACAGGTACCTCCCAAAGCACAACTGGGGATATCTTAGGGATCTCACCGGCATCTGCATCCAGGGTATTCCACCAGTTCCTGGATGCCATGTCACCACATGCCAGTGAGCATGTACATTTCCTCAACACACGTGAAGTGTTGACCAGCAATATGCATCTCTTCCACCAAATGGCAGACTACCCTGGGGTAGTGGGTGCTATAGCCTGCATGCACATATGCATCAAAGCACCACCCAGTGAGCAGGGTAGGGCCTACATTAACCACAGGGGCATCCCCTCCATCAACTGCCAGGTTGTATGCGATGCCCATGGCATTATACTGAATGTGTGTGCTGGCTGACCTGGAAGCTATGACGAATCCGATATATGGCATCTGACGCAGCTGTACCACAGCTTTGACAATATGGACATCCCCTACGGTCACCTAGTGGGGGATGCTGGGTACCCACTGGAGCCGTGGCTGATGACACCCATCAGATATGCACACACACCTGAACAACTATGCCATAATGAGGCGCACGCACAGGCCAGACATATAATAGAGCGTGTGTTTGGGATTCTCAGGTCACGGTTCCAGTGTCTGGACACATCTGGTGGTGCCTTGCAGTATTCACCAGCTATTGCACCCAAATTGTTATAGTATGTGCTATGCTACACAATATGATCCTGCGGAAACAGCAGCAGAAGGAACAGCATGGGGCAGGGCCACACAGCCCCTCACCAATGCCAAGGCCTGTACAGGCACAGAGTGACTCAGAGGAGGAACAACCTGTGCCAGACCCTGTAGGCGGAAGGAGATGTGCCCAGTATGACCTGGCCTTGGTAAAGAGGCAACGCATAGCATATGCACTGACACAGTAGGTACCCAGGGAATGTCCCTCTCTGACTCGCACAGACAGTAAAAGGGATGCCAAACATGACACTACCTATGCTCAGCCATGTATAGGAAGTGCACTGTGTGCATCCGACATAGGCAGCCCTCCAGCACCATCCTCAGGTCTGGCACACCCTCAAGGTAAGTCAATCAACCTACCAATTGGCAGTTGTATTAGAATGTGTTGTTACCTGTAGCTATGGTATGGATGTGAGCATGCAAGGGAATTTGGTGGCCGAATGTTAAGGCAGCGGACAGTAGATGTCCATAGTGGCACCATGACATCTGTAGCACATACCGGGGTCACCATAGTAGCCAGTAGTACACAGGCTGTCATAACCCACTGCGGGTAATGGGCTGAGCATCATGTTTGTCCATACAGCCCACACAAGTCTCAACCAGCTGGACAGGTGTAGACCAACACAGACAAATGCTGTACTATGGCCTTTGAATATGTCCAATGGATGACCCCCCCCACAGACCCACACAGACAGACTACAGCAGGCCAGGCTGTTGGATGTAGGTTGTGAAGGCTAGGACGTCTGAAACTAATATGTTGGTAATTAAAGCTAAGATCTGGAGTACACTGGTATGCCTCTAACCAGCAAAATAGGTAGGTCTACACACTGAAATGGAGTACCTGACATATCAGTACAGTAGTAGCAAAAGTGTACAAGTGTCAGGTGTGCCCCCCTTCCAACATACACATATAACAACAGTCAGGTGCGCCCCCCCCGGTGTTGTGTAGGAATGTGGATACAGTCGAATGTCCCCCCATGCTGTGCAGAAATGTAGCAACAGTCAATGCCACATGACCAATGGATAATCTGCAGACACAGCATACCACCTGTCAGTGTACATCGCAGAGGTCGGCACCACAGTACTGACTACCTGGACATGTAAAACATGCGATACAGTTGGCCATACTGGGCATGCTCAAACACATGAAGGTATGACGGCAATGTCAGTTGACAACATGCGGAATGGTCATACTGGGCAAACAAGATGGCCTGGCCTGCAAACACCAGTGGTCTGGACATATCTGCCGGTACATTGCTATACTGTTGGATGACTGTGCTGTATGGTATGTGTGTGGTACTGTCGATTGTCTCTATATATGCCATGGTGTATTGGTAATTCACATTAGCTGTGTGCGCAGGGTGTTGCTACCAACACTTGCAAAGATCGGTTATTTGTTTGTGGCCAGAACAAGCTCATTGAATATGGAGTGAGTAAGGCACATTGAAGCAGTTGGGAGTGGTTGTGCATGGGTTTGCGTGGTGTTAAGCACTACTGACCTCTGGTTACAGTTTCTTACACTTGGTTAGACTCCACATTTCTTTACCAGTGCAATACTTGCATACTAGTAGTCAAACATGCTTACACCCATTCACTCCCTCACTTGCACATGCACCGACATTGTTGCTTGCATTTGTCACTCACGCTGGGTGGGCACGATCCCTTGTGATGCCTATTACATCGGGCTACATGACTACAGTATTGGGTATGGCTGACCATTAGGCAATGGCATGGCGTTTGACTCTACGGAATTGGTGGCCTGTCCAGTGAGTTAATCATATTATATGCGTATTCCTCATACAATCTGCTCCCATTTGGCTGATACATGGGAACTGATACTCTGCAATGCAGACAAGTAAATGTGTTTTGGGACCCACATCCATCTGCCGGGTCATGCTACCGCATACCTATTGTAGGTTTGCCACCTTTTAAATTGGCCAAGGTGAGACTTTAGGATTAACACCTGTCCCACTTTGCGTGGGACAATCCCTCCTTAGGCACATGTGTCATGCGAAAATAATCAGGACATAACAAATGTCCTGATTACAGGACAATATTATATTCTACATTTCTCTAATAGTTGCATGCAACAGTTATTGTATATATGACACTTCTATATGTTATGTGAAGTAGCATAAGCAACTGGACTGCTACGTGACCAAGCTTTTATTTGTGCTAATACATATAGTTCTGTACTATGCACGGCTGTAGGTATGTTCTGACCTGGTACGTCTGACATTTCTACGGAGCAGGTCCCACTTTGGCCATTTGGAAAGGTGGCAGCCCTATAGGACCTATATGTAGAGATGTCAGATTTGGCAAGGCAACACATACCCACAGCCAGTAGAAAATAGACTACTTCACCGGTTTGCATAAGTAAAGGTTATTCTTGTAGCATTATAGTTGCTAATACTGTTTCCTATAACATCTAGGTGTTTCAGATACAACATAGTCGTTTTATGCAACCACTACAGACAATATATGGATTCTTTGCCCTAAATCACAGGCCATATGCCATAATAACATTTATTTTGCAGGACACAACTGCCCAAAGGGGAGTGTCCCTCGCAAAGGTGAAAAGGTGGTAACCAGAACCTATTATGCTATCATCTACCTAAGGTAGCCAGCAGAATATGCACTTTCTGTCACTAGCAGACCTCACATACGAATGGGGGAGAATGAACACTGAATCAGGGACACTTCATAACACCCTCAGGGATACATTTAGATGATTGGTACTATTAACCTGACACACTGACAGTCCTAGAGCATATGTATTCATACACATTTGTCAAGGTACATGCTGTTTATGACTCATACATGTTGTCATTAGTCATTACGTGTATTCCGCCACCTGTCCACCTAATATTACTAGTTCTGGAAGGGTTTAAATGGGGCTGTGTTAGATTCTGATTCGTAATCACAGACGTCCATGATAATTGGGTACAGTTCACTGACATAGTCCCTATGTGTTCCCCCAATGGTTTACGGACTATCCAGTAGATGTGCTCTTAAGGTTTGGGAGGTATGGGCGTCTGCTATACCCACATAGGAATATTAATTACTTCCATGGTGCGGGCCTAATACATCTCTGCCAACCAATACCTGCACACTTAGGCCCATTATTGCATAACTATGATTCCCCTACCTGACACCCCTCTACAGCACTCATCTTACTGTGAGCTCAGCTGGGATATGAACACACCCCTACACACTGCCCACTCTACCCGTGTTGGGACACATGTCATATGTTTTGTCAACCCATGTGTTATCACACTTGCACAACCTACTGTTCCGTGTATATCTGCATCCTGGTCACCTCATTCATTACCAGTTCGCCTACAAGGCAAATTTTTGGTGTCCCGCAAGGGACCCCGTGATCCATGTTTAAAGTGTAGACCTTGCAGATCTCTCCCACTGGTAGTTTCCTGCCGGTGGTCTGGAAAGCAGTGGTGTATTTACCTTTATTGTGTGTCTGTATGTCTCATCGGCCTAGCTGGGGGGGTGTGGGAGGTAGACGTTTGTTTGTTGGACCTCCCACTAACATATGCCCGGTCTGCCCATATGTTACCCGTACTCCGCTCCCCTACCCTACCCCCAAATCCCACCCACCCCTAGTGCTCCTACTATTATCCCTCCAGAAATCACACCCCTTCCTTACTCACACCAATCAAACAATTATCATCTATAACACTCCCACCCCTATCATACACATCTCACTTACCAATTACCAAACTCTCCTCCTTCTCTAACTCATATATACTTACTATTATCTCTCAGTCTCTCTCAAAATCCCACTTCCTCAACAATGCACACTACAGTGAACCCTTCTCTAATTCAAATACTGATTATCATTTCACTTATAACTCCTCTAGCAACTACCTATATCTTAACATCCTATGAATTACCTTTGCACTCTACCCTTAACTTTCCCTCCATACACACCTCTACACCTATAACACCTTTTTCTGCAACCTTCCTAAATCTCATTTACAAGCCCAACTACCTACTAGCCACATACCACAGACTATCCCACATTAAATTCCATAACCAAAAAACAAGAAAATTATTTGACTACTTTTGGAAACCTCTACAACCTAAGCACTTAACACTCCTCTACTCACTATTGGATGGTGATATTCATCCAAACCCTGGCCCACACTATACCCAGACCATAGGAAACTACAACAATAACACAACTAGGCCTGCTCTACCTAACAAATCTACCAATTCGCTCACTATAGCCCATCTCAACATATGTAGTATTTGCAACAAAATTTCTCAAGTCCATGCCCTGCTAGATGTCAACCAATTTGACATACTCTGCCTATCAGAAACATGGCTAAAACCTAGCATTAAAAACAACAAAATCTCCCCACCTGGGTATGACATTATTAGACTTGACCGCTCAATAAAAAAGGGGCGAGGTGTAGCAATTCTCTATAAAACCCAGCTACAAATCAGTACTATAAATCTGAACCTTCCCATAGTCAATAGTGCTGAAATAATTTGCTCTAAACTTCAAGTCAGCAAAAGAAAAGCCATATACATAATTTGTATGTATCTTCCCCCAGGAAATAACATTTATGCTCTTGAAAATATCCTCAGTTGGCTCTCCACTAATCTCCCACAAGAAACATATATCTTAGGTGACTTAAATATTAATTGGAATTCTTGTAACAACTTAAACCTCACCTCCCACATAAACCTACATGGCTTCTCACAACTAATTACCTGCCCTACCAGAACTAATAAAAACAATAACAAAGATACCACTTTAGACTGGATACTTACTAACACCCCCCAACAAACCTATAAAACTGGCACCCTTCCAGACGATCTAAGTGACCACGCTTTAACATATATTATTAGGCATAAAACCAATCTAATCCTTCAAAACACAGTCAGAACATTACGTTCTAAAAAGCAATTTAACTCAGAATCCTTTCTGACAGAACTGAGACAATGTAACTGGTCTCCTCTAAAATTTCTTCCTCTCAATGATGCAGTACAGTACTTCAATTCCACATTTTTTGCTATTCTTGACCAGCACGCACCAATACGTACTATCAGGACCAAAGCCAAACCTGCCCCCTGGCTGACCAACAATACTAGACAAAAAATCACTATCAGAAACAAATCCTGGGCAAAATGGCGTAACACTAAGAATCTAGCTGACCGTCAAATCTTTAGAGACTGTAGAAATAGTACAAAAAAAGCCATCCTGACAGACAAAAAGAACTACTCCTTCATCTACAACAAGCATCCAAAAAGGAACCTAAAAAATTCTGGACCAGCATTAATAATCTTCTATCCCCAGGGCAATCTATAACACCTGACCCACAAGACTCTAACCCAGAAAATCCTACACAAACAGCTAATGCTTTCAACTCTTTCTTCACAAACAATATTCAAACTCTTGCTAGCCACCTATCTCCAGATACCTCTAAGCTACTTCCATCTTTTGCTAATCCACCCCCCATTTCATCTACTACCTATTCCTACTTTCTTTATCTCATCCTTACTCCAAAAACTTAAACCTACCACCCCCTCCGCAGACAATCTTCCTGCTGAATTCCTGCAAATAGGAGCTAAAGCCATTGCCTATCCCATTTCCATTTTGATAAATAGATCTATTAATGAAGGAACTATCCCTTCAATCTGGAAGATATCTCACATCATCCCACTACACAAAGGGGGAAACTCTAGGGACTTCTCTAACTATCGTCCTATAGCACTATTATCCCCCATTGCTAAAATTTTGGAAAAATGTATCCATAAACAACTGCTAAACCACCTTCTACAAAACAACCTACTAGCCAATTGTCAGCATGGTTTTAGACCTTCCCACAGTACCACCACCGCACTGCTCTCATTTACAAACTCCATCAACTTTAATTGCAATGAAAATAGTCTTTCATCTGCACTCTTCATTGACTTATCTAAAGCCTTTGACATGGTGAATCACCAACTACTTCTGCACATTCTGACTTCTCTTTCACTTGATACTCCTGCCATAACTTGGTTTAAATCATACCTTGAAAACCGACAGCAGGCAGTACTTCAGAAAAATTCACTATCTGATCATCTTCCCATCTCTCTTGGGGTGCCACAAGGCTCCATCTTAGGCCCACTTCTTTTTTCCATCTTTATTAACGACCAGCAATTAGCTATCCCAAATACTATCTGTATTCAATATGCAGATGATTCTACCATTATCTGTACATCTACGTCTCAAACAGAACTCCAGTCTCTTACCCAAAAAGCCATTAACACTGTAGAACAATGGTTCTCACATCGCTGCCTACTACTTAACCCCAAGAAAACTAAACTGCTTCTCTTCACACCTACCCGAAGGCACATCCCCTTACACTTCACTATCACATCCAATGACAGTACTATCATTTCTCCTGATGCTACCACAAAATTACTAGGAATAACAATAGACAACAATCTAAACTTTGACAATCATATCAACACTACTATAAAATCAGTGAACAAAAAATAGGAACCCTCTACAGAATCAAACCCTTTCTTACTCCACTTGCAAGAACTACGTTAGCCAGAACTCACCTTATCTCTACTTTACTCTATGCTTCTCCTATATACACCAATCTATCAAAGAAAAACCTCAACAAGCTAGAAATATCTTACAATAATATTGCTAGATTTGTTACAGGAGCCTTTTAGAACACATCACTGCCTGAACCTAAAACAACTAAGCTGGTTAGAACTTCCTAATCAGCTCAAACTTCAACAACTCATAATAGCCCACAAAACCCTGCACCAACCCTCCAAAACTCCAATACTCTCTTGCCACATCACACCTTACTATAATCAGAAACAGCTACGCTCTTCAAGCAAACTATTAATCAAAACCACTATATCTAAAAACTCTGCAGGTGACTGCCTGTTCTCAAACTCTGTTGGAAAAATATGGAATAAATTACCCTCAGATATCTCATCTCTGACTTCTCTCCCACTTTTCAAAAGGAATCTAAAACTGCATCTCAATACAAAATGGCTGTGCCCCTGTAGTAACCCAGACTAATACTATTTCTTGTCTTGTCTTCTGCCTTGTTTTCCCTACTACACCCTATAACTCAACACACACTGCCTGTTCTCCAACTTTGGTGGAAAATATGCTATAATCAACCCTCAGATATCTGATCCCAGACCTCTCCCCCACTTTTTAGACCCATCTACACAGTACTTCTTTAAAAAGTCTATGTCCTAATAACTCTACAGGTGACTGCCTATTCTCAAACTCTGTTGGAAACATAACAAGACTTACTCTGTTCTCCTTTTTTCTTTACTTTCCTTCTTCCCTATTTTTTTCTCTCTCTACACTCCTTTCAGCTTTTCTTTACCTCTCATTACACTTCAGCATTCCTCTTATAAAATGTATGTATTAATTTTTTGTATTGTAATGTTCTTTGTGAAGCACCTTACATAGGTTGTAGTTTATGTATTTTTTGGTTCTCAGATTGTAATATGCAATCTCCTGATTAAAAAAAAAAAAAAAAAAAAAAAAAAAAAAAAAAAAAAAAATTATTTACTGGTTGTTTACTGCTAGTTTTATACTTGTTATTACTTCTTTTGTAACACTTTCTGAAACCATGTAATACTCATTGGAGCTTTTCTCCCCGGGCCTCTACTGAAAATGGACATATATCCAGATAGACTAGCCCGGTCAACAAATGTAAAATAAAAACTAAATAATAAAAATAATTGCTGTAACGTAACCTAGGTATGTAAATGTGTATATTTACAGTAACATATATATATATATATATATATATATATATATATATATATATATATACATATATATATATATATATATATATATATATATATACATATATATATATATATATATATATATATATATATATATATATATATATATATATATATATATATATATATATATATGTATATATGTGTATATATATATATATATATATATATATATATATATATATATATATATATATGAATATATATACAACTGTGTGTCCGCTGACCAATACATTTCCCACTCATACGCACTTACACATGCAAATTTAGTTTTATATATGCTTCACCAGCATACTATTGCCTTAGTCATTATGACACAGACACTTCACTCCAGTTATCTTGTAATCGGTATTTAGCCCATGATACAGCGGACAGATGTCGCAATATGTTCATGTACGGATTACCGATGGTAGTTGGGATGTGATACAGTGTCATTTAACCTGTTCCTCGTCTGCACAGCCTATTATTCCAGCTACTGTCTTTGCTTGTCTGTATACATTCATATTATTTATGTCAATAAATGGAGTGCATGTGTTATAGCGAATGTACTTCAACATATTGTTGTCTGCATGTGCATATGCATATATACATATTACGTACTAGCTGACCTACACGGGGCAGTCCATTGGAACCGGCCCAACAAACCTTGGCACTCCTGGATCCATAATCGCATACCCATAGTTCCTCCACCCCATCCATGTTGAGTTTCCGTGCGTAACAGCCATTATCCACTTGATTTCGCAGCCATGACACACCTTTACACATTACCCTCTCCAGAGCGTTTGGGTCCCAACACACATTTTATACCACCTCGTGTATTCACAGGGTCTCCTACCATTTATATTTGCACATATGTGCTTTCCTGGTGTTATGGATTATGGCCATTTGCAGTTTACAAGTGTAGGTGGTCCCAACATGGACTACATTCCGTCTGTGTGTAATGTAGACATAGCAGTTCAACGATGTTATGCCCACTGGTAGAAACCTGCCTCTGGTATGAATAGCGGTGCTCTGCTCATACTTGGGCAGCTTTATCTGACATATGCTGCAAACACTATATAATACCTTAGTTGCTCTTGATTCCCTTCACAGCCCTTGTGTATGCTTTATTCTTACAGCGCTCATTCTTCAAATACACACACACATATATATATATATATATATATATATATATATATATATATATATATATGTATATAAATTAAATCTGTACATAAAAACATACATTTGCTATGCTGCGAGCTGCTTACACCCGCGCAGGCGCACTCGCATATGCTTACTGTGAGTTACATATGTTTACTGCTGCTTATTTGTGCTTATGTGTGCCTTATTCATTATAACAATACCACTTTGATTGAAGGAATCCAGTTAATGGCCCCATGAGAAACACACGTTCACCTTTACATGTTTAAATGTTGGCTTTACAGCACAGTGACATTCATTCTACAAGGAAAATGCTATGTGCTAAAGTTGAACTTGAACTGGGAATGCCTTTATGTTAGGCGGATGCTCTAACCAATACACTATTGGTGTTCTGCTTCATTTATATGTATACCCATGGTTCATAGTTGCCCAAACAAATGCCTCAACACTTCACTTACACAGCAGGCATCTATTCTCCTGCTGGGAAAACCACAGTACTACACATGCGACATTCCCTATTCCCTACTGCTCTGGACCCATGCTGCATGTTTACTCACTCTGAGGATATTCAGAACTCCAAAGCTTATAGTCCTGGCGCATACGTGTGCGAGGATATTCAGAACTCCAAAGCTTATAGTCCTGGCACATTTGTGTGTTTGATTGTCAGGGTGATCATGTGGTCATCTGGGTTTAGGCTTGTCCGATGGAGACCGGAACAGCCCTGTACCCATTTGAAAGTCAGAATTAGCATGTCGACAGAGTTAGTGCCAATGTTACCATTCTACCTGTGTTTACAGATGCAGGGGTTTGGCCACCTCATACCGGCTTGATATGTTGGCACTACATAATACATGGTGGGTGGGTTCCGCTGGTGTTTCCCTTCACATTCATTACGACTGCTTTATTGTGACCATATTTATATATATATATATATATATATATATATATATATATATATAAAACGCCAACAAACAGCACAATAAACACGGCCAGGATCAAGCAACAGCTCAATGTACTGTACAAACTTTTACTTGTTGCAAAATATGTTCTGCATGCGGAACTTCTTGGTAGGAGAAGAACCTAGATTATGTTTCTGTTTCAAAAATGCAAAGAATTTAAAAACAATATTATGCAAAGATAATTGCTTGGAACCATATGTCACCTCAAAAAGAATTGGAACTTTTCCTTGTAGAAGATGCACAATTTGTAAATTTATTTGTAATGATAGCTGCTTCGAACATCCAACCACTAAGAAAAAATATACTACCAATTTTTATGCTGACTGCACAACCAAGAACATTGTATATTTGGCTACATGTTCCGCATGCAGCAACTTCTACGCTGGAAAAACTGTGAGACAAATAAAAGAAAGAATGTCCAAACATGTTAGTGACATAAGGTTAAGGGATTATAAGAACCCACTGGCGAAACATATTAGAGACAATGTGGGACATAACTTTAGAGTCTTGAAAATTGTATTTGCCTCAAAAAGGGGAGGTGATATTAACACCAGACTCGAGCAGGAGGAAATGTTTTCGATTGGAAAGCTTAGAGCACATCAGAAACCAGGACTTAATACAGCATTCCCTATGAAACCCGCCTTGAAAAGGCGGAGACTGAAGAGGCACTTATGACACACCTGTCTGAGTAGGTGTGACTATGCAATAGACTGCCTTATTGGTGTAAACCTGCTATTTTAAAAGAAGGAAATGATGTAATATCATTAATATGCAAAAGACTGCCTTATTGGTGCAAACCTACTATTTTAAAAGAAAGAAATGATGCAATATCAGTTATAAGGATCTGAGGAAGGGTCGTGGTGGTGACCCGAAAGCACTTATCCTATGTTCTTCCTTTTTATTGTTTTATTGTTATTTTAATAAATATATGGACTATTTAGTACTACTTAGTACTTGGCCTGAGTATATGCTTCAATAGGAAATATATTGCGTATGGAATGTCTGAGTGATATGGAGTTATGGAGCTACTAAGCTGTGCTCTAGAAAGTTAAAAGCTGTGTAACTGCTTGTGTTTTGAACATATTTTGCAACAAGTCAAAGTTTGAACAGTACATTGAGCTGTTGCTTGATCCTGGCCATGTTTATTGTGCTGTTTGTTGGCGTTTTAATTATCTGGATCTTCTACAGCACACTCCTGTCATATTCCGGTGCTGTATTGGTTGGACTTATATACATATATATATATATATATATATATATATATATATGTGTATATATGTGTATATATATATATATATATATATATATATATATATATATATATATATATATATATATATAAATATATATCTGTCTGTACATACACATACATATACACCTACATACCTATTTACATTTCCCATACTGTTGAATGTCCGCCGCGCATCCACGCTGGCTTTACCTCCCTATATCCGACGGACATTACTCTGTTCATCACATAAAATTAGGGGTATTCAACAGTACTGGCAACAAATGTGACAGTTGGTTGGTGTACATATGTGTACGGGCCTCTCAACCACTCAGGGACTAACTTCAACAGTAACAGGGACAAGGCAAGGACAAATCAGGGACAATCACGGACACTTTTAAAATATTAGTACTATTAACTTGAAACGTTGACAGAATCAGAGCATATGTATTAATACTTATTTTCTGAAGTAAAAGACGTCTATTACTGTTAATTATTGTCATTATTCATTCAGTGTAATTCACCACCTTTCCTCCAAAGGTCACTGGTTTTAGGGGGGATTAGGAGGCTGGCCAGTTATTGTGCGAATGCTCTGACCATTGGTGGGGTTGCCACCTTATCATATGGCCAGGATGGGATATATTCGGGACACACCAGATTTTTCAGGCCAACACATACCACGGTCAGTGCAGGATTTAGAACTTTACTTAGTTTCCTAGATGAGAGCTTATTCTTGTAGCAGTTTAGTTGCTTATTCTGTTTCTTGTAAGATTTACGTATTTTACATACAGAAATAACTGTTTTATGCAACTGTTACAAGACATATGGTACATAATTATTTCCTACAATCACAGGACATTTGCCATTGTATTATTTTTGGTCAGGACACACCTACCCAAACAGGGACTGTCCCTCACAAAGTGGGACAGGAGGTACCCTGCTTACATCAGCGCCTTAATCACCCTATATCCAACTGCTACTATGCGAATGTGTAAAGTATATATTCTCGATAATGATTGTCGGGAGCCGTGCATCACGGTCAGGTGTGGTCCCGGGTAGTAGGTTCTGCATGACCGGCTGGAGGCTGAGCAGTCTCGTGAACCACTACTGCACATACAACTTGTGTCCAGATGTGTACAGGACTGGACATCGTGTCATGACACCAAGTCTGATGTTTACACAGGATACTTATCCCATGAGGGATATCCAAAAATTGAACAAGCCAATAAATTTCAATATTTTTGGATTTACAAAAACGTGATAGGGTTATACATGCAAGGGATACATAGTTTGCAATCCTGACACTGCCTAGGGTGAGACTGCCTACTAGATATGAGTAGTGGTCACTATGTGCAGATATGGCTGCGCCAAGCTAGCAGCCCGAGTATGGCTGGATTTGGTGGACATTCAGGAATGGGGGGGGGTGGTGGTTGTGTGCACTGTAGAGGGGATGATGGGTATTCAATTATGCATCCAGGTGTGTTGTGGTTGGATGGTTCAGTTCAGTCCAGACCATTATGTGGGTATGTGCCAGTGACGTTTCTGTACATGTGTATTGCACATTTTAATATTCATATGTTTGTGGGATTGTGTTCTACAGTATGGCCTGTCAGGTTGTATTGCAGATGTGTATGTTTGTTCTTTGTGTTTTTTTCTGATTCATCCACTGCTCCCTCATACACCTCCAGTTCACCTACTGTGCATCCAACACTGTCTCCCCTTGGCGAATTATTACATTACCCATCCCCCCCACACCCATATTCCACACAACTCCATCCATCCCTTCTCTGGTTGATGGCCCATGGCACGGTCAAGGGAACACATTGCATACACTACATATCTCTGGTACCTGTATGGTTGTGAGGACTACCCTAGCATTTTTCACCTTCCACATGCTGTACATCACGCACATAGGTACACGCAAGTACTTATCTTTCATGACATGGTAGGTAGACCTGGGTAATACCCGTTCATCTTTGGCCCATCCTGACAAGGACGCCTTGGACCACAAATGACAGATTTTGAGTGAATGTTCTGACCATTGGTAGGGTTTCCACCTTTTCATATGGCCAAGATGGGATATATTCGGGACACACATCAGATATTACAGGCCAACACATACCCATGGTCAGTACAACGGATAGTATTTTTGTTTTATGCCCAAATGTAAGCTTATTGTTGTAGCAGTTTAGCTGCTTCTTCTGTTTCGTTTACTTGCTTATTCTGTTTCTTGTAACATGTAGGTATGTTACATACGGAAATAACTATTGTATGTGACTATTACATAAGATGTGGGACATAATTATGTCCTACGATCGCAGGATATTTTACATTTATAATGGTTTTGGTATGGACACAACTGCCCACAGGGGGACTGTCCCTCACAATGTGGGACAGGTGGTAACCCTGACCATTGGGCTAGACTTAGCTATTGGCGGCATGCTAACACGATGTGTTTCACTTCCATTTGATATAACTATCAACACTACAATAGAATACGGGCACGGGATTTTAAATGTCATTTGTTCAAGGGATGGGGACTCAATATTCAGCTACATGCATTTGCGTTTGCTTCTTATTTTTGTGTTCACAAAACTGTCTTGCATGCTTTGCATACGTTTCAGTATCCACGGACACTGACAGGTGTGATTACTATTGGAGGCAGGCTGTACTATTCAGCATTTTAGGTTGCACGTAAACAGCCAACATGTCTACACCTCCATGTGGTGCTTGGACACGCCCCATGCACTCGTGCACTTTTCCTATGCACGTGGATGTGGCGGCAGTGCGCCTTCATTAATATGCATATGGCACTACTGCTCCATCTCTACGCCGCACGGTCGACGCAAGCCTAATGCCGTCCTTGCGCCGAGCTTCATGAAGCCCAGGGATTGTCTTTTTTAGGTACTTCAGTGCAAGATTATTGTTCTCTCAACTTATCACCCAAGAAATATCATTTTCACTAAGTTCTGAAATTATTTTACTGGAAATTGGATATGCTTCTGCACTCAAACATATAGTAACTGACTGGCAAATAAAGTAACAAAATGGAACTGTGACAGCTTCTAAAAGGTAATAGCATTCTCAATATTTCCCTATTTTATAAAATACAGGTAAGAGCTGGCAATAGTTTCATTAAGAACCTGCAGCTAGGAACAATGTAATCATCTACATTAGCAATGCAAAGATGTGCATATATCTCCGCATTTGTACTAAAACAGCAGTAGCTGTGCATACTATATAACCCACTATTTTGATAACTTTTATTTTAATTAATGGAAATGAGACTTGTAAGTTTGAAATTTTTATAGTCAATCTCTATGACTGATCATTTACCTGCTATTTTCTTTACATTATAATGGATATCAGGATATATTACAACATATCCTTGTCTATTAAAAATTAAACACATTATCTAAGTTTGAACAGAAAATGCATTTCTTTATTAAAATATTCCATTTATATTATACCTAAAACTAGATCAGATTTCCTTCAACTAGTTCTGCATTGCACATGCTGTGTCTCTGAAGAACTGACCTATCATCGTCCTCATCTGGGTGCTGAACACAACTTTGATTACCTTCCCTATCTGGTTGTAGAACTCTTCACCCCTGCTGTGACACACAGTCTGCTCGAAACAAAAAATGTGATAGGCCTGGTTCACTGGGTGGTGCAAGATATACACATTTTCTTACAGAATGTCATAAGGTTATGCAAATGCTATATAGTAAATAACTGCATCGCAAAGAGCTAAATACTTACTGCATGCAACCTATGACAGGGCACATGCAGAGCACAAGTTCCAAGTGCATTACATGTCCACCACCACCATGTGATGCACTAAAAACACTATAAGGCAAACAAGGGAAACAGCGAGGTTGAATGGCAGATGCTACAAGCTGTCACATATAAGTGCTAATTATACCTCATCTGATAAACAATGAATTGACAGTGACTGCCTTTAGCATGCCAGAACCAATAGATAGAGTATACCACTGTATAGTACACTACCTGTACAACAATTGCACATGTAGACCAGGATGTAACAGCTCAACACAACGTGGAAAGACTATTAACTTGACCTTAATAACAAGCATCAACCAGGCTCATATAAATAAACTGCAACAGCAAATAATCAATGCACACATGCAATTTGCCTTTATGCATAAATGCATGTGATCATCACTTTGGATGTGTACACAACAACTGAATATGTGTATGTGTATGTATGCCTGTCTATATATGTGTGTATGTAAAAATATAAGGTCAGTGACATATGACATGTATTAATCAAATATGTCAGCATTAGTATGGGTGAACTAACTATGCAAAAAATGCAAGTAGCATTTACTTTAACTAGCAGAATTATATTATGGGAGAACATACATATTCAGCACCATCTACTGTGAGATAATACCACTAAAATTCAGCAGGATGTGTTACTGTCATGAATATAATTTTCATCAGCTTTCAATGTGTACTACCATTGTTACAGATGCATTTCCCTCTGTCTTGCTGCTGTCTCTGCTCCTCCATTCCCTACAACAGCTTCATCATCATCATCATCATCATCACCATCATCATCATCATCATCATCATTATCATCATCTGCTGGACACATATTCCTTGGCTATTAGAAGAGGGAAGCATTGGTTAGCACACATGAATAATACTGATGTCATTAATAACAAATGTCTACTACTGAAAACATTACAGAATTCATTGCACATTCATTCTTTAGTGGTACATCTATTATATCATTAACTGGCAAATATTCTTGCTAGCACATTTATTTCTAAGTGGCATGATCAACATCGCTGAGACATTTATTTTACAACTGGCAATCCTTAAACAATAATTTTATCACACATGTTGATATAGCACTCATGACCTTCTAGAATGTACAAAATGATCCTATAGTTTTGGTACTTTGTCTAAAGTCACATGGCTACTTAGAGATCAAAACCATTGCAGCACGACTGCAATGTTTAAGGGCTTTTGTCACGATCCTTCCTCGTGTACCAGTTTCTCAGTTCTGCAATCTGAAAAATGTATGCATTTTGTTTGCAGAAAAAAACCCAAGTCATCATTCTGATTTCTTCACAAAGGGAATAAATTATTATAATTCAGAAGTATTATTCTAAAGACAACATAGTTTAAGTCTCCAGCATGGAAGCATGCTGTTGTACCAGCCTTTGTAATTAATTTATTTGTTTAATTTTGTTCACTAGGAATGTCTGACTGGAAAGTTTCTCATTTTCTGTGAGTTCCTTGGTAGAAGTGCTCCAGAAACATAAAAATGCATCGTCAATATTCATTAAGAATATCTCTGAAACTGTGAGGTTACCAACAATCTGACTCACAATGTAAAAGGAGAAAATTGTTGATAGATAGTAAGGATTAATTTTATATGTTCTTCCTCTGACTGTTGCAGCCTTTAAAAGAAATGCATCCACCATTCAAACCATCCCAAATGCCATATGCAGATTTATCACTCTCTCCCCAAGAAATGAACACCACTGCAAAACTATTGAATAAACAACCTGGGAAAGAACTTGCTGTCTTTCTACTCACCTGCTGGTTGTTTAACCTTAAACCTAACCCCTCTCCCACTTGCTCCAGACTGTTCAGGTATGCACCAACATACAAGCTTAGAGGTCTTAACTACTTAGGTCCTCTTCTCCAATCCCCTCAAAATAAGCTTCAGTTTAAAAAATATAAGTCCTTGATTACAAAATATGGGAATGCCTCCCGTCTTTTCTTAAAGATCACCCCACTTACCTCATTTTCTGATCAGAACATAAAGAGCATTACAAAACTAAAGGAAACAGCAACTGCTCCCTCTCAGGTCATATAACTTGACATCTTCCTACCCTTCTCCCCTTTGCATAGGTTTTTCTGGATATGCTTTTCATTGATATTCTTTCAGCATGACTACTCTGAGGTCCATGTTATATATAATGCATGTGCATATTGTGCCATGTCAATCAGTCTGTATATAATGCCATGTATCTATTGTCTTTATACCCTCAAGCTAACTTTGATAATTATTTAGCATGTGAAGCATGTATATATTGTGTTTTGTCAATGGCTTTATATTGAAATGTCAGTACTCGTAATGCTGAGAGTCGACAGAATGAAAAAAAGTCAAAATCAAGAAGGATCTTGAACATTGCTCTTCTTCTTCAGCCTTCTTTTTTTTCAGAGGGACAAGCCACCCACATCCCTTGAACCTATATATACCAACTTCAATATCACCATATCTCAGACAAAAGGGAATATTCTGAGAAATGGCCATCTCAGACTTATTATATATGAGTCTAGTTTTTTGACCATTCAACCTCTGTATTTACATTTCAAATGGTTATGGTTTTGTCATTCACTCCATATATATTGTCTTTATTCCAGGCTGAGACTGAAATATGCTCAAAGGGATCAGTGCTCTACCCCAGTTAACAAATTTAAAATAAAAAGCTAGTAAGGAATGTAGAAATAAAGTGCCAAAAAGGAATAATAACTGTGCAAAATAAATGAAAGACACACCACTGACTTTCATTGTTAATGATTATAGGTGGATTCATATAATTTGATTGACTGTCCTGAATGTCAAGTGTCATAACATCAACATTCAAAATGTCAAAACAAACAACACTAAACAACACACCCCTGCTAATCATATATAATAACTTCAGTGTCACACTACAAGAAAAGGGCCAGTTCCCTGATCCCCTCAGTGCTACAGTCAAACACTGTAGCTCTCCCTTTTATCCCTATATGATAACATTTCTGATGTCGAAATTTAGGCTTCAGCTTTTCTGCTGTCATCATTTATGTAAGTCAAGCGATTGTCATGTACCCTTATAGCTATGAAAGATACATCTAATTCATACACTGCAGAGATGGACAAATAATTACAAACAGACTTTTCAGAGAAAATAACACATATAAAAGCAACTGATGCAACTAGTATCTAAATTTCAGAGGTCTTCAAATGAATAATACAAACCTACTAGTGCATTTGGGCAATAATTTAAAATAATGTATTTCACATAAGCTGCCTGTTTATGCACAGGTAAAAAAAAGCGAATGGGCCACAATTTTCAATAAATATAATAAAGTACCAATACCGCACTTACCTAAAACTTCATTAACAGTTACAGGTGCATTGTAATGATTGAAACAAAGCTTGAAGAAGACAAAGCAAGCAGAAACAGGTTTTAAAGCTAATTATTTTCAGTTTTGAGATGGGTTAATGTGCTATATTCTTCTTAACAATTTCCTGCATTAAGGAAGAACAATACTTTGTTTCTAGAATCTGGCACTAAGAAAACATTTATTTAGAATGCATACACAGAATCATATCATTCACTTTGGCTTTATTAACTTTCTATATAGCACAGTGTCGAAACAAGGTGCTTTTCTTTTATTTCCATAATTACTATTTATTCCCTGCTTTACTTTTACAATATGAAAAAGCTGTGGAACTGAAAAAAAGTTGTGGATTTAACTTGTAGCAATCATTGCAGATACTATTTTGGGGCAATATGACTATGGATTTGGGTAACTTTCATTTTTTTATGAGATAAAAGAAATTATTTTGTTGATTAAGAGATTTTATAGATTTGTCAAACAAGGGCAATTTAAGGCAAAACTATAATTCTGACTTGTAGTATTATGAGCTTGCCCTTATTTATTATGACTTGTGTGGGCTTATGCATTGATTTGATATCCTTGAATGAACTTTTATATAAATGATTATGTCTGTAACATTTCACAGCACTGCTTTTTAGTACAACCTGTCATGTTTAGCACCCTTTTCATTCTCACTACACAGAAGAGAGAGCAGTGTTCATTGGTCTAATGCATATTACAAAAAAACAAACACTTCAAGCAAACATTGCTTTCCTTAATGATTTAGATGTTCCCTCCTAATGTGGTGGGATCAAAGTGAACATATCAACGCTGACATATGGAGCACTATATAGATATATTCTATGTTGTTGGTTCTTAACGGCAGTGTGTTTGCATTGACTATTAGGGTTTGTTAAAAGAGGATATAGCTTATTTGTTCTTGTTTTAATTTGTTATCCATATTCTATTTTTGCTGCTAGAGTCTGATATTCTGCTTATAAGTAGTTGCATTCTAGTGCCTTTCTGTTTACTTTGCTGTTTTTTTTTCCATTTTTTTTTGTGTCTGCCTCAGCCCCCACAGATACATTAAGTACTGGTTTGTACTAATCCACGCCAACTGCAAAAGCTAACATTTCTAAAATTATGACCTACCCAGGGTCATTGACCTTTACCTCCGAGTCATAAGACTAAGACAACCATGACTTGGCACAGTTTCTAAAGCACAGAGCTCCAATATTGGCTTTATTTGACTGGATCATTCTTTAGGAAGTCTGCTTCTTGTAGTTTGAATTATTCCACAAACTTCTCACCCTTTCCAACTTGTAGTTTTAAAAGGCTCTGTCTCTGGTTTCCACATCTTGTGGTAACCTGACTTCAATAGGTACATATTTCATAGCTAAATGTTAGACTAATGACCACCAGAGCATTTATAAGCTTAGTCACACAACCCAACCCAATTGTGTCCCTGTGTTTTGGGCATTTATTAAGAGGTGGTAATGTTAGTTAGGAATTTTTTTAAAGGTTATGTGTGAGGGGGTGTTAGTTTGGACATATTACTTTGTGCCTCTATCAGAGACATGGGGGCCGGATATCATCATCATCATCATCAACCCCCCTTTACCCATTTTCTTCATGGGGTCAGGGTGTCGTGTCAACTGATTCCATTTCTCTATATTCAGTGCCACTATCTTACCCTTTTCAATACTCATGCCTACCTGTTGTAGGTCTTCTCTCACACAAATCCATCAATTTCTTTTCTAGATGCCATTTCCTCTTGCTTTTTTCCTCTCTGTCCCAAATCTTCACCAGATTGTCTTCTGATGTTCTGCACAAATGCCTGAACCACAGTAATTTGTTATCTTTGACATTCTCTGTAACTTTGTCTTCTGCCTTTATGGTCTCATTTCTTCATCTGTCTCACAGTGTGCAGCATACTACCCATCTCAGACACTTTATCTTCACCCCCTCTACCTTTCTTAACTGCTATGCCTTTACTGCCCAGGTTTCTGTACCACGCAATAGTACCGGTCATACTACTTTTTTCTACACCTTACTTTTCAGATTCTTTGGCATTTTGTCATATACTACACCTGGCATTCTGTGCCAGTTGGCTACAGCCCCTGTGATTCTAGCTTTGACCTCATTCAGACTTCCGTTCTCATCAACCATCACTCCCAGATACCTGAAGCTGTTAACCTGATCCATTATTTTCCCTTCTATCTCAATTCACAGCTTCTTCTGATTTCCCCCATTTGCTGCCATTGCATCTGTCATCATTCATCCCATCTGCTTTCAGTTTTGCATTCCATTCCCCTATCCTTTGCTTAAGTTCTTACTCAGAGTCTGACTGCAATACTACATTGTCCGAATACAGCAGTTTTGTTGATCTGTCCTCTGACCTGTTTGCTAATGTAGTCTGTCACCAGTATGAATGGCAGTGGGTTCACAGTTGAACCCTGATGCACACCCGCTCCCTGTGAGATCCTCTCTGGGACACCAAACACTATTCGCACTTGAGCCATTGGATCCTTGCACATAGATTGCACTAATTCTACCAATGTTTCTAAGACATCAAACTACCCCATTACTGTCAAATCTGCTTTCTTGGGACCTTGTTGTAGGCTTTCACCCAGAATAGGAATGCCCAGTCGGACTCTTTCCTCATCTTTAGCTTCTTCTCAACTATCTGTCTCATTGCAAACGTCTGGTCAGTTGGGCTGTATCCTGATCTGAATCTGAACTGCTCCTCTCCCATCTTACTTTCAACTACTCTGCACATTTGTCCAGAACGTTCATGCAATGGCTCTGTACTGACCAAAGCTATGACTGCCCCCTTTATTCCTGAACACTGGCACTAGTGTGCTTATTCTCCAGTCATGTGGGATACACCTTTCTCTCCACACTGCTATGAATACCCTCAGGAGGCATTTGTTCCCTATCTTGCCCAACATCTTTATCATATTTGCTGTGACCTCATCTGAGCCTGCTGCTTTCTCTGACTTCATTTTCTTAGTGCTATTCTTACTTCTTCTGTAGTGAGCTCCTCCTCTTCTCGCATTATAGCCTGTGTGTCGTGCAATACAACTTTTGTGGCATTTTCTTCTTTCAGAAGTTGCTCTAAGTATTCCCTCCATCTGCCTTTGATGTCATGTAGAGTGTTGAGCAGGTTGTCACTGGCATCCCTGATGAAAAGTGTCTGACCATCTTCATTATCTTTCTGTCTTTGCCTTGAAACTTGATATGGCTTCTTTGTGCCATGTACTGAGTCACATTCCAGAAGTTGGTAGTGTGCCTCTGATGCCTATTCATTTTTTTTTTGCAACTTCTTTCTTAGCCTCTTTGTTAACCAACCAGCACTTCTTCCAAATCTGGTTCATCTTTCCTGTCTCACACTTTTTCCTGCACTCTTCTTTCTTTTGATAACTTTCTGGACTTATGTATTCCAATACCAGTATTCCTTAAGTACCTTATTTCCATACCTGTCTCAGCCACATATCTGTTTTATAGTCCTCATACATACTGTTTTTAGGTGCTGCCATTCCCAGGATGAATTTCTGATTTCCCATCCAGTGGTCAAGGTTATGCCTAAATAGGCTTATGGATGGACTCTGCTTCATAGTTTCATAGTTTCATAGTTTAGTACTAGGCTATCTGCTCTGAGGCATTTATAAGCCTAGCCATAGTGATGTGGCTTTCACCACCCCTTGTAGTGGTACTAAAGTGTACAGAATAGATTTAGAATACTGTGCCTCTGTCTAATAGTGACACATTGAAGACCCCCTTACTTAATAGAATTAGTTTACTGTGCCTCTGTCTAGTAGTGACACAGGGATGACCCCCGGGGTAAACCTACGATCTCCCATCCACTCGTCAAGATTTCTCTTGAAGAGAGTCAGTGAGGGGCTCTGCCTAACATGAACTGGGATTCTGTTCCAGAGTATGGGAAGCCTCTGAGTTATGAATCTGTCCCTCCAGCATGTCCTATTCATATTTGTGCTGAGGTTTAAATCTTTAGCTCTCGTGGTTCTGATGGATTTGGATTTTTTGAGGTGGAGCATGTCCATCAATTCCTGATTGGACATGGCCTTGTACGTCAGGCACAGATCACCTCTGAGCAGGCGGTATGCTACTGCATAGAGCTGGAGTTTCTTTAGCCTAGCAGCATATGACATATGTTGGAGACCCTTGATCCTCTTGCTGAGGTACTTCTGGGGTCTCTCCAGCTGTTGTAAGTGCCGGGTGAGGTACATACCAAATGGGGCATTGTATTCAATCATGGGCCTGATAAGGGAGGAGTATAGGGGTACAATGACCTCCTTTGATCTGGATGTGAATCCCTTCATGATAAGGTGGGCAAGGTAGAAAGTCTTTCTAACCACTTTGGCAATGTGGGTGTCAAATGAGAGGTCACTATCGACTTGGGTCCCCAGGTCTCTGATTATTTTTCCGTACTCAGTGGGTTACTGTCTATGTGATAATTTGTGGGTACTTTGTTTTTCCCAAAGGGGATGACTATACATTTCTTGGCATTCAGTTTAAGGCCATGATTCCGGCACCAGTTGTCTGTTTCGGTGAGGCCTTTCTGTAGGATGTATGTGTCAGCTGGTGTATCGACTATGGCGCCTAGTTTGCAGTCATCTGCGAACTTTGTCAGCCACAACCCTCCCATGTTTGCTTTCACATCTGAGAAGTAAATGCCAAACAAGTGGGGTCCCAGGACAGAGCCCTGTGGGACACCACTTGTGACTGGCTTTGAGTCTGACATGGCTCCCGCAATTTTGACTTTATGGGTTCTGTTCTTTAGCCAGTTTGCAACCCATCTTGTGACATATGGATTTACATTTAAGCTGTCGAGCTTGTCTATGATGCCTGAGTGGGGTATTGTGTCGAAGGCTTTATCCAAGTCCAGGTAGGCTGTATGGACTGCTTTGCCCTCATCAATGGCTCTAGTGACTGTTTTGAAAAAGTCAACCAGGTTCAAAAGGCAGGATATGCCCTTTACAAAGCCGGACTGTGTGGAATCAAGTGTCTGTAGGTCCCCAATGTCGCTGTTTATGAGTTCCATAATGATTCTTTCCATAGCTTTGCAGACCAGGCTGGTTAAGCTTATGGGGCGGTAGTTCCCAGGGTCTGTAGAGGTGCCTCCTTTGTGGAGTGGGACCACTGTTGCTGTATGCCAGTGTTCAGGTACATATCCTGTAGTAAGGCTAAGGTTAAATAGCATTTTTATATGCGGGTTTAGCTCCTCTTGGAGTTCACGTAGCACGCAACCGGGGATACCATCAGGTCCCATTGATGCTTTGTTTTTTGCTTTGCTGAGAGCAGCTCTCACCTGGACATCTGAGATGACAGGGAGGTTACATTCAGCTGGGATAAGTATTTCTTCTTTTGGTGGTGAGGGAGGGGAGAAATTTGCACTGAACCTGTCTGCCAGAATGTTGGCAATATCTGTGGGTTCGGTGAATTTTTTGTCATTGTGTACTAACTGAGCATATCTGAGGGTTTCCGCCCAGGTTTCTAACATAACTGAAGAAGGCCTTGTGGTTATCTTTAGTGTCCTTGGCGATTTTTCTCTCAAAGTTGGCCTTGGATGTTTTTATGAGAGAACGTAGCTTTCTACTAGTGCTGATCAGAGATGCCTTCCCTTTATGGGATTTTGCTCTGTCTTGCAGTAGCTTCCTTCTTTTGTTATACAATTTGTTTATGGCTGGGGTCCACCAGACAGGACGCTTTCCCTTGGTGGAGAGGGTCTTGGTTTTATTTGGGATTGCATGATCCATGCATTCTTGGAGATGTCCGTAGAAAGCATTTGTGAAGGATTCAGCATTGTGGGATGTGGTTTCCACTGGCCCAGTGGGCTTAAAGGATACCATCTCAGTCTTAAGAAGTGTAAAGTCAGCTTTTGAGAAGTTTTTCACAGTAGTCTTTTGTGCTGGGTTGGAGGTGGAATATGTATATCCAGGGTGATTAGTTTGTGGTCAGATCTCACTAGTGAGGGGAATACTTCCGGTGTGGAGCATTTTGTCCCCATGTTTGTGATGATCAGGTCTAGTATATTATCTCCCTTGTGGGAGAGGTGACTAGCTGTTCCATTGCATTTGAGTTTATGAATTCCAGGAACCTTTGGGCTAGGGTGTTAGGGCTAGAATAGTGCACCCAGTCTATGTTAGGGTAGTTGAAGTCTCCCAATATGATGGTATTTGGTGAGACATTCATATCCTCCAATGTCTTCAGGAAGGCTGAATGGGGTTCTTGAGATTGGGAGGGTGGTCTGTAACATGCAACCAGTTGTATAGCAGTTTTGCCTATGGTTAGTTGCACCTGGATGGTCTCCGATGCTTCATGAGTTGCCACTAACCTGGAGGTGTGGGTATCCTTGATGAATATGGACACTCCCCCTCCCTTTGTGGTTTGGCCCGGGTTTTGGGGCCGAAAAGCATGATACGAGGTAAAGCCTGGTAGCGCTGGGGTACTCTCAGGAGCCTTGAACCAGGTTTCAGTTACTGCGCAGACATCGATATTCTCCATACTGAGGAGTGCTTCGAGAGCCTGCATCTTGAGATTTAGACTTCTGGCATTGAGCAGCATTACCCTTAATTTTTTTCCATTTTTGTTTTCTAAGGAGGTGGGTTCGTCTTTTGAGCCTTGCTCCCATCATATTAATGGGGAGCCTGTTCCAGAGCATGGTGATCCTCTGAGACACATATCTGTTGTGCCAAAATATCCTATTTATGTTACAAGCAAAATTAAAATCCTTGGATCTAGTGTTTCTGATGCTGTTTTTTTTTTTGTGGATGTGTAAAAGGTCCATCAGAGCTGGGTCTGTGGATGCTTTGCATGCCAGACGTAGCTCGCCTGTTATTAACCTATAGAAGAATGAGTATAGAGATAAGGTTTTAAGGCAATCCATATAGGACAATGTGCTTATACCCTGGATTCTCCTTTTAAGGAACCATTGTGGGCATTCCAACTGTTGCATATGTCTGGTGAGGTACATACTGAAGGGAGAATTATACACAGTGACTGGTCTAATAAGGGATGAATAAAGTGGCACTATGACTTCCCTGGGTCTGGACACCAGTGCCCTTACTTATCAGTTGGGTAGCATAGAATGATTTTTGCACTACCATGTGCACATGTTGGTCAAAGGCCAGATTACTGTTGGTCAAAGGCCAAATTACTGTCTACATCTGTTCCCAGATCCCTGACTACTGGGTTAGCACTTTGGGGTGTTGTATTTGCGTAGTAATTAGCCTGGCTGGACTTTTTCCCAAAAGACACTAATGCATTTCTTGGCTTTGAGTTTTAATCCATGACTTTGGTACCAGTCCTTTGCCTGTGACCCTCTTGTAAGATGTTTGTGCCATGGAGGGAATCGATGATAGGTCCCATTTTGCAGTCATCTGAAAACTTGGTCAGCCAAAAGCCCTTGACATTATTCTGTGTCTCTGAAAAGTAGATGACAAAATAGCAGTGGTCCCAGCACAGAGCCCTGAGGTATCCCACTGGTGACTTGTCTCTTGGTGGAAGTGGTCTCACCCATCCTAACTTTCTGGGTCCTGTCTGTGATCCAGCTGGCAATTCATTGAGTTATGTAGAGATTTATGCCTGGTTTGGTTTGGTGCACTGTATCAAACACCTTGGTCAGGTCTAGTAGGGGTATGCATTATTTTTTTTCATCCATTGTCCTGATGACCTTCTCAAAGAATCAGTCTGGTTTAGTAGGCATGACTTTCCCTTGACAAAGCCAAACTGGGTTGTGTTCAGTGTCTGAAGGTTGCCTGTGTCTTTGCTGATCACTTCAGTAATAATTTGTTGCAAGATTTTACATATTACACTAATGTGTCTATAGTTTCCAAGGTCAGTTAATGGTCCACCCTTGTAAAGTAGAATGACCTTTGCAATCCTCTGTTATCATCAGACAAATCCTGTTTTGAGGCTGTAGTTGAAAAGTAACCTGAATGGTCATGTTTCAAGCTATTTATTTTGAAGGCATCCTGGGATATTAGCAGGGTACACTGAGCCTGTGTTTTTAATTTTAGCAGTCAACGCTAGGACCTGATCTCTATTAATAGTTGATGGGGCTATGCTAGGAGGGGGAGACAGGGGGCAGTGGGGGTGAAGTTTCAACTGAATTTAGCACAACTATGTTGCTTTTCTCAGTGAAGGTGGCACCATTGACCATCATTTCTGTACACTATGTGCTGCCTTTCAGGTTTTGGACATATCTGTCGAAGGCCTTGTGGGTGTCTTTAGCCTGCGAGACCATCTTGGCCTCGTAATTGGCATTGTTGGACTTAATTAGTCCTCTTTCTTTCTTGTTTCATTGCTATTGTCAGTTGTGTAAGCTATTTAAGCACTTTTCCCACCCATTGTTTTCAGTATGGCCATAATACAGTGCCCACCAAGCAAACCAGTATTGCATTTGAGTAAACCTCCCATACCACAAATTATCTCCTGCTCATTTTCCTCACCACACTCACAGTGGGTCGTGAATTAATCCTGCTTCATCCTTGGCAGAATAGAGATTTATTTTACTGTTTTGCACTTTAGTCTGTATTTATATCATTTTTAAATATTGTATTGTTTGGATTGCTGAAGCCTTTCAGGCACTGTTAATTTGTAATTTGCTACTTTATGTGTTTTGTGCTGGTACTTAATTGTTGCACTCCTGTATTTTTGGCCCAGCACGACTACCCTTTTACTCGGTTGCTCCTACAGAAACTACTTTCCCCAGGGACAAGAAGTGCCCCATGTGCTTAGGAATAGATGCTGTAGTTACTACTCTTCACTCTTGCAACAACTTACTGACCATCCAAATAGGGCCAGTTATACCATGGATATGAACTTTCCTGCTATCTCCACTGCCAGCTTGGTGGATAGCGGTATCTGAAGGCAATGTAGCAAATTCCTTATATTTACTGACAACCATCGTATTCTAAATCAACTGATAAGGTATGTGAGAGCTGTATTTGCACAATGTCACCAGAGGCAAAGCTCTCACATACAAGCAAACATAATTTTATTTTATTTTTATTTATTTATTTAACATTTATTTGCGGGAAAGTCTGACTTGGAAAGAAGCCAATTTTCAGTGAAGGCCCGGGGAGAAACACTCCAGACACATGTCTTTGTAACATGGGAGGAAACTGGAGCACCCAGTGGAAACCCACATGAATGCAGGGAGGACATGCCAACTCCACACAGAAGGCACTTCAGCTGAAAATCAAACTGGAGAACCTCTTGCTGTGAGGCGACAACACTACCACTGCACCACTGTGCTGTCCAACCAGGTTGTCAGAAATGCACACACCACACTCACCACACCCAGTATAGCTCAGATACACAGACCCACATATGCTGATGCACTTAAAAGTTATCTTCTTAAACACCAAAGACTTTTAAGTAATTTGACCAACAAAAGATATCTTCAGAAGCCAGAAAAGCACTGCACCAAAAACAGCTACTACAACACATACAGCCGAAAATAAAGTCGAACAATTAAAATGTCGACTTACCTTTAATCAACCCATATTTGTCGAAGCTGCACAACATCAAATGGCCAAAACACTGTTTCTTTCTAAGGGAAAGAAATCGGTAGCCCAAACATGCACACCACATGAAAACAAACACTATAAAAGTGGAGGGGCCTCACCCCCCACACCCCTACTAATTAAATATACTAACTAGATATACTAACTCCGAGATCGCACTATACTTGGGAAAAGGGCAGATTTAAAAGAATGGCCAATCAATTCTTTTCCTTAGAAAGAAATTGACGATTTGGCCATTCGATGATGTGTAGCTTCGACAAATATGGGTCGACTAAAGGTGAGTCGATATTCTGCTTCTTTATGTAAATGATATAGACTCCAGCCACAATACATGGAGCACTTTAAAGCCCATCAGGTAAGCCACCACACAACCCAATATTTTAGTCATAGGAGACTGCATTGTGAGACATGCAGTTGTTCCTCTCACCAAGCTGAATAAGGAGAAAGTCACAGGCAGCTGTTTATCGGGGACCAGGATATTCCAGATCGCTCACACAGTCAGGTTATTGGACCACATGTACCAGTATAACTCTGTCATAGTCCATGTGGATGTTACTAACCTGAGACACACCTCCTTGGACTATATGAAAAGAAACATTATAAAGCTTTCTGACTATCTGTCTCAGGCTGGTATGACATAGCAGTGAACATCAATCTACCGTCAACCAGGAAGATACCACAACATGAATAGATTGACTTTAATGCTTGGCTTAGCTTCTTGTGTCATTTCAGTTGGACACAATATTTCTCAGCATAGAAGGATATTATCAACAGCCTATGTTGCTTTGTCAAGGATGTCTCCTCTGGGCTTTTGAATATTGGCTAAAACATTGCTCTCCCCATAGTATCTTTTTTAGGCAAAGCCAAAATAAAAAACCTTCCTGCTTAGCAAAATCAACCCAAGGAAATCTAAAAGTGTTATTGCTCACTGCCAGGAGTCTAAACAAGATATTCCAGACCCTCCTAGCTCTCTCTTCATACTGGAGATTGCAGACATCTGTGAAGTTACTGAGATATGCTTTAAAGATTCATAGACCACCCAGTCTAAAATGCCTTCCACACATATAGGCCAGCTACTGAACAGACAGGGACTAAAGGTGGAGGTATTTACAAGGCCATCTAAAGGCTATCAAACAGAATGACAAGCTTAAGCTTTTCCATGTCTAAATAACAATAGGCAAAGTACCATACATTATCCTTGCTAGCTAAAGGTCCCCCTCTATGACCCAAGAAACCCATAACTTTTACTTAAACTTAGCAGAGACACTCACCATTCAACCTAATACCATATTTATGGGTGACTTTAACTACCCCACTAAAAACTAGTAAGCATACACAACTCCAAACCTGCAGGCTCAGAGATTCCTGGATTTTGTAAATACTAACACCCTGGACTAGATAGCCCACACACTCAGTAGAGCAAGAAATCAGGACAAAGCCATAAAAATGGTGGGCAAAGGCCCAAAAATATGGACAATTTTTAAATATTGCTCTTACAAACTTATAAAGTTGATAGAACAACAGGTTTTGCATTGGTATGAATTTTCTGAAGGGTGCAAAGTCTGAAACTTAAATGTCTGTCATTATTTTCTGACTTTGGTCTTTAATGATTTGCCAGTCAGTTGCCAGAAAACCACAATTTTATGATCAATGGACTAAAAATATGAGGCAAAAATATGGACATTCTGCAAAAATCCGTACAGTTGAGAGATATAGTGGACCTGGTCCTTACTATCATGGGAGAATACTACACACACACACACACACACACACACACACACACACACACACACACACACACTTTCTTCACAGTGTAATGCCCTCTCTGGTAAGGTCTGATCATAAAGCTGTCTCCTTTGAAATAAAAATAAAACCCAATGACTCCAGCTAATCTTGTAACATTTAGAAACTATGTAAGGTAAATTTCCTACTATTAAGTGGCAACCAGACAAAATGTCAAGACCCCCAACCCTGAGGACACAGTTGCCTAATTGTAATTATTCACAGATACTCTATGCAATCATATTAATAAATGCAGAGAGACAGTTGTGCCTACCAGAAGTAAACTCAGAACAAGCATAAAAAACAATCCAAACATCAATAGGCTGTATATCAGTAAGGAGGAAGTCACAGCAAAAAATCTGACAACATAAACCTCTGGTTCACTTATCACTGCATAGAGCATCTATGTCTTCCTCTCACCCACCTGTATAATCTAGGTCTCACACAAAACATCATGATACAGATTTGGAAAACTGCTCTAATTAAACTCCACCTAAAGCAAACCAATCCAAAAGATACCTCTCACTTCCATCCTATATCCATGCTCCTCAATTCTAGGCAAACTTCTTGAAAAGATAATCTACACCCACCTCCCCCTCTATATCCAGCAGTATCACATGCTGTCCACTAAACAGCATGGATTCTGGCCTGGACAAAGTACTGTGACAGTGTTTTGGTCCCAAACTAATGACATCCTGCAAAACGGTGATAGGGCCTTTCTTCCAGGTGCCCTATTTATAGACCTGAAAAAGGTATTTGACTTCATTGACGACTATCTTCTCTAAAACAAAGTGAAATTGGTATCAGTTAAGACACCACTCCTGGGTTTAAACATTTCCTAACTGACAGACACTTCAGAGTTAAAATACAATCATCCCCATCAAAACCTGTACCTATTGCCAAAGGTTTATCACAAGGATCCATTCTTACCCCCCTTTTTCCTCTATATTCATTAATAAACTTCCTTGTGACCTCCTCCCTCTCACACCTATTCTCTATGCTGATGACATGGTCGATTACTGATCAGGTGACTCTCACACTAATATTCAATGCCAACTCCAGTTAGACTTACATGAGCACCAGAAATGGCTCCTAAACCATTAACTACTTCTCAAATCAACCAAGACAAAAACTATGCTTTTTGGAGCTCCACAGAAAATAAACTAAGAACCTGATTCTTTAACTATCTTTGACCTACCTACACAACCATTCCATAGAGACAACCTCCATGTTCAAATACCTAGAACTGTAGTTTGATCATTCACTAAACTTCCATTTCCATATAGTCAAAGTGAGAGCCAAAATAAACTCCCTCCTCTTCTCACACAAAAAAAAATCTCCCTAGAGCAGCCATTTGTAAAGGAGTTCTCCTTTCTCATCTTGAATATGGGCTTCCATTTTTTGCTTCTGCCTCTAAGAAAACATTGCCACACTCCAAACTATCTCTAACAGCATCTGCTGATTCATTACTAGCTCACATCTCTGTGAGCATCACTGTGTCACAATAGAAAATGCTAAATGGTTACCCATCAAACAAAGATCTAACCTACTTTTAGGATCACAACTCTACAAAGTACTCCATCTCCACACATTTACTTCTCTTGTAGCTAGACTTTACAAAAAAAAATCCTCATACAACCTGAGACATTACTCACAATCTCACAAGCCACACTAACTCTCATTACCCCCTACAACCAAACTCCACAGCACTGTACATGCTTTCCCCTCTCAGGCACCTAGTCTTTGGAAAGCTCTCCCCATTGACATTAAGGAAATTGATGCTTATTTCAAATTCACACTGCAAATCAAAAAGGACTTCTTCATCCAAGCCAAATGCTCCTGCTTCAACATGGGACATATCACCTAGTCTGTCTCCTTTCCAAGTTTGTTCTCCTATCTCAAGATTCACTGAAGGTTTACCCACTTTAGAAACTAGTGCATATATTCTGCATTACACTCTGTTTGATTGCACATTGGTCTGTACTTGTTTAATGGAATGTATATACACAGGTTTTTTTCTATGTAATTATTCTGAACTATTCTGATATTGCTTACATTTCTGTATTTTTTGTTTTTTGAAATGTTTTTTTTTACCCGGTTTGAACCAGAAATTGGACGATATTGATCAGTGCACAACCCCAGCAAATAAATAAAGTCAGTAAATACAACAACCAGCAGGATAAAAACTCTCTTATCAAGTTAAACAAACAACTCAGGTGGCAAATCCGGTCTGCCAAGGTCAGTTTTGAGGTAAAAATAGCCTCCCAGGCCAAGGACAACCACAAGGCTTTCTTTATCTTTGCCTGTAACCTCAAAGGCTGCACACAACAAGGTGCAGAGCTAATTGTGAATGGAGCCACCTACATGGAGCCAGAAAATATAGCAAATCTATTGTGCATTAAATTCAGGTCCAGTTTTACCCCCCTTCTTCCCCCAGTCACCACCTCAAGAAATACCATCAAACATAACCACCCAACCATCACTAGGGAAGAGGCCCTTAACACTGTCTAAGGACAAGACCACTGCATCAGTGGGCTCCAATAAAAGTAATATGAAACAGCCTATGAGGACTACTGGAGTTATTGTTTAACTACACCTTTCAGTCAGGCTTCATACCACACAAATGGAGAACTACAACACTGATCTTTCTGCATAAAGATGGACATTCTAAAGACCCCAGAAAGTACAGACCCATTAGTCTAACTAGTAGTATATGCAAAGCCATGGAATGAATTATCATGGAAATGATTAATAATAACATTGATAACTTCCAGATACTTGATCCAACCCAGTTCATTTTTGTCAAGGAATGATTGTGCCTACTCAGTCCAGTAGACTTCTTTGAGAAGATCAACAAGGCAATGAATGAGGGCAAAATTATACATATTTCCTACATTCACCTGGGCAAGGCATTTGATACAATAGCCTACTCAGGCATTGTAAAAAAAGTCACAAAACTGGTATAAACTCCTGTGTTACATGCTGAATTGACAGCTGTCTTTCACATAGGCCACAGGAAGTTAGAATAGAGGAGTCCACCTCCACAAAGTGGCCAGTCACTAGCGGGGTCACTCAGGACTTACTGTTGGGTCCTCTCCTTTTTGGCATTTATTTTTCAGAAGACAAGGCCAATGTCAAGAATTTTTCTGGCTGGCCAAGTTTGTAGATGATGCAAATTGGGAGCAGTCATAGAAACTTCCCAAGACACTAATATCCTCCAGGAAGTGCTAATATAGGCAGATAACTGATGCCATAGACACAGTTTAAAACTCAAAGCCTAGAAATGCATAATGGTGTCCTTTGGGAAATCAACTGCTCTACTAAACTACCTTATTAATAACATATCACTAAGAGTAGACTCACTAGTCAGGGATTTGGGGTCATATGTAGACAGTTACCTGGTTTTTGAATGTGTCTAAAGTAGTAAGGAAATCATTCTATGTTGCTCAAATTATAAGCAAGGGTATGACTTTCTGGTCCAAGGCCATCATCATTCCACTGTACTGAATTCTCATAAAATGCCCTCTTCGCTAT
Organism: Protopterus annectens; assembly: GCF_019279795.1. Classification (NCBI taxonomy): domain Eukaryota; kingdom Metazoa; phylum Chordata; order Ceratodontiformes; family Protopteridae; genus Protopterus; species Protopterus annectens. The sequence goes on from NC_056732.1 coordinate 652,251,563, forward strand.
GTACCTGACCAGGCACATGCAACAATTGTAATGTCCACAGAGGTTCCTCATAGAAAGAATACAGCATGGTAAAAACATGTCTTGTGCTGATCGACTCAAAGCCATATCCCTATCCTTATACTCTGTCTCCTACATACTTTTGAGAGGTGATTTATGTCTGACATATGGCATTCCAAAATCTCACTCTGATGGACCTCTTGCATATCCACAATATAAATATCATCAGAATTACCTGATCCAAGGACTTAAACCTTGCTTGTGACATAAACAGGAGATGTCAGGGGGAAAGGTATGAGTCTCAGAGAATACCCCTTCTTTGGAACAGGCTTCCCATTCATGTGAAGCAAAGTTCTTCCTTCACCCTGTTCAAGCATAACCTAGAGTACTGAATGAGAAGTCAGAAATTCTCCCCAGGTCCATCATGTGTGTCTCAAATAGATAGATACAACCTGCAAATGCTTGACTACACATGCCTTAGCTTACAAATACCCAGAAAAATAACTTGTAGGGCACCAAACAAATTGAATACAATTGGAAAGCATGGCTAGGCTTAAAATGTCCCTAGTGGTCATTACCCTAGTATATTAAATGAACCTATGAACCTATATAAGTCTCAGACTCTGGAGGTTTTGAGAGAACATGAATTTAAAATGCTAGAATGAAACAGAATTATAGCTGAAATAGAAATCAGCCAATGAGAAACTTTTACTTTTTTATATAATATTATAGAATTTTATAATTTCTTATGACACTATTCATAAATGTTTTTGCATTATTGGCACTGGAGACAACAGGACAGGCAGGAGAGACGTGATGGTCTGCTTCCAGGATGCCTACCCTGGGGGGCTGAAGTAGGCTTTAGCTTTCCACTTGGGAGACAGTTAGTAGAAGCACTAGGTGTTACACACACTGGTCATTAAACTGTAGATCACCTGCTGCTGTGAGGTGTTGTTCACAGCACAATTCAGTCAAAATTGTGGACATCAAAGGACCACCATGGAGGTCCATGGGTAGGTCATTCCATGGGATTTGTTGGGTGACCTGATCCCTTCCACCTGAGTCTCACAACTTGAAAATGAATAGGCCAATAGGGCTTTCTTTTAGAAATTAATGGTCAGTAGGGCTAATGATGCCATGCTCTTGCATGTATAGAATGAATGGGATTATTGATGATGACAGTGGAGTCATCGGGCCATGTAGTGCAGAACAGGGAAAAAGGGAGAGTTAAAAAAAATGCCTCTAATTCTGGAGGTATTATGAATGCACTGTACTGTAAAGAGCTGAATGAGATATAATGGGATTAGCTAAAAAGGAAGACCCAGGGGTAACATAGGACATGTAGTGGCTTACAGGAGAACAAAATGTGAAATATAGGTATGCCATTTAATATAGATAGTGATGTGGTTAGTGATGGAATGTTAGTCATCAGTGCTATTTTGTTTTCCTCTATCATTCTTGACCACTTATGCCTATTTAATGCTTGTGCAGTCTGTGACTGTAGCCTCAAAAATTGGCATCACGATCACCAGTTTCCATTTGCTTACATTTTAAATCATTCCAAAGCAAATTTGGAGAATGACAAAATTTCATGAAAACCACTTGTGCAACACGTGACTGATTTTGGCCATCTTTGAGCAAATGGTTCTGCAAAGTCACTGCATCTTCTTTCTGACCGGTGATTGCATGTAAGCAGGGAGTGCACAGATCTTTTCTTTTATGGGTGGTGGGGTTGCCATGGCATGGCCTTTAATTAAAAAAAAAAAAAAAAAAAAAAAAAAAAAAAAAAACATCAAAAGAATGATTTTTGTCTGCCATTACCATCCATTTGAATAATCCATCTTGCAGCTTTATGGTTTACAGAGATGCTCTGCACAAGACCAGACTATTTCTTTAATGTTTTATATTTTGGTTTTATACATTAAGGCGTAAGATAGATTGCAGTGCTGTTGTACAATTCTAATTTCACTTTGTGAGGACTGTAATAAGATAATTACACTTCTAGGAGTACAATCAGAAAAAAAAGATTTCCAGCTTTGTATGCCTGCTTGCAATCTGACATGTTTACATAATGGTAGAAAAAAAAGATGGGACGATAATCAGTGCATCAGTTAGTCAGTCAATTGTATAAGCAGCCATTTTAGCTATTGGGTCCTCATAGCATGGAGACCTTTTAGTTCTCATGAGGCTGGAAGGTAGTACTATAAAACCAGTTTTGAAAAAAGTTTCTGAAAACAATGGAATTTTTGTGCATCTTAGCCAGGGGTGTTATGGAAAATGCTACAGCATACTGGTAACATTTGATATTGGAAGGGACAACTGTGGATCTGGTGAATAATTATGTCATATTGGTAAGAAGCAGGTCTAGTTGGTTTGAGCCCCTAGTAGGGAAAAGTGCTAACTGGTTGAGAAATGTGATAGTGATGATACCCAAGAGCCATAGTGCATATTTGTTATTTGTTGCACATATTAGCAAGGGAATGGATAGCTAAACTCACCCAAACTAGTTGCAGTAGGTTCAGTAGTTCAGTGGTTTCATGAGCAGCAAGTGTCACAAGGAGGGTTTGGCACCTGGTTATAACATGGAAGGTGGACTTGCTTGCAGTTTCCATGATACTGGATAGTTCTAGGTTGCTATCTTGCTGAACTAAATGCAATGTAATGGGTTTTCAAATGAAATCAGACACATAGGAACCCTCAGGAAAAAGTCTAAGTGACAGGTAGGTTTTAAATCAAGGCAAAGAAGGGATGTTCTCACTACACTGGAAACATACTCCTGCAATTATACAGATGTCTATGTTTTCAAGGGTTAGGATGGCCTGAAGGGCAGGCAACTTGTTTTTAGCTTCTAGCATTGAGCAGTGTCTGGTAAACATGGACCTGGTCTGATAGGTTAATAGGTGCAGGAGACTGACTTTGCCTAAAAAGAAAGTGCATGATGAGGGCAAAAAATAATCTTATCTTTATGCAGAAGCCCTGGGAACAGAGGAGCATGTTATCTGTAATGAAGCAGTAGGGGTTGTCATCTATCTCCCATCAAGTTGAGATACATTTGTCTCTTCACAGATGTCTCCAATTACTGAACCAGTTGTTGAAACTGATTAGATTGTGTTTGCATTGTGGCATCATTGCAGTGGGGGTATAATACTGCACAAGATTATGTGCTTATCATATTATGTAACTTTGTAGATCATTTGCTTTCACACATGCAATGACCAGGTCATATGAATATCTGTGGTGAAGGGATGTATGGACTTTGATGATAGTGCAAATTCCGGCACCTGAGAGATAGCTGAAAATCAGTCTATCTTTACTCATTCTGGAGAGCAGTTCTTCAGAATGTCCAACTGTTGAGTCAGCTATATCAAGGATGTTATTATGGGTGGAAATATACCCTGGTTTTCTAAGGGGATACTGAGTAGCTCTTTAGCCCCATGCTTGAACTGACAACAGCAATGGACTGCTGCATGTTATATGAGTCTAATGCTGAGGTCATGGCTCATTAATATGTTGTCAAGGTGAGCATGAGACTCTGAAAGGGATTTTTAGTACTTAACATTTATAGATTCAGTGTTAGGGATGTGATGTGTTGGTGTAGATGTGTAGAAAGCTTTCATAATTTAACTACCTAAGCACATTACAGCTTTGTCACCAGTTTAAATGTGTGACTGTACCTCTTGGGGGTGTATTTTATGTCAGGTAACTAAAAGGAGTTGTCAGTATTCTTGAGGAAGTTCCTAAACTGCCCAAATATGCTTAATGAAAGCAGGCAGATGACCATAGGGATATAAGCAGATTATGGTTCCATGATGTCTGGAATTTGGGTCCCTATTATATCATCAAAAGAGCAGTTCATCGAACAACATTTTGTCAAACATGCTGTTCATTGAGCTGTTCTTACTGAGATTACATTACGATAGGGGTTGGGAAATTTGCCCTTCCCCCACTGTAGTGTGATCTCGGAGTTAGCATATATAATTAGCGGGGGGGGGGTGTGATGAGGGTGGTTCGATGAACAGCATTTCTGATGAAATGTCATTCACTAAATTAACAGTTCAATGATATAATATAGATACCTGGAATTTAGCTCCCTATAGAAATGTCGGAAATTACAATACCAAGTTCTAACTCACCAAAGAACAAGAAAGAAAAAAGTACAGAAGTGGAGTGAATATTGCCATTCTTCTCCTTCAAACATTGTTTATTTTTTGCAGTAGGGTAGGCCTACTGCATCCATTGATGGGGGTGAAAGTCTCCCACATCCCTATACTTATGTATACTAGTTCCGAGATCAGTTCATCCCAGCAACACTTCGTTGTGCTCTTCTGCTTAGTTCTGAGATCACGATACTGATAAGAAAAGGGTAAAATCTGAGAAATGGTAATCTCAGAGTTAGTATATGTAAGTCAATATTTTCAGCCATTTAATCGCTGTATTACATGACTCGCCATTCTGAATCCAGCTATTTCAAATGGTTACCTTGGAATTCAGATGGGGAGCTAAATATAGTGGATTCTGGAGAGTAAGCTAGCTACAGTACAACCCTATTAGCTTAGAAGTGTAGCTTAGAGTTGCAAGATAAGACAGTGGTGTTTGGTATAATGTGAAGCACTGTCAATACTAAAACAAGGCAACCACTAACAATGTTTTCTGTACTATATGGCAAGGAAGCAGGACACATTATAAGCACGGGTGCCATAAAAGTTCTCAAGTATCATAAGGCAAGTTACAAAACACCTGAGCAAGTATTATATGACAGATATTACACAGGTTTCAGGGATGTGTGTTACAAAAATTGAAACTTTGTATAACTAATTAGAGTGGTGGTGCCACAAAAAACAAAGACGTGGATGAGATGGTTATCACATGGGATTGCACTCTGTTGCTAACAATGCAGCTATTAGTTAACAGGTATATCACAGTGATAGGAATGTGACACAGGGGTGCAGGCTTAGGTGCCACATTTGTCTGCATGTGTTGCAAGCTGTTCCACTAAGTATAACTGTCTCAGGCTAGATTTAGTATCATCTGCATTAGTAATAGAAGAACAGCCACTCACTAACTATGATGTGGTAGTTACACTACAATGTGGTACATGTCTATGCATGTTGCTGTCAGTCGTGCAGTGTGGTCCAGCTTTGCTCAAACAAGTGCAAGCCTTACAATGCAGCTGGAAATAAAGACAAAAAAAAGCAGCCAATTGAAACTTACGAGTGCTAGCAACTCCACAACAGATAAATACTCAGGATACTCCAAATTCTCTCTTTTCTTACAAAACCAAAGTACATAACCTGTTCTAGTCACATAAAGTACCAAAAAGCAATCCTAGTCTCAAAATAAGCCTAAAGTGCTCTAACTTCTTTTTAAAAGGTACTTTGTTAGTAGTGAAAAGACCACAGGGTTGACAAATATAGGAAATTCTTCATCTCAGATGTGCAGCTTTGCCCAAGAAAACGCAAAGTCACATAATGCAGCAGAACAACAACCTCAGCCCCTACCTCAGCAAATGCTTAATTAAGCCAATTTACCTTTAGGTCCACTCCCTAACCTTTCCACACCTTATCCTGTACTGCTATAGTTTGCAGCTTCACTCTTATAGCCACCTTTTATTCAGTTTATTATTCACTTCTTCCCTCAAGCTACCTCATCTCATATAACACTTTCTCCTTCTCCCACCTTCATTCCTACCCACCTCTATCCCTCCACCAACATATTCTAACTCCTCTTTTACACATCCTAATGGACCCAACATACAAATCTTTATTCACAAACCTACTTTAACTACAACTCTTGCTTCTCTAACTATTCCTTACACACTAACCTTTGAACATTCTTCTCTTTCTGAGCAACACCACCCCTACCAACAAACTCTACCTCTTTCTCACATAAACTCACTTAAACATAGTAACATAACTGCCACCTTCATCTACATACTTCCAAAGTACCATAGATCTAATCATGTTACTCTACAACACCCCCTATTAGATGGTGATATTCATCCAAACCCTGGCCCCAATACTAATACTCCCAATAACCCTCACAGTCTAACATTTCCTACTATTACTACCCCTAATAGACCATCTAACTCCCTCCTGATAGCTCACCTTAAAATCCACAGCATTAACAATAAAATTGCCCACCTACATGCACTATTAGAGGTGCACTCATTTGACATTCTCTGTATTACAGAAACATGGCTAAAACCCTCTACTCTGGACCAGGAGATTACCCCTCCTGAATATAATATCCTAAGATATGACCGCAAAATTAAAAAGGGTTAAGGAGTAGCCATTTTGTATAAATCTGAACTCCAAGTGTCACCCTTCAATGTGCCACTACCCTCAGATACCAATGCAGAAACCCTTACTGCCAAGCTACAAATCAATAACTCCAAATCTATCTATCTAATTTGCACATATCTCCCTCCTGGAAATAATATTAATACACTTGAAAACATACTCAGTCACCTATCTACCCACCTACCTCAGAAAACCATTGTATTAGGAGACTTTAATATAGACTGGGCAACCTGTAGTTCCCCTAATCCTACCAATCACATAAATCTACACAGTTTCTCAAAGATAATAACCACCCCTACTAGAATCCATAAGCCAAGCAATAAGGAAACCACTCTAGACTGGATCCTTCTCAACAGCCATCTTGATACTTATAAACCAGGAACCCTTCCCGGTGATATCAGTGACCATATGCTAACCTATATCATTAAACAAAAAATTCACAGCCATAATACTAATAATTTTAAATCCTCCCGCTCCAAAAAATTCTTTAGTCCAGACAGCTTCCAAAATGAACTAAAAGCATGTGACTGGTCACCTATGTCTCATCTTCAACTTGATGAAGCAGTGACCTACTTTAATACTAGATTCCTTCAAATCCTAGATTACCACGCCCCCATTCACTCATCCCGAATAAGAACCAAAATTGCCCTCTGGCTTACAAACCATACTAGGCAAAAGATCCTCCTCAGAAATAAAATGTGGGCCAAATGGAGAGCCACCAAAAGTCCACCAGATCACCTTTACTTTAAACAATTAAGAAATGCTACCAAGAAAGACATTCTCAGAGACAAAAAAGACTATTACCTTCACCTTCAACAAAACCACCAACAAAAAACACAAAAATTCTGGACAGGCATAAACTTCTTAAACCAAGGCACTCTAAATCTCCTGCCCCTTCAGGATTTAACCATAATAACTCTAACCTGATACTTGATGCCTTTAATAACTATTTTATAGAAGCCATTCTAACTCTAGCTAATACTTTACCACCCATCACCACTCCACCATTAAATACCAATAATACTCTAACTCCAACCTTTCATATTCAACCTGTACCCACATCCCTCATTTGCAACCTCCTTCAAAAACTTAAACCATGCTCCCCTTCTGCTGACTGTCTTCCAGCAGAATTCCTGCAAATTGCAGCTAAAGAAATTGCCTATCCCATCTTCATCTTTATAAATAGAACAATTTTAGAAAGTAAAATCCCTTTCATATGGAAAGTTTCTCACATCATCCCTCTACACAAAGGTGGATCATCTACCGAGCTCTCCAACTTTAGGCCTATCACCTTACTCTCTCCAATAGCTAAAATAATGGAAAAGTGTATACACAAACAACTACTTGCCCACCTTCTCCATAACAATTTACTAGCCGACTACCAGCATGGTTTTAGGCCATTCCATAGCACAACAACTGCCCTGCTATCGTTTTCTGACTCCATAAACAAAAATCGTAACAATAATACTTTCTCCTCTGCACTGTTTATTGACCTCTCAAAAGCCTTCGATATGGTGAATCATAACATTTTTATTGACATACTAAAAGCCCAATCACTCGACACACAAGCACTACATTGGTTTAAATCCTATCTTGAAAACAGACAGCAAGCAGTACTTTGGGATAATAATCTTTCTACTTCCCTCCCTGTAAACATTGGAGTACCACAAGGCTCTATATTAGGACCCCTTCTCTCTTCATTGTTTATTAATGATCTACATACCAAAATTCCTCAAGCCACCTGCATACAATATGCAAATGACTCAACTTTAATTTGTTCAGCCAAGTCCATAACCTCTTTCCAGTCCCTCACTCAAACAGTATTTAACAGTGTTGAAAATTGGTTTATGCAACACTGTCTCCTTTTAAACCCCAAAAAAACAAAATTATTGCTCTTTGCTCCTACTCATAAGTCACCTCATCCAAACTTCACAGTAACCTCTAACAATGTAACTAACATATCCCCTGACACTACAACCCGTCTACTGGGAGTAACAATTGATAACAACCCTTGCTATGATGACCATATTAATGCTACAATAAAGTCTGTCAACAAAAACTAGGCACCCTTTACAGAATCAAACCCTTCCTTACCCCTTCAGCCAGAATCACTATTGCCCAGACTCACCTGATCTCTACCCTTTTCTATGCTTCTGCGATATATACCAACCTATCTAGAAACAACCTCACCAAACTTTCTACTAGTTATAACAACATAGCCAGATTTGCCACTGGCACCCCTTTCAGAACTCACCACTGTCACAACCTCAAACAACTGGGATGGTTAGAACTGCAGAACCAACTACTTTATCAACAACTTGTTATCACCCAAAAGATCCTTTATCACCCTAATAATACCCCAATCCTTACTTATCTGATTACCCCCTACAAAAATCTTGCAACTCTACGCTCAGCTAACAAAATTCTTGTCTCCACTATTAAATCTAACAACAAACCTGGGGACTCACTTTTTGCCAACACAGTTGGAAAAAGCTGGAACCAGCTTCCTAGTGAACTTTCATCTCTTGCTTCTACTCATCTCTTTAAAAAGCATCTTAAAGAATATCTTAAAACTCACTGGCTTTGCCCCTGCTCTAACCCTGACTGAAATACCCTGACTGTTATCTCTTTCCCCTTTTTGCTCTCCTTACACTTCTATACTCCAGTGTTCTATGTCACATACCTGTAAAAAAAAAAATAATATATATATATATATATATATATATATATATATATAAGAAACTTTTACAACTCAATATTTTTTTTTTCTTTTTTTGATTGCTCTCTCACAAATTATTGCTCTCAGTATTTGATCTTAGTGTTAACCTATATAACTTATGTCAACCTCAATGTAACAATGTCCTGTAATTTATTTTGACTATTAGTGTATATTGTAATCTTTGTCACTGCTTATGCTTGGAGCTTTTCTCCCTGGGCCTCTACTGAAAATGGACATATATCCAATTAGACTAGCCCAGTCAACAAATGTAAAATAAAAATAAAAAATAAATAAAAATAAATGCAAGATAAAGCAACTAGCAGTCATTCAAAATGTGGGATCCACGCATGCTCACAGTAAATAAATGCTTAGAACTGTTCCACATGGTACTGGTAGTTATTTAACAAAAATGTTCAAAATAGTAGCCTTTGGACTGAAGTTAAATTGCCATCAGACCATTTAAGACTGATAAGTGAGATAATAAACTATGTACATGCCTAGAAATCAGATAGTGAAAAAGGAGTTTAACAAGAAAGAAAAAGTAATCCATGTATGTGAGGGCCTTCGATAAAAAATGAAAATGGACTGATCCAGTGACCCCAAAAACTGTGCCACAAGGGCAAGAATATCTGTCTTGCATATTGAGAGATGTAAAGTTATAAAATAGGTTTTACCTGGGTGCTCCAGTTTCCTCCCACATTCCAAAGACATGCAGTAGGTAGATTGGAAACTCTAAACTGGCTGTAGATGTGAGTGCACGCACACGCACACGCACATGCACATGCGCGCACACACACACACACACACACACACACACACACACACACACACACACACACACACAGTGGCGTAACTACGTTAGAAGCGCCCTGAGGCAAACTTTTCCTAGGCACCCCAACATTCAACAAGGTGGACAGCATCACTTATTTTCTCATCTAGAAGTGAGTGGCCACAATCAATCAATAAATAAAGGCCGCACAAACCTATTCATACCTACAATTAAGTACACTCTTGCCTTTCTCACTGCCTCTTTTACATCCAACTGCCAACATCTTCAGGTTTTATCAAAACAATTGTCAGGTTTTGCTGCTTCTTCCTCTTATCTTCTCCATCTTGACATCCCATGTACCAAACACAGACCAGTCACTGTTCATGTGTGTTACCTTTTCAATTCTTACATATTTAAGCTGTTATTCTTATTGCCTTTCCATCACAGTCTCCACTTTCACTAGAGTATTTCACATGTCACTTCTCTCTGAACACATATATGCACCATCCCACAACAGTCTTCTAGGTTAATATTCAGGCAGCTCCATTTATCTACCATTATAATGCATCATCATGGAAACAATTCTTAGCTGAAACTGTTCAACCCAATATTATGTCTGAATTAAAAAAAAAATCAAAATAAAAAGACTATAAATGCTACAATAACAACCTTTATAAAAAAATCAAATATTTTCCACATAATAAAAATTACTTGTCAATTATGCTGTACAGATCATAAGAATAAATGCAAGAAAAACAAAAAAATGTGCTTCTTTACAATATTCTGAAACTACAGCACTTATAGGATTTTTTCTGTCAGAGAAACTTGCTTCTTAATGCATTCAGGATTAACACAAACAATTCAGAAACTATGTATTATGAGTAGTCTGAAGTCGTTGGAATAGAAGCACTATTCATAGATGGAGCAAGAATAGCCTGAAAGTTCTGCATAAGTATATTTCTATCTTAATATGTGCTAAGGCACTTCATGTGAATTCCTCTAAGTGGAAGAACAAGTACGATTAAGAAAAATAACAGAGCACTCCTCCATAATATCAGCTAAGTTTCAGTTCACATAAAACCTTCAACAACTCACTCTGACAGCAAAAAGTAATACACCTTAACAGGCAAAACTTAACATTCTCTTGCAATATTGCAGAAGTGAATAAAAAGGTAAAATCTGTATTAAATACAAAAATACATTCACTGTACAACCCTATGTCTGTGCAAGACATCCTTCAACCCTCTCAAACACATGGATATAAAAGTATGCGCATAGTATATACAAATACACATGGAAACAAGTGCATAGTTGCAGGAGACAACAGTCTGCTCAGACAGAACATCCTAAGGAAAGTAATGTGGTTATTCTGAAAGACCACACAGAACATGTACACCCAAACAAACCTGAAACAGTATGTGAAAAAAGTATTTCTTGGAAGTGGGATAAAGGAGGTTCAATACAAATCACAAGCTACAAGTGTTGTAAAAGGCACTAGCACTCGGATACCATCTTTAAGCACAAAATCAAAGTCACATCAGAGCTCACATACTGATACTGACATATCCTTAATTCACTGCACATGCTTTGGCTTGAAACCCCCTGTTAAATAAAACAATCTGATTTTAACAATATAAACAAAGCTACAAAAACTGAGTACACATGTAAATACTTCTATCCAACCAAAATGCAGCTTAGTGTCCATAATGCCTGCAAAAAGCCATTTAAAGTTAATACTTTACATTAGGGGATGAAACTAAAGCAGGTTTGCTTCAGGTGAACATGCATAGGAGCCAGTGTGATTAACTCAAAACACTCTGGACCAAATACATAAATCAAAAGCAAAATCATTATATACAGACAGTCAAAAAAGCAGATACCAAGTTATGCATTATTTCTGTAAATGTACACAATTTACGCCAATAAAATCGGAGGTTTGACAACAATAAACCGGCACAGGATGGTAGAAATGCATTAAAATGCATTTTACACTGAATACTTTTTATTATTATTAACAATAGCAATGCATCTTTAAAGTGGAAACCACAGGGTATATACAGTGCCACAAAACTGGTTAAAATTATTAGAACATAGTGATTAATGAATGAGAAGTCCGCAAAAGACGATCTCAATACATTTATAATTCATGCTGCGTGTAACAAACTGCAGAAGTAATCTAGCCTCAGCCAATCAGAAAACATTTGACAGTTTAATCAGGGTTAAAGTAAAGGGATGTTTAATGAAACGTTTCGTTTAATTTTTGAAGTCATAATGCTAAAATGTGTTTCTCAAACTGCAAAACGTGGTTTAGTTAAACATTTTTAAACTACACATTACACAGTGGAATGATTAATTCAGGTCTAGTCAGTGCAGTGCTTACCACGCACCAATTAATCTTGTATCAGCTGTTACTTTTACATTTTCTGTACATAAGTAGCATCCAATAAACTTAAATAGACAGTAAATAAGCTATTTCTGTGGGTCATTAAACACATCCGCTACGCCTCAGTCCTTAAAGACACACAGCGACAAGTTGCTGCTTCCCTATACTTCAACTCAATGGATGTTAACATGTAGCCTGGTACCACGCCGTTACACCACAAAACATACGAAAAGGCACTACCTATTTAGCAATAACAACAAGCTACAGTGGTGCAGCAATAACTGTATTTCTTTTCATTTACTAAACACTCCAAAGTTGAATCTGATAAGTAATGTCACAACCAAGATGCCAACATATGTGAATAGTAATTTTCACGAAAGAAACATGATGCTGATAATGTGCCAAAACATTGAAAATGAAGTGCACTACCATTCGGCGGGCCAAAGCCTAACTGCTACACTACTGTTATCATAGACACCTTACACTATGTATTTTAAATTGTGAGTATATGCATCAATTTATACAGCAACTTTAAATATTTATGTACACTTCCCATTATGGCCGAGTCGGGCTCTCAGACAAAACAGAAACTCCTGTTTACATCACTTCCACAAAAGACTATAAACTGTTAAATGTTTTTGAATGTAGACAAGTAAAATAATTTGAAACACTACTTGGATTATCATACAAACATATAGTAAATCGCAGCTGTAGAGGACAACTAGGTGCACACCACAAAAATGCTATTTTCTTTTTTTCTTCGTACGGCAACATACCTGCTGGTACCCAGGAAATGTAATGGCCACTCATCATATTGCTTATACAACCACTGTAATCAACATTTCCAAAATTAAGTAGCTACTTAACCCCAAATTATTTCTGTGCAACTTCAGCATGATCAACGAAGGCTCATTCCAGACATATACTAGGCCAGGACTACAGCCCCTCCCTCTCTTTGGATATTTACCTCTGTGTTTCTTCCCGGGTCTGCAAACATCTCTACTACACCCAACTTTAGTTGGGCAGTTCAAATTCAGCAGTAAAGCAAACAATCCGTGACAACATCCGTTGGCCCAAAGCGCCAGCTGCCGCTTGGCGCCCTGAGGCAATTGCCTCACTTCACCTCTCGTAGTTACGCCACTGCACACACACACACACACACACACACACACACACACACACACACACACACACACACACACACACACACACACACGTGTGTGTGCGTGTGTGTGAGTGTGGTGTGTGTGTGTGTGTGTGCCATTTGGAAGAACAATCATGGAGTAAATACATCTAGATATTTCAAGTAGTGGTAATTAAGGCTAGTTAAAAAAGTTCAAGCATACTCAAATATGTTACAACTAGTTAACCCCATGTGATCTTCAAAAGGAGGCAGTTCTAAGGAAAAAAAGAGCCAACAAGAACACTGAAAATATCAAAAATTGAAGCAATGTTGATTTTGTGAACTTTACATCTTGAATTATGAATGGGATCCATTTCTGTCATGGTATTAAAAACCTTAAACATCTGGAAAAATGTTAAAAAGCAAGGCATACCTAATAAACATGAACACATAAGTGAGAAGAATATACAAACTCCACACGCACACTGACTAGAGGACAGGCTTGAACTCAGAAACTGTGAGGTACTGATTAGCAACCATGCACCCTGCATAAAAGGAGATACTGCCAGCCCAGCTCTCTGGAATTTTGTAAATAATTGTATGTCAGTTGTGAATATCAACATGATTTATATAGAAGTGAGACAAAGAGAGATACTGCAAGCACAGCTGTCTGGAATTTTGTTGGTTTTGGTTATGTCATTTGTGAATGTCAACCTGCTTCATATAAGATGTTTGTGTTACAACTATAGTAGAACTGTATATTATGTATATATCAAACTGTTGGTACAGAAGTGTGTGTTGAAAAGGTATTTTATAAAGTACTGAGCTTAAAGATGTATCCACATTGTACCCTACTGGAAAAGAACAGAAATGTACATACACTATTGTAACTGTTTAAACATATACATTTTATCAATGGAAGCTGGAGGAGGCTAACTTCAGGAAAATAGCTGAAGTCAAATTATTTATTTATTTATTGCATTTGTTTACCAGGATAAGTCCACTGGGCCTAAAAGAGCCCATTTTCAGTGGAGGCCCAGGGAGAAAAGCTCCAATGAGATACAGAAAAAATATAAACATTAATTAGTACAGAAGCAGAAACAGTGTGACAGATAGTAAATATAGTAACATATACATAATATATACATAAAAGCAGGAATCTAGTTTGTTTGATTACATCAATATATACAGAAAATATACATTAAAGCAGAATTCAATGAATTCAATCAGATTGGTATAAACAGAGATCAGTATTATTGTACCAGTGTCAATAAGCGAAGATAAAAATAAATATGGAGAAAATATCATCAGTCACTAGTAGCAAAAGACATAGGAGTTTAGTAATCATATAAGGAGAGTGAAGATGTTAGGTTAATAGAGCAGGAACATAGCCAGGAAGAGCTGAGATGATTTTTCAGTATTTGATTGAAGGTGGTGGTGCATTCTGGGCCATAAAAAGATGTTATCTTTCAATTTCACTGCAGCAACAGACATAATGTCTATACTAGAGAATGTTTCTGTATTGTTTTTAAAGGTGGAGGAATGTAAATTAGTTTACGACTTCAATCATTTGCCAAAAGATCTGAGGTCTATGCATTTTCACAGGTGTATGCTAAATGCTGCTAGCTTTCAACAGCGGGAGGTTTACCTGGGATAGAGTCAGATGATAAGAAGTCATGTCATTCTGCAAGATATCCTAGCAGTAATATTTGAGATATTAATTTGGAAAGTCTGTCAGAGAGATAGCATTCTGTAGTCTGTCTTTGACCTGACCAGAAGACCAATTCACTACACATTTGCCTTGCTTGCTCTGAAGTAATTGTACTAGGGTGCAGTATAATTCTTTTAGATATAGTCAGGAATACAGAAAAGCTAAAAATTAGATATTTTTCTTTATTTAGTTAAGACTGTCCTGCAATGATGTTTTAAATATTTCCTGTGATTTTGAACTCTGGTATCACTATATATATACATTTAGTATTGTCTTTTTTATTATTTATTATTAAATATATTTAAACATTTTATTGTGGTTGATTTTTGTGAGACATATTTAAGTGCTGAGAATACTTGCATATTTATTTGGTGACCCTGTGTAGGCCACTCCTAATAGCCTAATAGTTGAACTGCCATTTGTATTGATAGTGACATTGCACAGTAAGATTGGGCACCCTTTTTTAAAGGCCTTAAAGTAGCTGATAAAGAGCTGGTTGGTGCCAGTAATAACTACCTTATAGTCTGGGCAGAAGGGGGCATAGCTAGAAAACCTGTGCCAGCCTTTCCCAGGTGTGTGCATGTATAAAAAACAAATATCAGAGAGTATGTGTGTCATCTACTTGGGCAGGGACATGATTCACTGGTTGGACAGAGAGGCTGGTGGAGGTCTTGGCTTGGCCACTCAGCTGAGATCTCAACTTTATAGCTGTGTCAGTGGGGAGTCTTTTTGGGGATTTTGAGGAAGAAGGAGAAACCAACCCTGGACTGACTGTGGTCTTTGTGTGCTGTTAAGACAAATTACACTTGATGAAGAGAGCTACAAAATACTCATGTGTGTACCTGTCATCCTACCAATGTATGTC